>NC_084802.1:143149968-143511218 GCF_963169125.1 Humulus lupulus | reverse complement strand
CCAGATTACCCTACGGTCTAGCCCATACTTACATCTTGGAGATTTAGTAGTGTAATTGGGTGGGAGTATTATTCATAGATTTGAAATCTATAACTTCTGTATGAGAATTGAAAAAATGATTTCCTTAATTGCTTTGTTCAAAAATTTAAATGATTGAGATCTCATTTCTGTGATTAAGTTCACAGAAATATCATTTATAAGGAACTTAGTGGGAGTTAAGGATAAAATACTGATGAGGGGTAAAACGGTAATTTGCACCCATCTCGTTAATAAGTCATCGATAGAGGATTGACTGACTGTAATGGTTATAACAATGGATAACGTATTTATGGTTTTGAAAATACGTTCTATGAATTCAAGAGTTCAATTCCGAGTCTATAGTGGAGTCACGAGGAATTAATAAGGTAGTGAAATTATTCGTAAATAAATTCATGATAACTTATTGGAGCTTGATTTCATGGATCCATGGTCCCCGCATCACTTTTGAGTAAATCATCTAGAATGTCTCAATTAATTGATTTAATTATCAATTAGGATTTTTAAAGTTGACTAGGTCAATTTTGGAAAATTTACAGAGATACGAGATTTAGAGAATAAAAGAGAATCTTTGGGTAAATTTATTAATATTGATAAATTGGTGTCAATATAAATAAATACTATTAAATCAAGTTTCAAATTATAAGTAGTTAATTTGAATAAGGATTTAATTAATTAATTAAAAAAAATAAAAATAAAAAGGTTTTGAATTTAGGCCCAATCGAGATTTAAATTCAAAACAAAGAGATTGGGCCCAAGTCCATTTATGGCAGCCCAATGCTTTTATTTTTGTTTATTATTTTTAATTAATTTAAATTTAAATAAAGCCCATTAAGTTGCCTATATAAGGAATATGATATCTAGGGTTTTGATAAGGAAATGAGTTTCAGTTGATTGGTAAGTGAAAACCTAGACAGTCTAACCTTTCTTGGCCACTCTCTCTTCTTCTTCTCTTCAAGATCTCTATCTCATGTGTTGAGAACAACTCACACTAGTTCTAGGTTGATCAAAGGCTTGGTGAGGAAGACTCTGTTGCTGATCTTGTTCAATCTCTTGATAATACTCTGCTACAGAAAGGAATCAAGGGTTAGAGAGATTGAAGGATGGAGTTGTTCCAGTTCCGCTGCGTAATGTAATTTTTTACTTTACTCTGTATTTGTATTAATTTCATAGGAGCATGTTCTAGGAATTTGCATGTTTGTTTGATAATATGTAAATTGCATGAAAATAAATAAAGATCCTGCAATAAGTATTTCCAACAATTGGTGTTCTAGCTTTCCTACCTTTTTCCTCAGGACATAAATAGGACACCCCCAAATTCCATAATGACGTAAACTAGGTTCACGACCATTTCATAATTCTAGTGGTGTCTTGGAGAAAGCTTTTGAGACGGCACAACATTAAAAAAAATGGCACATGCTGTCTAGGTAGTATGTCTCTAGAAAAGATCTTGGTAAGAAGTTGGTAGAGTTGAATAGCTTATCATAGAGCACACATTTTCATAGACGTGAAATTCACACCGCTCATCAACACTGTTCTGTTGCGAAGTCCTTGGGACAGTTGCTTTAGACAATTCTCCAAGTTCAATTAAATGATCTTGGTTTTGATTATCCAAATAGTTTGGTAGGAAATGTAGATCGCCCATCCATTAGGATGAGATAGGAGAAAGGAAATACTTGGGTCTCGAGGTAGTTTAGAGGACCAATGAGGCTATTGAGAAGATCAGAGCTCGAATGCTGCTTCTCAAAGTAGACAAAAAAGTTTGCTGACTTGAAGCGTAGGAACGTGGAATTTTAGGTGGGAGACTATGTCTTCCTTAGAGTCTCACCATGGAAAGGGGTGAGGAGGTTTAGGAAGAAGGGCAAGCTGAGCCCTAGATTTGTAGGGCCATTTAAGATCCTGGAGAGGATTGGTCAGGTGGCCTATAGATTGGCCTTACCTCCGGAATTGTCGGTCGTACATAATGTATTCCATATTTTGACACTTCAGAAGTATGTGTCAGACGTGACTCATGTGTTGAGTTACGAAGATCTGGAGCTATAGGCAGATCTCTCTTATGAGGAACAACCAGTCCAGATACTATACAGAAAGGACAAGGTCCCGAGGAACAATACCATACCTTTGGTTAAGGTATTATGGAGGAACAGAATGGTTGAGGAGGCAACCTGGGAGTTTGTAACATCCCAAAATTACCTAATAAGGCTTAGAGCCTTGATTAGGGGGCTAGGATGGAAATATATGGAGTTATATGCTTATTTGTTACATTTAACTGTAATTATGTGTGTTGTACCCTATTTTTAGTACGAGTTCATTCACTCAGCTCGGGTACAGTTGGCAGATAAATACACAGAAAATAACCAAGTAGAATATCTGCTTATTATCCATGTGGACATCTCGGGATTCATAAATATCAGACATGGTGTTAGGCATCCTGAGTTTATCACGAACTGAGAGCAGATGGCTGTTAAGCATGAACTCGGAATCAGATAGCTGTCGAAGCACGAGTTTGGAGGAGATATCCAGCTCATGACGATTCAACTATGATGCATATTCTGGGATCCCCAGAGACTTAGGATATGTTTATACGTTTATTTATGACCAGGTTGTCATATTTATTATCTTGGATAGTAGGAACATATTTATTCTATTATCAAATCATATCCCCGTATAAATGAGAATTATTTGTATTGAATATAGACATTATGAAAATGCGTGATTGACTCACGTGGTTACCCAAACCTGTCCATGGAATTCCCCTATAAATAATGGGAATGTTGGACATGAAAGGGAGAATTATTCTGTAATACTAAAACTCTGCCAAAATAGTGAGAGAAACAACAATAATAGTGACTCGTGGTTTATGTGGATTTTAACCACTGAACCACGTAGAAGTTCTGGGTTCTTGAGTGAATTCTTGTTATTTTTTTTTATGGTTTACCATTACAATTTCCATTCACGAGGAGGGGCTGGAACAGGATCACGAAGACAAAATGCTCCAACAAATCCTCCTACGCCGCGATCGGATCAGCAGGCATAAAGAACTAGAGACATTGGAGTAGAACAGAGGCGGGCTAATTTAGTCCATCCTGATGGAATGAGGATAGCCTCACCAATAAGGCATCCTTCATCACCTATAAAGCATCCAACACCACCTTGTCCTCAATGGGATATTCCAGCTCATGGAGACAGTAGGAGAAATCCTCCCCCATTGGCCAATACTTACGTCCCACGAACACGTGTCGAGAATCCAAGTCCTCGACCCCAGCCTCGAGCTGTAAGCTTCGCAAACGGGAGTTACTGGACCAAAAGCCATCGTAGCGGCAGGTCCAAGATTGACCTAAGGAATCATTTGAGTTCAGCACAGAGCCCTCAGTATGATCCACAACCCGATTTGCGTGATTGTCTGAACTCATAGAGATGGTATCCAGTTCGGGATGGAGATATTAGCTATACTCGACAAGAGGGAGGTTCGTCCATAGTACGCGATAACGGGAATGCCCTGTAAATCCAAGATCAAACTTGGAGGGACAATAACCCGTCAAACGCGCATGATAGAATAGGAGCTGTTGAACAGCCCCCAGCTAACCTAGGGAATAGGGACCAAACCCTCGAGAGACTAGCTCTGATGGAAGAGCAAATGAAAAAACTCTTCTCCAGAAAGGAAAAGGACGATTGACTCAGATGAGGAGCTCGAACCTTTTGCTCCAAATATTGCGGCAACGACATATCCTGTTGGTTTCAAGATGCCACACTTGTCAAAATTTGATGGAGATGGAATTCTGTCAGATCACCTCGGAATGTTTAACACCATGATGATGGACCATAATGTCGGGCTTGATCTACGGTGTATTTTTTCCCTGCAACTCTGGTCGGGCTAGCCAGGCAGTGGTTTAAGCAATACAAGAGACATTCCATAAGCTCTTGGAAGAAGTTTTCCTCCAAGTTCAAAAAAGCATTCCCAGCTTCACAGGCAGCTCGAGTTGAGGTTGATTCATTGGCCAACATAAAACAGCAACCTGGTGAAATGTTGAAGGCATATATGAGTAGAAGAGCTAGCGGAAATCATCCTCGACCTAGAAGTACCTTCAAAAGTAGTCAAGGTTGGGAAAAATCTCGGATCCGAAAGAAAGGAGGAGTTGGTTAAGTTTTTGAGAAGAAATCTTGACGTCTTTTTCTGATTGCATGAGGACATGGTAGGAATCAGTCCGAGCGTGATGATGCACACATTAAACCTGGAAAAAAATGTACCTGCTGTGGATGTCAAAATTCCACATCAAGTAAAGCACCTAAGAGGAGTCCCAAAAGATAGGAAAAGCCTTGGGGATCAAACTCGCACCTTCCTATAGCTTGGGGGCGAGCACAAGCCTCCCTAGAGCTTGGGGGCAAGTTCCAACCTCCCTAGGGCTTGGGGGGCGAGCTCAACCCTCCTTAGAGCTTGGGGGGCGAGCTTAAGTCTCCCAAGGGCTTGGAGGGCGAGCTCATGCCTCCATGGACTTTATTTTTTACTAAGAAACTAATGTGAGCATGGGAATGACAAGAGAGGCCAAATAAGATGCCAATGCCCAACAGTTGCTTTGAAGAGATCGAGGAGACACAAGGACAAAGCTCACACCCCCTAGGACCCTAGGGGCAAGCTCACCTAGGAGGAGACCTTGGGGGGGGGGGGGGCGAGCTCAGGGCCCTTTGAAGCCCAAGCACAGGTTCAACCCCTCCTCGGACCATGAAACGTGTGCAAGACTCCCTAGAAGCCAAGGAGATGATTTGGAGGGCCTCAACCAACTTAGAATACCAACTTAAGGCCATCACCAAGCTTGCAAGGAAATAAGCTCAGAGAGTCCCTATAGCCTGGAGGCAAAATACCTCCTTGACATCTAGCTATAAATGTCTTACACTCAAGCTCTCAAGGACTTATTAAGGCATGGGTAAAGAGGTTGTATGAAAAAGGCTCGAGTAGTACTGAGTACAAACTAGACACGACCATCAAAAGAGTAGTGGCCATCATAAGTCATGAGAGTAGTGGTCGTACAAAGTACTAAGAGGAGGCACACCTCCTCCAACGCCTTCGACAAATGTCAGGCCCAACAGGCCTAGAGCTCGACACCACTAGCATCTGCTCCGTGATCATCTGAGGTGCCCTGTCATATCACCACCTCTTTGTCCCCTTGGGACAATTTTTTTACTAAGAGCCATTAGATATCCCCTATAAATAGGACCTTCCTTCAACTAAGAAAGGAGTCAGAAAATGATGCATTGTAACCAAAATTCTTGAGTGATATGAATATTCTCTCCATTTTCACTCTGCAACTTGATTGTAAGTTCAAATATCTATCCTAAGTTCTTCTAAGTTTCTTCACAACTCTTCATTTACTTTTAAGATCAGAAGTTTTCCAATCTAACTTGGTTGACGAGTTCTTATCGTCAACACATGCAAAGGCGTAGAAACGTAGGCTGTTGAGAAAAGAGCGAGGAGAAGTTATGGAGGAAGAGGTAGCTCGCTTATTAAAGTGCGAGATCATCAGGGAGGAGAAATATCCGATATGGATAGTCAACTTCGTTTTGGTCCTGAAGCCTAATGGAAAATGGAGAACCTGCATCAATTTCTCCGACCTTAATAAAGCTTGTCCCAAGGATTGCTTCCCGCTACCTAGAATTGATCAACTAGTGGATGCAACAGCCGATCTCAAGCTCATGTCCTTCATGGATGTGTATTCTTGATATAACCAGATCGCGGTGAACCCTATGGACCAAGAGCACACTAGCTTCATGATCGAGCATAACATATATTGTTACAAAGTTATGCCATTCGGGCTGAAGAATGCATGTTCAGCTTACAAAAGGCTGGTCAACACGATGTTTGTTAACCAGATCGGTAGAAACATGGAGGTGTATGTCGATGATATGCTCGTCAAGTCAAAGACTGCCAATAGCCTTGTATCCGATCTGGAAGAATGTTTTGGTGTGCAGAAAAAATACAAATTATAAATAAATTAATTGGTATCTAAATTAATAAATAAGTTTAAATCAATGTTCAAATTATAAATAACTAATTTGATAAAGGATTTAAATAATTATTTAATTAATTAATCAATAGAAAATAATACGAGCCTTGATTTTAAGTCAAATGGGCTTATAATTAAATGGAAAATTTCACGGGCCTAAAGCCCATGATAATTTTGACCATTAGGCTGATATTATCTATTATTTTATTGATTTTTTGATTAAAATAAATTACCTAATTGAGCCTATAAAAGGAATGCTAAGTGAGATTTGAAAAACATATGTTTGAGATTACAGAAAGACTATCTGACAGAAAAGCAGAAGATCTATTCTTGATGCTCTAGGTTTTAGATTCTCTCTATAGCATAAGTCATTTTCTAAGCCTCAATATTCTCTTCTATTATTCTGTTCTATTATTCTTCTTTTTGTATCTATCTCATGTGTTGAGAATTTCCCACTTTAGTCTAGGTGATTCTAAGGATACTTTGGAAGGCTGTGAAGAAAATTGAAGATCGGTTCAGTTTCTTGGTGATACCCTGTGACAGAATAGATTTAAGGGTTAGAGAAACTGAAGCAAGGACTCATTTATTCTGTTGCGTATAATGTAAGAGTTCTTATCATTATCTCCGTTTAAATTCAATTATAGAAACATGTTCTAGGTTATCATATATTAATGTGTTTAATATATCATTTACATGAAAATAAACAAGATCCTGAATAAGTTTTCCCAACACTTTGTTCCACATTCAACAGCTTCTAAGTAACTAAGGTAATCCAAGGCTAGGGAAAAGATCAAAATGCCCCTAGCCTTTACCTTGGTTCTCCAACGCCTCCAAGGGAAAAGTCGTATTTTACTACCCTTTTCCCGCTAAACCTCAAGTAACACTATAAATTCCCAATTAATCCCACTAATCTTCCAAACACTAATATTTTCCTCCCAATTATAATTCATACCCTAATATCCCTGGTAACTCACCAAATTACTAGAATACCCCTAGGCTTTGAGCCGGGTATTTGACCCCATTGTGACTTTTCTGCTAATCTGTTCACTAGGATCGCCTCAGGCCACACATTTCAAATATATCCACATAATACTGTGGTCTTACTCATAAAGCATATATAATACAAATATACCCTTAACGGGTCAAAAATTACGAAAATGCCCTTACAACAAAATCGGGCCTATAAGCACATTTAATACACCTCAACATGCATAAGTTGTCATATCATGATATAACTCATATAATTCACCTAATCACACATGTGCAATCACAATTAACACATAAAAACCCAATTATGCACTCCTGGCACAGTAGTCAAGGTACTAAGCCTTATTAGCGAATTTGAGACGTTACAACTATCCCCGCCTTATAGAAATTTCGTTTTCAAAATTTATTCAAACATCTCGAGATACTAATCCTGCATAGCTGATGCTGTCTTCGGAGTCAAGTGATTTACCTTGTTATTTCATTATAACACTCTCACTCAATTGACAGTCTTATTCCTTAAGACTTTATCCTTTCTATCCAGAATTCCCCACTGGCTTCTCCTTATGTAATAAGTCTCGCTGTAACTCCAGGGTGCCTTCACCCAAATAGGAGAAGTACTCAACATCTCTGTCATTAGCATCGACACCTGTAACACCTTATGGACCTCCGTCCATGTCGGGGTAAGGCTAAGCTGTAGGCCTATGGACTAATCCTTATCAGTATATTTGGGATGTTACACAAACATCCATTAGAACACATATTCGATCTTCATATCTCAACAAACCCATGTCAAAATAGTAGAGTCCTTAGCCACGACTATTAAGATTCTCTTGCTATATTTCACCATTTGTAGGGTTCATATCTGCCAATTTATCAATCACGAACTCTATACCAATTCTAGTCGTTTCCTCAACTGACTTTGTTGTGATCTATTTCAAATCATACTCTTAGCCTGGACCTTTCCCAACTTAAGGCATCACCCACCGCGTTAGTTTTCCCTGGGTAATGAAGGATTTCACCGTCAATATTTCACCAGTTCTCACCAACATCTTTATCTCATATTCGAACCCCTATGTGTAACAAAACACTCTAAACTTTTATGCATTGTATTTCTCACACTTCTCCCCACATAAGTACTGTTGCCACACCTTAAACACAAACATCATTGCTGTCAACTCAAAGTCTCGTGTAGAATGTCTCAGTTCTTATTCCTTTAACTACCGTGAAGCATACACAACCACCTTCCCAGCCTACATACTGACACATCCTAGTCTCTGTCATGCTGCACCCCCAAACACTACGAACTTCTTGTTTTCAAACAACAAAGACCGTATCCACTATAAAGTCTTTATATATCAGTCCACCACATACTTATACTGATACCATGGTGAAATGATCAACCTTTGTTTCAACTCTTGGAAGCCCAGTTCACATCTACCACTCTAGAGAAAACTCAAACTCTCACGTGTTAATTAAGTCAAGTGTATTGCAATCCTCGAAGATCTTCAACCAAACATTGATAGTATCCCACCAATCCTGAGAAACTTCTAACCTCTGAAGCGTTCCTTGGCCAATGTTTTACTGCTTCTATTCTAACTAGATCAACCATGATCCCATTCTTTTCCAAAATGTGACTCAAAACATCACTAAAAAAAAATAAGAACTCATCCTCTTGAACCTTGCCTGCAATTTATGTTTCCTTAGCCTCTATAACATCAAGCAGAGATGCTCCTCGTGTTTTGTCACTGAGTAGGAGTAGGCCAATCCGTTACTGATAAACTCAAACATGAATTGCCCAAATAATCCTTGAAATATTTACTTGTCACATCCATGCAGGCCGCTGGAGCATTGGCCAGTTCAAAAGCCATCACTGAAAATCCACAATGTACATGCCTAGTGCGGGAGGTAATTCTTGAAATGTCTTCTCTCTTGATCCTCAGCTGGTAATAACCAGATCAAAGATAAATCCATAGGAGCACTGTCTTACCTTGTAATAGGTCAAAAAAATCGTCAATCCTTGGCAGTGGATACTTATTCTTAATAATCACCTTATTCAGCTATCCGTATTGGGTATATATCCTCAATGACTTGTCCTTTTTCTTAACAAATAATATTGGGGCACCCCGTGGTGAGAAGCTCAGTCTAATCAACCCCAAGTTGAGTAACTCCTTCAACTAAACATTTAATACTTTTAATTCTATCAGTTCCATTCCAAACGATGCCTTGGACACCGGTTCTATCTGTGGTGTCAGTTTAGTAATAACCCCAGTTTCCCAATGCGATAGAAATCTCGGTAGACCCTTTGTTCCAACTGGTACAACCTTTGTGGTATCCACCACACTAGCTAGGAATCCCATGCATCCTCCTCGGAATAGGTCTCTAACCGTCAATATCAAGGTACTTGGATTATGAGGCCCATTCACAACACCCATGAACATAAACGAGTCCTCTCCTTCAAACTCAAAAGTCACCATTTTCCTTTTACAGTCTATGGTCGCTCCCACTTGGCCAACCAATCCATACCCCGTATCATGTCAAAATCTTTTATTACTATTCTACCAAGTCCTCAAACCACTCCCCTACTATCTACCTCTACCGATAAAGATCTAATTCTGCCTTTTAGAGGCTACTAGAAGAGACTAGCCCTAGCCTTTGTCTATGTCTAACAAACTACTTAGGTCGGAACTGAATTTTTGCCTTTCCTCGGTTCCTTCCCAAGTGGATTCTCCAGCACCAAACACAGTCTAGGTAAGTCTTCTAGTCCTCACCCCCACCCTGACAACCATTCTTAGCACCCCAGAACCCCTTCTCTGGTCCAGGGATGCTAAACGTGTCTACAACCTTCCTTTTCTGATCACTGGGGCCTCCGCCGCTACCTAACCCAGTAAACGGAGGTACCACTCTTCGAGCGTCGCGCCCTACGGTGCCCTCTCTCCATATCTCATCTTTTGCGCCCTCAACAGTAAGGGCCTTCTCTACTGCCTAAGCATAGGTAGTTTCAGTTACTGGGGAGATTTGACTCCTTGGGCTACCTTGGAATTCAACCCTTGAACAAATCACTCCTTTCAAGCCACATCAGTCGGCATCAAGTCAAAAGAAAACTTGGCCAACCAATCAAATTTAATGGTATAATCTGTCACCATCATGTTTCCTTGAACCAAATTCATAAATTCGTTCATCTTTGCATTTTGAACTGCGTTGATGTAATACCTCTCGTTGAACAACTGTCTAAATTCCTCCCAGCCCATTGTAACAAAATTCAGAGTCTAGGATACCTCTTTGTTGACGGTGAAATCTCGTCAACGAAATTAGGTCGGAAAACTCAAAGGTAAATGCGGCGATGTTTGGATAAGAACTTAGAATTAACTTATGAAAGGATAAACACAGATGAACAATGGAGTCCAAAAATGTATATTGCTTAATAGCCTTTCCATACAATGAATTTTCCAACCCCCTTCTCTGTGGAAGTGGGGTTCATTTTATAGTAGGCTCTAATGGCCCTAGGTACATGGTGGTCCAGGGGACCAGATGGTACACGAGTACACTAACAGGAGAGTGGTTCCAGGGGTAGTGGTGTCGGCTCTAGTACAAGGTCAGAGATCATGGGAGCACCTCACCTTCTGTACCTGGTCATGCCTCCACTACCTGCCTGGTACGGGTGTCAGAGGAGTGGCTGGTGAAGACAACAGATGGTACTTTGTTCGTACCTCCACTACTTATCTGACGTGGGTACTATGTCCGTACTCTAACTCCTTTCAGTTCGTCAGTGGACTCCGTACCTCATGAGATCAATGCCATGTGACCCTCATTTGCAAGGCATAGATGCGAGGTGGTAATGACCCATGCACTGGCCGTGCCTTGCAAGGCTCTTAGTGGCAAGGGGCCTAACTATACTTGTCTCCTTGCGGCATGGATCCAGACTAGTGATGTGATGGTGCAACGGCCTCCCGAGAAGATGGTGGCCCACGGGCCTCGCTGGGGGCGTGCGGCTGATGGCCTCGCTGGGGGCGCGCGCATGAGGCCCTCGCTGGTGGCGTGTGCTTGATGGCCTCGCTAGGGGGCGCGCACGCAGGAGGGCCTCGCTGGGGGCGCGCGCATGAGGGCCTTGCTGGGGGCGTGCGCGCATGAGGGCCTCGCTGGGGGCGCGCAACCATGAGGGCGTCGCTGGGGGCGCGCGCATGAGGGCGTCGCTGGTGGTGCGTGCCTGATGGCCTCGCTAGGGGGCGCGCGCGCAGGAGGGTCTCGCTGGGGGCGCGCGCATGAGGGCCTCGCTGGTGGCGTGTGCCTGATGGCCTCGCTAGGGGGTGCATGCCTGATGGCCCAAGGACCCAATGAGAGTGTAGGCGTATGGGGGTCTAAGTGCGTTCTTTGGGTCTTTTATAAGCGTGGAACATTGAGCATCCACAGGTGTATGTCCCGGGCATCTTTGGCAGCGTTTACGCGTATGGGTGCATCTTGACCCGTGAGCATGTCAGCCTTGCGCGGGCACGTCGGACCTCACTATGTGAGGGCCTTGTGCACCTATCCTCTTGCAGTATTCATTGTGGCCCCTTAGCTTAGCAGGGCCAAACCTTGTGGCTCATAATGTTTTGTTTCTCATGAGATGATTTCCTGTATTCAACAAGGCCTACAGGCTCGAGCCCAATAGCATGAATAAGTGACCTTTATCCCTATGTTCCAACCAGGGACTAAAGAGTTTTTATTTGGTGGATTTTTGGCATCCACACCCTTCCCACTAAGTCTGGGCATATCTTGTAACATATATGTGGCACAAACCACTGTATCATTGCCCGCCACCTTTATAAGGTCAAGGATGGAGCTAATCATGCCCATCCACTGCTCAGCTATGAGCGAATCTAGGCGTTCCTCAAAGGATGGAGGGTATTGCTTCCGGAACCTCTTGTACAATGGTTCCCATCTATTCTCAACGCCAGGCTGTAGAGTCCAAGAACATTACTTAGCTAATTATTTAGTAGTATTATAGTATGTATAGTATTATCTTTGTAACTGTGGATTTTTGGTTCAGACCGGGAATTATTTGGACACTCATAGTAGTACTTATAGATTTTCTAAGTTTAACCTATAGTTTAAGAATATTAAGTTTAACCTAAGGTTTGATTATATGACTGATATTAAGGATAATATTTGTTATACTATAAGGTTTAGATGAGGACCAATAGGATTTTAAGCACATGTTATGAATGGATGATTAAGAATTAAGTATTTTGAGGATTAAATTTAATAAGGAGTAAAGTTTGAATGCTATAAGGTCAGTCAGCAGCTTTGAATACGTTGAGGGCTTAGTCAAGGCTGTTTACTCCATTCAAACTTAGCTAAAAATGTGTAATTTCATGTTTAATTAATCAGCGTGTGCCGATATATCGCAGCTATAGGGGGCGATATATCGCAGCACGTAGATATGGAAAACACAAGACGATGCACGACTTCCTCGGGCATACTGGCCCAAGCGATATATCGCCTACAGGGGGCGATATATCGCCTCCTTCAGTGTATTTTGAAATGTTTTGAATTCATTTTCCATTCAGCCATTCAACCTCTTGATAAGTCCAGCATCTTTTTGAACGAGTCTTCAGCCTCTGCTGAACGATTATTCAAATATTTTTCACCTAAAAAGCTATTATTTTTATTCAAGTAAAATCAAGATCCTTTCATTCCTAAACTCTATAAATAGGACCTAGTACCCAGCCATTATTCATCTTTTGCTCTAAGTTCAGAGGCTGCAAGTGCTAAGTGAGTGTGAGAGTATAAACACTTGGGTTTAGGAATCATAAGCTTGATCATCCTAAGCTTATCAAACACTTTGGGAAGTAAGGTTTTAGAGTATTTCGGTTTGAGGAGTAGATTGGTCTTACAAGTCTTCAAGGTAACCCAAAACTCTAGTTCAATTCTGTATTTGTTCTTTTAAGTTCTCATAATCTTCTACTCAGCCTCTAACCTTAATCTTTATTTTGGTTAGGAAATTTAAGTTCTTGAGCACATAAGTTTTGGTAAGCATGTTTTTCAATGGTTTAGTCTTCCCATTCCTTTTCATCTCTTTTTCTTCATTAGACTCACTCTTTCTCATAATGGTTATTAGGAGTGTTCCAAAGTCCCAACGCTGTCCACATATCCTGGTAACTTTGGTAAGGAAAATAGGATAGAATCTATATGTTTTATGCTCGTGTTATCTTATGTGTTATGTTATGAAATATGTTATAAAATATGTTATGAATATGTATGTTTGTAGGCTTGGGCATATGACCCATATGACTAACAAGACCCCAAAAAGATTATGGGCATATGACCTACTTAGCTAGTAGGACCCCACTAATCTCATGGGCATATGACTTGTTTAGTCTATGGGACCCCAAGTAATAATGGCCATTATAGTATGTGTATGTAATAAGTGTTATGATATGTCTTTATGTTTATTATGAAATTTATGTACACGATGTATGTGTTAGATTTTCCTTGCTGGGCATTAGGCTCATTCCTTTTTGTTTTATGTACAGGAAAATAGCTTTAGTGGCGGTAAGGTTCGTGGATGCTTGGGATTGTGTATCGATGGTGAATGGATTCAAGGGGTCGAGTGTTCGATTTCGAGGATGTAGTCTTTTCTTTATGGGTTTATATGTAATTTTTCCGCACTTTCTATGTGTTGACCCTCGATTTAGCCAACTGACACGGAGTCAAAATATGAATGATATAGACGAATATGTATAGATAATATCGTAATGACAAAAGTAAAGAAAACACAGTAATTTATAGTGGTTCGGCCCCAGGATCTAGTAATGACCTACGTCCACTTAGAATGATATTGATATGGGATCAAAAGTGTGATTAGAGAACTTGGGTTCAATGAGTTTCAACACTCCTCATAAACAATACAAGTTTTCTCAGATAAATTCTCTAATCTCTATGATTTTTGGGCCCAATCCAAGTCCCCTTCTCATGAGCCATCCCCTGCTATTTATAGGCTCATGGAGGGTTGCCCAATATTGTTACAGATATTATCCCCTGAATCGTGGGATATTCAGAAGATTACATGAGATAAGTTCGGGATTCATAAGATCTTTCCATAAATGTTGCTTTGCCAGCGGAACCACCGACCAGTCTGGTCGTGGTAAAGACAGGTCTGTCCTGCTTCTGGTGTGTCTCCTGGTCGATACTCTAGCAGACGCTCCAGGTGTCAGCCACGTGTCAAGAGATTATTCGCCATGTCACAAATGCTAATTTATTGGATAACACTATGTAACTCTTTATTTTAAATTATGTTTGTTTTTAAGACAATGGGATCCCATATCCTTCTTGATATTTTGTAAGTAACTCTTATTTTTTACAAGTTACTTAATAAAATTATGGTATTTTTCGCAAATGTAAGTTCTATTAAGGTTTTGTATGTATAGTTTCGTTAATGGTCCAAGAGTCTAGAGTAGTGGGTCATTACACAGGCTGAGCCAAAACCGGTGCCCCTACCGGTGGAGCAAACGGGCAGTGTTCCTTGGCAGGACCTGCTATCTCAACCATCTAATCTATTCCTCTTGCCTCTGCAGTGTCTCTTGCATATCTATAACTATTTGCTGCCAGTTCCAAGAGGAAGACGGAGGGTTCTGGCCTTGATTATCATTTTCGGCCTTGATATAAACACTGCCTGGTCCAATTGAGTTCCTTGGATGCATAATCTCCAAATATGTCTGCAATCAATGACTCGACCTATCAGGCATGATAATCGTATCCAGAACCTGTCCCACGATCAAAACCAAACAACACAGCATCCACAAACAACAACAATGCTAAAAACATGTATATAACATTCATGTATTATTCAAAAGGGCATGCTCAAATAGTATATATCATTCTCTCTATTATAGCATGCTGATAAGGCATATAGTTCAATTAAACAACTAAACAGGTATTCAACCCATTACCCACCGAACCGTGAGTTGAGCTTGTCTTTAGCAGTGAGCGTACATGTTCGGTCAATCTTCAAGAACCATAAGACTTGACAGCTCAGATACCAAGTTGTAACGCCTTACTAATCTAGGACCGTTACACCATGTGTTTAAAAGAGTGCTTAACTCGTTAAGCGAGTCATTTGGACTCAATAGTGTAATTAAAATTAAACGCTGGTTTATGTACTAAATTTTTTTGTCAAGGAAATTAAACTTTTCATTAAAAGGTTTGAATATATACACGGGATCCCAAAAGTTTATAAACAAAAGACAATTACATTAAACATTACAAAAATAGCCGACCTAAGTGGAAAAATGGAACAAATGTTCTAAGTTCCTCAAAATAACTTGACCATGGTGGTGAAGCAAGCCGAATATGTATGCGCCGCTCCATAGCCCTCCATTATATTTTAATATAATTCACATATTTATCCCACATGGTCTCCTGACACGTTAATCCAAGCACTTAATCTTATTAAGAGTGTTGGGACATTACAATTATTTCTAAGGAGCAGAGTGCTTTCCTTCCAGACCAACTCATTACTGATAATGCAATTATAGGATTTGAGTGCATTAATGCCCTCAAACGTAAGTCCAAAGGTAAAAATGGTCACTTAGCACTCAATCTTGATATGGTAAAAGCTTCATATGAAATGAGGAAGCTTGGTTTCCATGAGTCTTGGGTTCATAGAGTTCTCAAATGCATATCATCAGTGGAGAATTATTTTCTCATTAATGGGGAAGTTTGTGGTAGAATCATTCCATCAAAGGGTTGAGACAGAGTGACCTTCTTTGTGTTGGAAACAATTTTCCAATATGCACAATAGAAGCGCAATAGGTGGGCCTATGAGATTACAAATTTTTTCATTTAAAACGCTTTTAAATAACAGATCCATTAATATACATATAGTGAACTAACATCATCTTTAATTGTTTATTATTAAAAACAATACTAACATCATCTTTTAATAACTTATTTATTCAAAATTGATATTCTTAGAGAATATCTAGTAACTAATAACTAATTTTAATTTGAATTATCATTTAATTAATTATTTAAATAAATAACAAATCCAATTTAAATCGAATTTGAACTATCAGATTTATTTTTCACATTTAAATAAAGAAAACTTAATTAATTATTATAATATTTATTTTAATAATTTTTAAAAAAATATAAAATAAACAAATAATTATTTAATTTAGAAAATTAATAATTAAATTAATTAATTATTCAATCTCAATTATCATATAATTTCATATTTTCCTAAATAACAATTTTGTTCCAAATATGCCCTAACACAATTTATCTCGGTTTCAACTTTTACCTTGAACAATGTTGATAGAGTCGGTTAGGGGACCTATGGACCTATAATTTCAAGCTCCAATAAATTTAAATTATTAAGTAAAATTAATTTACTTAATAACCTTATTTAAAAATCTCAATATTATTATATTAAAAATATGAAACTGCACTCTTGCAATTATATACAATTTATTTACTGAGTACTTAGTAATAAAGTGTCCAATGATTTAATCATTACATATAATTCATACCTCTATTAATGATTCATAATTAAAGCTAGGATAAGTTTACCGTTGACCTTTTTAATTATCTCTTTATCCTAAAGTACCATTAATCTTATTAGTGAATAGTTAATTCATAAACTGATTTATGAGTTCAATCCCAAAAATTAACCCTTAAGGGGACCGTTATTTTGTTCTTAAAGAAAAAGACATAGATTCCATATCTGTATATCATGTCCTCAACCATTTACATTAATGAGTACCCCAAAACACATTTTTTTAGCCAAATCATTCTCATGACCCTAACGAGTGAATCAAGGGACTCATATAACATAAATAGTAGTTCACAATAACTTCAAGATTTAGATCAATGTGTATATGATCATCGGTTGACATGTTTAATAATTCTTTATGATAAAACAATATTAATAACATGTCAGGTCCATGTCTATATAATCTCATTATACAAAGCACTACCATTAAGATATCCTACTACATTAGTGATCTATATCTAGATCACATGTATTCATAATACTAGAGGGCTGTACTAATTGTATTTAATCTAAAGATTCCTTAACTTTATTTTATAGTGAACTATTTAAATTCATTCCCTACAATTTTATATCATCTCGTAAAAATGCAAGATTGTAGTCACATTAATGAATTAAAGAATTTTCTAATATTTATAATATTATTCAAAGAATAATATAGAATAATCAATATATGCAAAATTTAATTTGCTTTATTTATTTCATAAAAATAATATCCATCATCTATGCTTTAAGAGAATTATTCCTAATAATCTCCCACTTGCCCTAAAGAAAATATGACATCTCTTTCAAACCCATGTTCCTAACATGTCCCTTTAAAGACTTAATGGTTAAAGTCTATGTGAATGGATCCTCTATTAGGGTTTATGCCCTAAATGCACGTATAAAGAAATTTTATTTTAGAATTAAATATAAATACATTTTTTTTTTTATAATTGAATGTTTGAATTATTAGAAATATCAAAAAATTCAATATTCATTAATGAAAGTATGACCTTGCATGAGTACGAGAGAATTAAGATCATTGATAATGAATAAAATAGTCAGCAACATATTAAAGTAAGAAATTTTTAATCAATAGTTGGTTGTACCGCTCACTATGTTTTTTTTTAAATACATGTAATCTAGATCCAGATTGCTGATGTGGATATACATCTTATTGAATGTACTTTCTATAATTAAATTATATATGACTGGACCAGTGTGAATTAGTTTCTTTACAAGCATGTCATTTGCCATAAAGATTAATTCATATCCACATGATGATCATATGTAAAACAGTCTCAATCCTGATTAGTCATGAACTCCTGTTCATGTCTATTGAGAGTTTTGATTTACTCGTCAAGGTCTCTTAATATAATGAGGCTAAAGACTTTTGTTTTGGAGATTCAATAGCATGAATGTCTGGGAACATGATCTTACAAGATTTGGAATCCAAGATTTCCTAATGGATCGAATATTGCTGCCCTTTAGGGTTAATTCTTGTTGTACCCCAAAATAAATACGAACTTAATCACTCAACACAGGGTACAGCTGGCAGACAAGCGCATGAAGAAAGCGTACAAAAAGAATATTTAGCTAACTTTGGAGTGAGTAGCTCGAGTTGAACTTGATAGCTTATGACAACCAGATAATCTTCAGATTGCCTCTTGCGCCAACAACCTAGTTTGAGATGCGTGATGGCCAGATCACCTTTTAGAAACTTCAAACTTAGCCCGTGTCAGGATAGGTTAGTTCTGAGGCAATCGACTTGAAGGAAGTGACCAGCTGGAAGAAGCCTGGTGCACACTGAAGGATCCTAAAAGACTCGAAGATTCCTTATACGCTCATTAATCCCAAATTTTATTACACATTTATTACCCGAGATAACATATGTAAATTCTATAGGCAATCATGTCTTTATGTACATGAGAGGTTATCAAAATTTATTATATACCATACTTATGCGATTACCCAAAGCTGTCTACGAAAATCCTCTATAAATACTAGGGGAATGGATAGAAAAAGGGACCAATTCTTTATATACTAAAACTCTGCTGAAATTGTCATAAAAAATTTCTTCCAATGCACTAAATAGATCAATAAGATTGTCTCGTGGACTAGGTGGATTTTAACCACTGAACCATGTAAAAGTGTGAGTGTTTGTGATATTTTCCATTTGTTCAATTACGGTTTAGCAAAAGCCTAGTATCTTTATTGTCAGATTTCTTAATCCACTGTTGGCGAGAAATCGCATCAACAGATTGGCGCTTTCATTGAGAGCTTATTAGGCTTAATCCCCCATGCAAGTTTCACCCAATATTCACCATGGTGGTCACTCGGTCTATGTGTGACAACGAGACGGAACAACCTGGTGATCAGGAGGTGCACCGTGCGGCCGTCTCCGCTAGAGAAGGCTCAATTGCTCAATGTCATCCTGGAAAGCAACATGTGGGCCAAGAAGACACTGGGAGCTCAGCATCATGACCACCAAATCCCCATCCAAGATATCTGATAGCCATCGAGATGGAAAATGCCCAGTTAAGGAGCCATCTCGCTTGAGCTAACAACCAGATTAAGGAGATCTTGGCTCGATTACCCCCTCTTGCAACCGATGTTAACATCAGAAGGAAGCAAAGTGGGTCCCACATGTCTCACTGGAATAATCGACCTAATCTTAGCGCTCTGTTAGAACTGCAACTCCGAGTTCCATACCTTCAGAGTAGATTCAGTGAAATACTCAACCTGATAATACTCATAGGAATCATCGACCTCATGTAAGTCAGTCTGTTAGAACTGCAACTCCGAGCTTCGTGCCTTCTGAACAAATCCCACGGAAATGCTCACCCTGACCTAACATAGCGATTTGGGACCAATTCGAGGATGCAAAACACCCCAGCAAATTTTCTGTGCCACGGTTAGAGCCCCCGACATAGAGAAATGAACCAGTCCTACCTCCAACCCGGGAAGTTAGAGTAGATCAGGGATGAGTTAATATAGTTCTCCCTGATGGAACAAGGATAACTTCACCGATAAGGCATCTGCCGTCACGGTTCGACATCCAATGCCACCTTGCCCACAGAGGAATGCTCTAGCTCGAGGGAATGGCATGAGAAATCCTCCTCCCTTAGAGGACACCTATATCTCACGAGCTCGCATTAATAATCTAGGCCCTCAATTCCAGCCACGAGCTGTAAGTTTTGTTAATGGAAGTTACTGGATAGAGAGCTAGCACGGAGGCAGACATGAGATTGGCCTGAGGAATCACTTGAGCTCCGCACAAAGTATTCGTTCTGACCCACATCCAGCATGCGTGATCATTTGAATTCACAAAGAGGATATCTAGTTTTCCATGATGATGTAAGTTATACTCAACCTGGGGGAGATTCGTCTATCATACGTGACAATGGGAATGTCCCGCCTAACCGAGCTCAGGCTTGGAGGGAAAACAACCCATCTAATGCATACAATAGAATGGGGGCAGATAATCAGCTCCCAAATAACCTAGATGCCAAGGATCCAACCCTCGAACGACTAGCCTTAATGGAAGAACAAATGAAAAGACTCCTATATGGAAAATGAGTCAATGATTATGATTCCGATGAGGAGCTCGAGCCTTTTGCTCCTAACATTGCAGCATCTCCATATCTTGTTGGCTTTAGGATGTCGACCATGCCTGCATAGGACGGAAACACTGACCCATCAAACCACCTCAGGACGTTCAACACATTAATGATGGCCCACAACGTCGGGTTTGACTTAAGATGTATCTTGTTCCCCGCAACTCTAACTGGACCGGACAGACTGTGGTTCAAAAAGTACAAGAAACATTCAATCTCCTCATGGAAGAAACTTTCCTCATAGTTTAAGAGAAAGTTTCGAGCTGTGAAGGAAGCTCACATTGAGGCCGATTCGCTGGGCAACATTAAACAATAACCTGGTGAGTCCCTGAAGGCATATCTGAACTAGTTCACCAATGTAGCAGCGCGAGCTAGGGATGTTCATGACAACTCCAAGCTTATGGCAATGAGGACAGGGATCACAGCAGGAAGTGATTTATGGAAAGAACTCCAACGGAAAAGAGTAAAGAGTGTAGAAGATTCCTGGCTCGGGCTCAGGAATGGATAAATCTTTAGGAGGCACGATTTGCTATTGCAGGAACCAGCTAGACCCATGTTCAGCCCACTAGAGCGATGGTGGATGTTGCAGCTACGACTCAACCCGCTACCGAGAATAACCATGTAGGGAACAATAAACGGAAGGGGGTTGGTGAGGGCGACCAGAATGGAACCAAAAAGAATAAGCCCGGTGAAAAGTTCAAGCCCATCTACACCGTATACACCAACTTGATAGATATGAGAAAATATATTTTCCTGGCGAACTCTAATTGCCTTCCATGGAAGAAGTCAGAGCCCTTGAGGCACCAGAGGGCGAAGAGAGACCCTGCCAAATTCTGCCGATATCACAATGACATCAGTCATAATACTGATGATTTCCATTAGCTAAAGGGCGAGATCGAGACCCTCATCTGGGCTGGACTGTTAGCCCAGTATGCCCAAATTGAGTAGTTCCCAATCAACCAGCCGAGTAAAATATTCATCCAGTTCCCAAAAATCTGGTTGGTCAACCCTGGGCTTAACCAGAGCAGGGGAAGCAAATCGTCTCTCCTCCAATAGAAGGGGGGATGTAACCACTATCATCGGAGGACCCCACTTGGCTGGTACGAGTAATGGGGCCTAGAAAAGTTATATACAGAAGTTGAAAACCCACAATGGTACTGAATTCATTATGGAGCAAACGTTATCAAAACAACAGCAGTTGGAGAAATAACTGATATCGCCTAATAAACTCCTAAGCGGTCATAGTAGTAATAAGGCTTTGTCGTATCCACAGAGAGGTAAACATAACTAAAGATTAGATTAGTAAATAAAAGATAAAAATAAAGTAGAATTGAAGAGATGAGTTTTGTGAAATTAAAATGATAGATTAAAGAAATTGATCAGATAAAGAGCATGGCAAGGTAGAGATGCAACGGTGTAAATCCTATACTAATATTGATATTAATTCAAAACACAGTTGCAATTCTACACCATTAACTGCAACTGGAAGATGTATATGTTAAAAGCACGAATTAATTAATCTAGATTAAATTGAATCTAACTCCTAATTTCATATCATATCATATTATATATCCAAGAGCGACAAAATACCACTGGTAGAATGTAGTAAAAGACATACAATATAACAAATATACTAAATAAATTAACAATCTAAGTTACATAAGAAAAGCATGACTGAACTTATGTAAAATATGCTAAATAATTTTAGAAAAGAAATTAGAAGATAAGAAACAAAATAAGCAATTAGATATGTAAATGAAGCATAAGAAGAATCAATATCAATATTAGGAATGAGAAGTACAACATTTACACTCTAATCTCACCAATATTTCTAAAATAGTTCACTCATTTTTGTCACCTAAAACAAGCAAAACTAAGCTAGAAATAAGAAAAACAACAAAATAACAAAGTGTATTTTTCCACTCTAAAATCTGATGAGTGTACACTGGTTTTGATTCTCTATTTATAGAGAAAATTTGCTCCAAAGTTGGTATTTTCGTGCATTAGAACGTGGAGAAAGTGGCTTCAAAATCTGATGCAAAATGGGGCAAGTGGGACACGTGGCATGAGTTAATTGGCTTTGGAAAAATGTTGCTTGTGGAGTGGGGGACACAGAGGCCACGTGGCACACTCTGGTTGGCTCGGCAGAGGTGTGGTAGGCAGTGGTGTCAGGTCGTGGCAGGCGGTGGCAGGTGTAGGGACGCGTGGTGGCTATTGAAGGCTTCAGCAGGTGATGGGACAGCTGCACATGGCCACATGTCGCATCTGTAGGCTTCGACAGGCTGAGTGGTCGGGTGCAGGGGAGCAGCTACAGGCGAGTGAGACCGTGGTGTCAGGTGGCTTGTCAGATGAAGACAAGCGCATGGTAGTGGCTGGCGCTGGTGACTCGGCTCGGCTCTGTCAGATGCTGGAAGCTCTTTGGGCCTGGGCTCGGTTTTGAGCCTAATTTGCTCAACAATTGTCTTTAAAAATGCCATTTGTGTCTTTTCTTTGTTCTTCCTTTTTCTTTGTGTCAAAATACATTTTATTTCTTGAAAATTGAACACAAATTAAATTAAGATTAATATTTTCAAATATAAAATATATTACAATAAATTCATGAAAATATTAATTAAAACTTAATTTATTTTAAACTTTAAAACTAATAAAATGATATTTTTGAGCAATAATCAACAACCAATCATTTTCACGGAAGAGGACGCTAGCCACGTCCAGTTCTTACATAATGATCCACTGGTGATAACCGTTCAACTCGCCAATTGAAGAGTACGGAGGATATTGATTGATAATGGGAGCTTAGTAAATGTGCTATTTAGGTCCACCCTAGAAAATATGGGGTTGTCTGTAACCAATCTTAAGGCGACCTCGATGACCCTATATGGATTTTCAAGAGAAGGAACAACAACCACAGGGACAATTAGACTCATAGTTATGCTAGGGAATGATGCGCGAGCTGTTTCTAAAATGCATTCAACGCAATTTTGGGACGACCCGCGCTGATGACTTTTGAGGCTATCACCTCAATCCTACATCTAGCAATGAATTTCCCCTCGACCTCAGGTATATGTACTATAAGAGGAGATCAACTCGCTGCCAGAGAATGCTATAGCATTGCTATGAAGGGAAAATCACAACCTGGACAGCAAGCAATGGTCATTATTGAGGGAGGAGAGGAGCCTCGGGTAATGGAAATTGTTAAGAAAAATAGTTTTGCCTCAATGGAAATGGTAAGATAATTACAACTCTAAACAAAATATTACAAATAAATAATTATTGATTAAATAAAGTTACAACTCTATGACTGAAAATACCAATAAATAAAAGAAGAAGAGAAATAGAGAAATACAATTCTATGCAAAATAATACAAATAAAGTGAAGTGTTTGAAACAAAAAGAAAAGAAGATTACTACTCAAAACAAGAAATACAAATAACAAAAGAGAAGAATATGAAGATGAAGAGAAATAGAATAGAAAGAAAGAACAAGAAAACGAAATAGAAACAACTCTCACTCACACTACCAAAGTGAAGAGTGTTGGGGATCACCAACTTGAATAAGGTTTGAAACCTTTGTCCAAAAGCTTATTTCCCCCTAACTCAAGCACTAAGGGATCTCTCACAGATTTTTTGAAATGCTTTCTGGAATAATCAATCCTCAAGGTGTTTCTAGCCAATGGCTCTAATTGATAGAAATGTTGTATCTTACAAGTGAGCATTAGGCTCCTATTTATAGAGTTTTGAGACACCCTTTGAATTTTAAATTCCATCAACCCCCATGGCTATTACCAATGATTAATTGGATGTTTATGGAATTAAAATAGAGAATTTGGGAGTTATTTGGCTGTTGGAAACGTTCAAAATTGGATAAAATCAAAAGTTGGAAGATGCTGTTAGTCACTTGGGCCGTGGCCTGACAAACAGGCGTCGCGACCCTCAGAGTGTTTCTGCCACTTGGGTCGCGGCCTGAAAAATAGGCGCTGCGGCCCTAGACATTTTCCAGCAACCAATTTTTTTTTAATTTTTTCAAAACGTTCCAAATTTATTCCCACTTGATTTTGTAACTTCCATACACAATATGGGAGTTAAAATCACATCTTTATCAGCCATTTCTCATATGGCTTTAAGAAATTCATCTCAATATTGTGTAACAACAAATCTACACAATAATGGGTAATATTTGGAAGTTACAAATTTGTAACACCAAATATGTTACATATTTGGATATATCTCATATATCTAAATATTGTAACTCTCTATTATATGTTACTATATATGACACTCTTTGTCACATTTATTTAATCTAAAACATTATATTATAATATAATATAATATTACATTATATTATAAAATAATATAACATTCCCCCACTAGATTAAATAGTTATCTATTGTAACACTTATTTAATCAATCATTATATTTTAATATATAACATATTCCCCACTTGATTAAATAAGAAATCTCTCTTATAGGAGTCATTGCATTAGTGCATAAAGCAAAGTGTTTTTCAACTTGAACTTTACTATAGTGTAATTATCACAAAATTTGTCAAAAATTTGGTTGCACTAGGCATTGAACCATCTTTTCATTATAACAAATCGGTGGTAACACACACACCTTTGCGATGTTCACTTGAGACCTTTATGTCTCGCTTTGCACCATTAATGGCCATGTGCACTTTCCATTCATGGACGTTCTTGAGAATACTCCCAATTCTCATGAGAGGCGGCACCACCCCTAGGTCCATATAGGTAGAATTCTTACAGTATTTTGTTACCAAAAATACTTGTCTTCACAAGACTAAATTCTATTAAAAAACCTTTTGGTTTTAACCCTCAACTTGGTAACTCACAAGTACTCAATATCTCAGATGGGACTTGTTTTGAGTACAACTAATATTTACTTGATTGACTTGTTATTACCTATTGAACCTAAAACTAGTTAAATAACTAGTGTTAAGATAGGTTACCATCAATTGTGAATCTCTTCAGGGAGTTTAAGTCCCATCACTCGAGATGATGTAGCCACTAAATTCCTCGTTAGTGGCTTAGTGAAAGGATCCGCTAGATTTTCACTTGTTCTCACATAGGATATTGAGATGACTCCTCTCTGAATCAATTCTCTTACATATCCATGTCTTAGACTAATATGTCTAGACTTCCCATTATACACTCTGTTGTATGCTCTAGCCAATTTCGCTTGGCTATCACAATGTATCGATATAGTGGATACATTCTCTTTGATTAGGGGCATCTCTATCAACAGATCCCTTAACCATTCAGCCTCTTTGCCAGTAGCAGCTAGAGCTATAAACTTTGCTTCCATAGTAGAATGAGATATACAGGCTTGTTTCTTGGAACCCCAAGAAATTGCACCCCCACCAAGTGTAAATACCTAACCAGTTGTGGACAAGTTTTCCCCAAGATTGGATATCCAACTTTCATCTGTATATCCTTCTAAGATTGAAGGAAATTTGAAGTAATGAAGGCTTAGTCCTTAGGTTTTCTTGAGATAACCTAGGCGTAAGACCCAAATTTGCTAATAAGGCTTAGGGCCTTGATTAGTGTGCCTGGAGGGCAATAAGTGAATTATTGTTTAATATGTGAATTTGTGTGAATATGTGATTAGTGATGCATGTTTGGGTGAATTACATATGCATGTGGGCCCCGTCTAGTTATTAGGGGCATGATTATAATTTTAGCCCGTTGAGGGTATAAATGTGATAATTGTGATATACTTGTGATATATCTGTGTGTTATCCCCAAAAATTGGAGATCGATAACGTGGCAATAGAGGTGACAAGTGGCAGTAAAAGACACATTAATAGTCAATAAATACATTGACTCCTCAGAGTTGTGATAAAGTGACCCGGTAGACTGATGAAGAGTTTTGACTGCTTGAGAGGTGTCATGTCCAAGCAAGTGCACAAGTGCACTCGAGGAGAGTACTTTGGCTAGGGTGTGCCCGGTCGGATTTTGGATCGAGGAGACCCCAAGGGTGTGGTCCGAGGAGAGCCCAAGAATTTGGTCCGAGGAGACCCCAAGGGTGTGGTTCGAGGAGACCCCAAGGGTGTGGTCCGAGGAGAGCCCAAGAATTTGGTCCGAGGAGACCCCAAGGGTGTGGTCTGAGGAAAGCCCAAGAATTTGGTCCGAGGAGAGTCCAAAAGGTCTGGTCCTTATGCATATGTCCAGCAAGTGCATGGTTGTCCAAAGAGAGAAATGACATGCTAGAGGAGAGTGTCATGTTAGAAGAGAGACATGGCATGCTAGAGGAGAGTGCCATGTTAGAGGAGAGACATGGCATGCTAGAGGAGAGTGCCATGTTAGACGAGAGGAGTGCATGTCCTACCACCATGCACATATCCGATCAGCAAATGCATGTCCTACCAGCAAGTGCATGTCCTACCAACAAATGCATGTCCTACCAGCACTTGCATATGTCCAGCATGCATGTGTCTGACCAGCACTTGCATGAATGGTCAGTAGGAGATATGGGTTGACCAGATAGAGGAGGACTAAGTCAAGATTCCCAGAAACGGCTTCAACAAGAACCGGTCTTGGCACACGCGGGAATCTCTCATTCTTCCCACAAATTGGGGGTTTTGTTACATTTTGAATGTTTTTTGTAATTTAAATATAATAAATATAATGAAATATCCCGATTCTAGGGGATATCAGATGTATGATCCTAAGCCTATAAATATATGGCTTATGGGATCAGAAAGGGGCTTCTTGGGAGACTTTTGGGAAATTTTGGGTCTGAGTTTTCTAGAGAGAGAAAGTGCTGGTATCATAAAGAATTCTTGTATTTTTGCAATCTGTACTGAAGAAACTCAGTTGGCTCAGTCCATCTGATCTTGAGTACAGATCTATAATCACAACTCTAAGTGGATTAGGCTATTACCAACATATTGGGGCTGAACCACTATAAAAATCTTGTGTGTTCTTTATTTTCTTTATTAAATTGTCTGTGTCGTTTAAATTCTCTTGAAGGTTTGTCGTTTTTGACATTCTCACGTCGTTGGCCAAAAACTGGGTCAACACTGTGTTACACGATCCGACACAGTCCTAGGGAGCGGTTAGCTAGAAAGTCACAACGGGGTCGAAAATTCGACTCGGGGCGAGTCGAGGGGTATTTCAGGTGTTAGTCATTTTATGGGGTTATCGGGTTATGGAAATAAATATTTGGAGATATATTTGAGGTTAGAATGTCTAGGAGGGAATATTGGGGAGATTTACCATTTTGCCCTCGGGGACGTTCTTGGTACCCCAAGCCTTGAGGTAACCTTAGAGACTAAGTTAAATAAAACAAAACATTAGAAGCTCTCAAAACTTAGGAACCGACCCACTTATTCTATCTCCCTCTCTCATCTTTTTCCTTGGAAGCTTGGGGGCCTAGTGACATCTTGGAGGAAACTAGTCAAAAACTAAGGAATTGGAGTTGGGATTTTGGGGAGCCTGAGGCTTGGAGCTTGGAGCTTAGGAGATCAGCTCAGAGACTCAATTAAGCAAGGGTAAGCCTTTAAATTATTTGAATTGTAGTTGAAATTTCTGCTGGTGTGTAAGAGTT
This sequence comes from Humulus lupulus, assembly GCF_963169125.1. Taxonomy (NCBI): domain Eukaryota; kingdom Viridiplantae; phylum Streptophyta; class Magnoliopsida; order Rosales; family Cannabaceae; genus Humulus; species Humulus lupulus. Next base: position 143,483,503 of record NC_084802.1, on the reverse strand, counting down.
TTGCATGTTGGAGAGATGAAGATTCAACTTTGAGTTTGATGAGGCCTTGAACTAGAATTCTGGTTAGGTTTTGTTGTTGAATCTATAGTACAACCTCTGTGATGATTAGTTTGGATTGTTGGCTTGCTTTTGGGGTTAATTAGATTGGTTTTTGGGGTGAAAATGGTGAGTTTTTCTGGGCTCGAGGGGTCGGGCTGCGGCGCTGTTCTTGCTGAGTCGCGACCCCTTAGAACTTGGGGCGTCTGAAATTGGAGGCGCGCCACGGCGCCCTTCAGGAAGGGCCGCGGCGCGTGTGGGCTATTTTGAGGCAGGGCCTCGGGTTGAGCTGGGGGCTGCGACATGAGTCCCTAGGGCCGTGACGCTTAGTGCATTTTTGGGTTCTATAGAGGTTTTAGGCTCGGGAATTCAATAGTTAAGGCTCGGGATGGATTCGATCACACGGATTGATAGAATTCAACGTTTTGGAGATTAGAATTATGACCTAAAGCTATTTAATGGATTAGAAATTGATGGGTGGAAATTGTTAATGCGTTGTGACTAGGGTTTCGGCGAGGCTCGGACTAGGGAACTGTGCTCGGGACATTGGTGCTTGGAAAGCTCGGGACACAGGTAAGAAAACTTCTGTTTCCATAGAGCTTGTGTTGCGGGGCTCGACCCTATATGATTAAGTTGCAGGGCTCGGCCCTATATAACTGTGTTGCAGGGTGTGGCCCTTTGATTGCATTTACATGTGTTCAAATATCTGTTTAGTTATATTATGTGTGTATATAAATGGTGGAACGACGATGGCTGGGAACGACGAAGGCTGGGAACGGCAAGGGGCCGGGACCAGCATTTAGCACGCAGAATGCAAGTTGCCAGGGTGAGACCCCATGGGATACCTGGGATATCCTTACGGTATAGACCGCGAACCCAAGGCCTGGTAAAGCGCCTGGGACGGCATGACCATACATGTATAGCATGATGATGGCATGTTTATATGTCAAGTGTTGTTATGCATATGTTATCTGCTTGTGAGGGTTTTCTTGCTGGGCTTTGGCTCACATGTGCTCTATGGTGCAGGTAAAGGCAAGGGGAAAGTCGACCAACCTTGAGTATGGTGAGTGTGACAAGCGGCGCGTACATCTCTGGTCTGGCTGGCTGCCACGGCTAGGGGCGTTTTTGGGAGATGTTTGTGCCAAACTTGAATTTTGTCGTTTAGTCAACTTTGGTTATATTTTGAGTTGTAAATATTTCTAAACAATGTTTTTGGGATCCCAAATGTTAAACGTTTTATAATTTTCAATTAAAGGTTTATTCTCAAGTTTATGACTCTGATTACGATTTAATTACACTTTTGTCCTAAAACCTCGATTAGCGAGTTAATTGCACATTTTAAACTCAATTAGTAAAGGCTCTAAAGCAATAGGGCGTTACACTAGGACTCTTCCAATCGCCTTCCAGTGATCCACACTTGGATTACTTGTAAACCTACTAAGTTTACTCACCGCAAATGCTGTATCAGATCTAGTACATTGCGCAACATACATTAGACTCCCTATAACACTAGCGTACTCCAATTGAGCCACCGCTCTTCGTTCATTCTTCTCTAGTTTTACACTATGATCGAATGGAGTAATGGCATCTTTAACCTTGAGATGGTTAAATTTGTTTAATACTTTCTCAACATAAGGGCTTACCCTAATGCAAAACCCCCACTATGTTTCTTTACTTTGATACCAAGTATGGTGTCAACTTCTCCAAGATCTTTCATCTTGAAGGTTGATGATAGAAACCTCTTCGTTTCTTCTATTCCTTCCATGCAATCACTTAAAATAAGCATGTCATCCACATATAAGCAAATAATGATCACATATCCCTTACAAGTTTTGGAATACAAACACTTGTCTCCATTGTTATGTCTAAACCCATTAGACATGATGGCTTGATCAAATTTCTCATGCCATTGCTTAGGAGCTTGTTTCAATCCATATAAGGATTTTACAAGTCTACACACTTTATGTTCATATTTTGGTAGGACAAACCCTTCGGCTTGTTCCATATAGACCTCCTCATTGAGGTCACCATTAAGGAATGCTGTTTTGACATCCATTTGATGAACATACAAGTTGTGTATAGAAGCTAAAGCGAACAAAATTCTTATAGAAGTTGTTCTTGCAATAGGCACATAGGTATCGAAATAATCGATACCCTCTTTTTGCCTAAACCCTTTAGCTACTAATCTAGATTTGAAGGTTTGGATAGTGCCATCAGTGTGGTATTTTCTCCTAAATACCCACTTACACCCAATTGGCTTAGACCGGTGGGAGGTCTACCAATTCCCAAGTGTTTTTGGAAAGAATTGAATCCATCTCATCATTGATGGCTTCTTTCCAAAATGTACTATCTCTTGATTGCATAGCTTCTTTATAAGTCTTAGGATCATCCTCAACAAGAAGTACAATAGGAATTTTCCTAATGACTTCCTCTCTATTTCGTTCTACCATGTAGAATGAAATTCGTTGAGAATCTATCTCATCCACTACTAGACTTTTCTCATTATTTTTTAGCCTTTGACTTCTTCTAAGTTCAAAGGGTTGCTTTACATTCTTTTGAGAATTCTCCTCTTGAGAATTAATTTTGGATGTAGAAGCTTGAGAATTGTTCTCATATAACACATTCTCCTTTAGAGATGTTGAAGCTTGAGAATTGTTGTCACATAACATGTTCTCAAAGAATTCAACTTCTCTAGATTCAATCACAATATTAGACTCTAAGTCCAATAGCCTATAAGCTTTACTATTGTTGGCATAACCAACAAAAGCACACTTTATGGCTCTTGAACCTAACTTTGTTCTATTATGTTCATTTTTCTTGCAATATGCAAGACACCCCCATACTTTGAAGTATCCTATGTTGGGTTTTCTTCCTTTCCATAACTCATATGGAGATATCTCATTTTTGTTCATCGGTATTCGATTAAGAATGTGACAAGTGGTTAAAAGCGCTTCACCCCATAAGTTGAAGTTCAACTTAGAAAACACCAACATAGAATTTATCATCTCTAGATAAGTCCTATTTTTCCTTTCGGCAACACCATTGTGTTGTGGTGTATAAGGTGCGGCGCACTCATGAATTATACCATTTTCTTCACAAAATGTATTGAATTCATTAGAGAAGTACTCTCCTCCTCTATCACTTCTTAGCACCTTAATCTTTTTATTAAGTTGATTTTCAACTTCTAATTTATATAATTTAAAAGCATCAAAAGTTTCATCTTTATGCTTTAAAAGAACCATATAGGTATATCTACTAAAATCATCTATAAAAGTAAGAAAATACCTTTTACCACCTCTAGTTAAAACACCATGTGAAAATTTCTCAAGCAAATAATCACTAATTTCACTTTTAGTTGTCTAAATTATCTCAAAATCACTTAAAAAACTTTTGTGCGTTTTCTAAGAGTCTCTTTGAGATTCTTTTGAAAACATCATATTGACATCAATTGATTTTCTCCTCAAAATAAATTTGAAGATGTTAATTTTTAAACACTTAAATCAAAGAAAATAAACCCTTAATGATTTATTTAAACACTTTGATTTCTAATGCTTTGGTTTAAAATTATCTCCCCATTGAGATTAATTTAAAACATATCACTATCTTTAACAAGAATGAATAAAATTCTCTTCAACCATATTCACTATTAGTATAAAGATTCAAAATTGCTTCTCCAATTTTGTAATGTCACATCATTGAGACATTGAATATTTGAGAATTGTTGTCACTAAATAATTCTCAAATATTTTCTCTTTTGACCACACTTTTAGACTCCAAGCCTATAGGTCAATATGTCATCCCATAATTTTGGATCCCCTTAATCCATTTTTTTGCAATAGCAAGACACATATCAAAAGATGTGACCCCCTTAGGTTCATCTTTTCTTATCTCATAAGTTGAGATGATCAACACTTAAATGAGAAATTTTAATTTCTCAAATAATTCTCTTTATTTACCAAATAAATGGAAACTCATCACATTGCAATAATAGAGGATAAAACATATTTATATTATTATCACCTTAATAATCATATTATATGGCACACCATAATAATCATGATAATTCTCATGTATATATCAAAATACTTTTATATATTAACATAATTATGTCTCAAAGAAATTTCACATAATTTGTCAACATATACCCATCATATTAGCATGCATTTTGAATCTCAGAATTATATTGTAAGTATATCACAAATATCACATGTTATCCAAAAAAACAGGCACAGGTGATGTGACAGGCATTTTTAAACACGTGGCTGACACCTGGTAGAGTTCTGTTCGACCATCGACCAGTAAGATCCTCCTGGCGTAGCGTTTGAGGTTTCCTTACGATCAGCATGGTCATACACTCTGCATATTTCAAAATGATCTTGGTGAAATCATAATCAATTCCGAGATTATCTCCGATGATTCCTGATTATCCGATTAATTAGGAGAGAATATCTGTAACAAATTTATGTAATCCTCCTTGAGCCTATAAATAGAGAAAGATAGCTCAAGGAAGGAACTTTTGGCTTTTGGTTAATTGAAGTTATACACTTACGAGAGAATTAGAGCTATCGTATTACGATTATATTGTTTATCCCTCTAAGGTTTGTGAAACTCAGAGAACCCTAGTTCTTTGATCACTCCTTGGGGCCGAACCACTATAATTTATTGTGTTCTTTACTGTTTTGGTCATTATATCCATTCCAACACTTCTATCCACATCAAGCGTTTTGACTCCCTGTCAGTTGACCAAAACAAGGGTCAACATCATACAATAATTCACATATCCACATATTGATATATACTATTGATTCATAAAATCAATATGTAGGCATGTCAAAAACTACCTAATTATCATGCTTTATAAATTCTCAAAACATAATTTTCATGTCAAATGTATGTACTACTATCTCACATAGAGCATACACATAAGATTATAAATCCCTACATTATGTAGAGCTTGTCAAAAGTTCACTTCTAAGAATTACACATTAACTTTCACAAATAGATTATGTTACAATGTATCTCATATTGTATTAACCTGTTAACATCTACACAATTATTCATATATCAGCAATTGAAAACATGCTAATACATGAAATAAATTTCATTACTATTATATAAAATAGTGTATACAATTGCACTTACCTTGTCTTACCACCTAGTTCAATTGGATTCATCAAACCTATCCAACCTCACTAGGTCTTGATTCATAATCTTGATGGTCTCATCTTCCATTGAAACAAACAAGGGATAAACTTTTGAATGTTAAGAAAAATAGTTTTGCCTCAATGGAAATGGTAAGATAATTACAACTCTACACAAAATATTACAAATAAATAATTATTGATTAAATAAAGTTACAACTCTATGACTTAAAATACAAATAAATAAAAGAAGAAATAGAAGAAGAGAAATAGAGAAATACAATTCTATGCAAAATAATACAAATAAAGTGAAGTGTTTGAAACAAAAAGAAAAGAAGATTACAACTCAAAACAAGAAATACAAATAAACAAAAGAGAATAATATGAAAATGAAGAGAAATAGAATAGAAAGAAAGAACAAGAAAATAAAATAGAAACAACTCTCACTCACACTACCAAAGTGAAGAGTGTTGGGGATTACCAACTTGAACAAGGTTTGAAACCTTTGTCCAAAAGCTTATTTCCCCCTAACTCAAGCACTAAGGGATCTCTCACTGATTTTTGGAAATGCTTTCTTGAATAATCAAGCCTCAAGATGTTTCTAGCCAAGTGCTCTAATGGATAGAAATGTTGTATCTTACAAGTGAGCATTAGGCTCCTATTTATAGAGTTTTGAGACACCCTTTGAATTTCAAATTCCACCAACCCCCATGGTCGTTACCAATGATTAATTGGATGTTTATGGAATTAAAATAGAGAATTTGAGAGTTAGTTGGCTGTTGGAAACATTCAAAATTGGATAAAACCAAAACTTGGAAGATGCTGTCAGCCACTTGGGCCGCGGCCTGATAAACAGGCGCCGCGACCCTAGACATTTTCCAGCAACCAATTTTTTTTTGATTTTTTCAAAACGTTCCAAATTTATCCCCACTTGGTTTTGTAACTTCCATACACAATATGAGAGTTAAAATCACATCTCTATCAACCATTTCTCATATGGCTTTAAGAAATTCATCTCAATATTGTGTAACAACAAATCTACACAATAATGGGTAATATTTGTAACACCAAATATGTTACATATTTGGATACATCTCATATATCTAAATATTGTAACTCTCTATTATATGTTACAATATGTGACACTCTTTGTCACATTTATTTAATCTAAAACATTATATTATAATATAATATAATATTACATTATATTATAAAATAATATAACAGAAATTGCCCATGGGGTGGAAGAACCTCAGGAAGGAGGTAACGAGGTCACCCAAGGAGAAGACATTGATCCAAGATCAGGAGAAGATAGGTCTGAGCTCCAAGCATTGGAAGAGCTCGAGGAAATCACTATTTATCCAAAAGTACCTCCAAGGGTGGTAAAAGTTGGAAAAAATCTTGGAACTTAAAGGAAGAAGGAGCTGGTCGAGTTTTTGAGAAATAACCTGGATGTCTTCGCTTGGTCACATGAAGATATGGTGGGAATCATTCTGAATGTCATAATGCATACTCTGAATCTGGACAGGAATGTGCCTGCAAAGGTACCGAAACGAAGGCTTTTGGGGAAGGAGCGATCAGAAGATTTAGTAGAAGAAGTAGCTCGCTTACTTAAGTGTGGATTCATCAAGGAAGCAAAATATTCGACCTAAATTGCTAATTTTATTTTGGTCCCAAAGCCCAATGGAAAGTGGACATTAACTTCTCCGACCTCAATAAGGTCTGTCCTAAGGATTGTTTTCCACTACCTCGAATCGATCAGTTGGTAGATGCAACAACCATTCATGAGCTCATGTCTTTCATGGATGCATATTATGGATGTAAGCAAATCGCGATGAATCTTACAGACCAAGAGCACACTAGCTTCATGACTGAGCATAACACATACAACTATAAGGTTCTGCCATTCAGGCTGAAGAATGCTGGTGTGACGTACCAATGGCTAGTCAACAAAATGTTTGTTAACCAGATCGGGAAAAACATGGAAGTGTATGTCGATGATATGATCGTTAAATCAAAGACTGCCAGTAACCTTGTATTTGACCTGGAAGAATGTTTTGGCGTGCTAAGGAAATATGACTTAAAGCTAAACCGTCAGAAGTGCACCTTTGGGGTTTCGTTGGGAAATTTTTTGGGCTTCATAGTCAACACAAGGGGGATAGAGGGGAACCCAGAGAAGATTAGGTCGTTATTAGAAATGCCTTCGCCTAGGTCGTGTAAAGAACTACAGATCCTAACTGGGAAAGTGGCAGCCCTAAAACCGCTTCGTTTCAAAATCAACTGACAAGTGCCTCCCGTTCTACAACTAGCTTAGAGGAAACAAAAAGTTTGAGTGGACCGAGGAATGCAAGCATGCATTTTAGAATTTGAAAACACACCTGGATGAATCCCCCATACTATCAAAACTGGCAGCTGGAGAATGTTTGCTCTTATACCTAGCTGTGATAGAAAATGCGGTAAAAGCCGTATTAGTTTGAGAAGAAAATTGGGCACAGAAACTGGTGTACTACGTGAGTAAAAGGCTTCTGGAAGCTGAGCCCAAATATCCTTTAATAGAAAAACTCGCATTCTGCTTGATCTTGGCCTCAAGAAAACTCTGGCTGTATTTCCAGTCCCACACCATCCACGTCTTAATTGATCAACCTTTAAGGCAAGTCTTGCAAAAACCTGAAACATCGCGATGTTTTCCTTAGTGGGCCATCGAACATAGTCAGTTCGACTTATTATATAATCCACACACAACAATCAAGAGTTAAGCACTCGTTGATTTTGTGGCAGGATGCACAGGTTTTCAGGATGAGCCAATGAGAGAACCAGTGCAAGAGTTGTGGAAACTCTTTGTTGATGGATCATCTAACGAAAATGGATCATGATCTGGGATAATTTTGATCTCGCCTGAGGGACATCGATTCCATACAACCCTGAGGTTTGGGTTCGAAGCATCCAATAATAAAGCTGAGTACGAAACTCTATTGGCAGGAATACGGGTTGCAAAGGAACTGGAAGCAAAGGCGATCCAGTGTTATAGTGATTCACAACTCATGGTTAATCAGATATTGGGATAATATCAAGCTTAGGGTATAACAATGACGGCTTATCTAGCTATGGTCAAAAGTGAGTTGTCCGAGTTTGAGTTATACTCCACTAAGCATGTATCTCGTGAGTAGAATTTGAAATTTCCACCACCAAAGAATTGGATACATTAAATGTGGTCCCAATGGATTTCATAGAGCAACCAAGTATAATGGAAGAATCGGTTGAGGTCATAGTGATTGGCACAAAACCAACATGGATAGCCCTTAAAGTGAAATACCTCACAACTAGTAAACTACCAAATGACCGAAATGACGCAAGAAAATTGTTATATCAAGTCCCACAGTATGTTATGGTTGAGGGAATTCTATACTGACGAGGGCATTCGCTACCCTTCCTGCGATGTGTTTTGCCCAAGGAAGCACAGACCATCCTACAAGAGATACATGAAGGATTTTGTGGAGACCATGCTAGGGGCAAAATCTAGCTCTAAAGATATTGAGGTAGGGCTATTTTTGGCCTACACTAAAAAAGGATCAAGCCTCGTACATACAAAAATGCGATAAGTGCCAACACTTTGCCACGGTTGCTTGGGCAGCGCCCATGGAGTTAACAATGATTTCATTTCCATAGTCATCCGTAGTATAGGGAACCGATCTGATTGGTTCATTACCAACAAGAAAAGGAGGAGTTCACTATGCAGTTGTCACCATCGACTACTTTACGAAGTGGGTTGAGGCCGAGCCTCTGGAGACCATAATCTCGAAGAGAGTCCTGGATTTCTTCATGAAGAATATCATATGTCGTTTTGGGCTCTCGAAGAAGATTGTGTCTAACGACTGATCTTTCCACAAACTTTGTGAGAAGTATGACATAGCCAAGAGTTTCTCTTCAGTGACGTATCCATAAGCTAATGGGCAGGTCGAGGCTGTAAATAAACCCTAAAGGAGAGTTTAAAGAAAATACTAGATGAAGCCAATGGATTATGGCCCGAGCAGCTCCTGCAAGTACTATGGGCCTATAGGACCACACATCGCACCTCCACGGGGCACACTCCATTCTCTTTCACCTTTGGGAGTGAGGCTATGCTCCCAATTGAAGCGCTAGTGATGACACATAGAAAGAAAACCTTCGTTCAAGATTGAAACAATGAATTGCTCAATGCATATCTAGATCTTATTGAGGAACAGCGGGAAGAGTCACAAATACAGCTCGCCCATTATCAGCAGAGAATCACTCGTTACTTTAACTCGAAGGTAAAAGGACGCAAACTCGGAATGGGTGATTTAGTGCTTCGAAGGGTGTTTTTCGCAAGTAAAGATCCTAAAGATGGTGTATTGGGACCGAACTGGAAAGGAGCATACTAGATCGTGGAAATCTTATGTGAAGGAACATTCAAACTAGCTCGGTTAAGTGAAGAGTTGGTCCCATGAACCTGGAATACTCTACATCTTAAAAAGTACTATCAGTAATAGGACGAATTCACTAATTTGTAATGTTTTTAGTATTTCTCCATGTAAGGTTTATTCATAAAAGCCATTCTATTTTAATAACACTGGATTGCTATGTAATTTAAACATAAAACCAATACTTTAATCTTATTATTGCGATGTATCACATGCTCCATATAAGGCCTGATTCCTAACAGGTATAACACTATTAGGCGAGCAAACTCCCATATATAATCAGGTCCGAGGCCTGATTGCTAATATGTATAACACTATGGGTGGGCAAATTCCTGGTTATAACTAGGACATTGATCAGAATTGCTTGGTCGAGGCATTAGACATCTATCTCGATATAAAGATAACCCCTATGATTGTGAGTGTGAAAGGACTTAAAGTTCATAAGCATAGCAAGATAATAGATCAAGGGGAATAAAAATAGATTATAAAGTAATGAACATGTACTAATAAGTATGTGAAAAACTCGAGGAGAAATAACCTCTAATTAAGGTCGAAGGCGATTGTTTCAGCTTTTGAAAGCATAATAACAAAAAGATAAGTCAAATAAAAATAAAGAGATGAGGGCACTCTAAACATCGCTGAGCTCCGGTAATCGTCACCTCCTTCAGCAGCTCTAGAAGCCTCCACGATCTCGAAGGGCTCTTACGAGAGTCACCTCTGAAACTTGCTAAGATAACGTCCCCAAAGCTCCGCATCCAGAAATGAGAAATCCCCTTTCTGGTTGTATGCCCAACATTAGTATAACATCTCCTCCAGGGCGTTCGTTGCCTCGGCAACATCCAGCTTTGCCTGCTCCGCATCCTGCTTCACCTTCTCGGCATCCTCCTTGACTTTGACTTCGACCTCAGACAATTTATTTTTGAGCACATCAACTTCCTCATGTTTATTGTTGAGGCTGTGGACCTCGAACTATTAGAGAATATATGTTATTGCTCAATGGAAAAGTGGAAAAACCAAAATACAACTCTATGCAAAAATATAATAGACAAGGTAATTGATTAAATAAAATTACGACTCAATTGCTCAAAATACAAGTAAATAGAAATAAGAGAAGGAAGAGAATTATAAGAACTAAAACCCTAAAACAAAAGATACAAATGAATATGTAAATAGAAATAGAAGTAGAGGATTACAAACTCAATACACTAATAATACAAGAAGAACAATAGAATGAAAAGAAAACCAATAAAAGGGACAAACTCTCACACAACCAAAGTGTAGAGTAGTGGGGATCACCAACTTGAACAAGGTTCAAAACCTTTGTCCAAAAGCTTATTTCCCCCTATTCTCTAAGCACTAAGGGATCTCTCTAGGAAATAGCTCTCTGGAATTATCAAGCCTCTATGGTGTATTTTCTAGCCAAGTGCTTTGTGGATGGAAAATGGTGTGTCTTAAAAGTGAGCATTAGGCTCCTATTTATAGAGTTTGAGACACCCCTTTGAATTTCAAATTCCACCAACCCCCATGGTTGTTACCAATGTTTAATTGGATGTTTATGGAATTAAAATGGAGATTTGAGAGTTATTTGGGATGTTAGAACTGTTCAATTTGGAAAAACTGAAAAACCAAATAGGCTGTTTGCCTCACTGTAAGAACTTTTCAGTGGCCGTGGCCACAGGCTATTTTCAGCACAAAAAAGTCATTTTTCCAAAACGTCCCAAATCCTTTCCCACATGATTTTGTAACCTCCAAACACCTACTGGGAGTTAAAAACATGTTTCCAACAGCCATATTTCATCATGGCTTTGTGAAATCCAATCTCAAATGTGTAACATATAATATACACATTATTGGGTAATATTTGGGAGTTACATATTTGTAACTGATTTTGTAACTCCAAAATATGTCACATTTGGGCACATACATGTGTCTAATTTTTGTGACTCATAATAATATGTTACAAGGTGTGACAAATCACATTTGTGTGACAAATCACATTTTGTCACATTATTTAATCTAACATTATATTATATGAAATAATATAACATTCCCCACTAGATTAAATAATCATTTTTTGTAACACTTATTTAATCAATCAAACATTATATTAAAATATAATATTCCCCCACTTGATTAAATAATCACTCTCTATAGAAACCTTTCCATTGGTGCATAAAGTAAAATTTCTTTCGACTTGAATTTTACCTTAGTGTAATTATCGCAAAGTTTGTTGAAATTTTGGTTGTCGAAGCATTGAACTACTATCCCTTGATAACAAACCGGTGATAACACACACACATTTTCTGTGTTCACTTGAGACCTCAGTGTCTCGCTTTTACACTGTTAATGGCCATGTGCACATTCTATTCATAGACTTTTCTTGAGAATGGCACCTAATTCTCATGAGGGGCGGTAACACCCCTAGGTCTATATAGGTAGAAATCTTACAATATTTTGTTACCCTAATATACTTGTCTTTTCAAGACTGAGTTCTATTAAAAAACCTTTCGGTTTTAGCCCTCATTTTGGTAACACACTAGTACTCATATCTCAGATGGAACAAAATTTGAGTACTACTGCTATTCACTTGATTGACTTGTTATTACATATTGAACCTAATACTATATTGGTTACTAGTATTAAGATAGGTTACCATCAACCGTGAATCTTTTTAGGGAGTCTAAGTCCCATCCCTTGAGATGTAGAAATGATTCCATTTGAATCATTTCATTTCTCATGTATACATACTTAGACACTCTCATTATTTTATTCAAACTTTGTTGCTAGCCATAGTTTGATTAAAATAGTTACCTCTTTAAAATAGTGATTTTGACCATAGTCAACACCCCAACTATTTTATAGTTTAACATCCAAGATAAACATTTGAATATTAATTCTAGAAACCTCTTTGTTTCTAAAAGTCTCCTTTACGTTTTAAATTGATTCCTTCTTGAATCAAAATATTACAAATAGTAACTTTTGACACCAAGCATGTCTAGATTTATCCATTCTATACACATATAGCCAATGTGATTTAGAATGTGGAATTCCAAATCACCTATTTGATAGGATGACCAAATTAATCAATTGATCAACAACAAAATAAATTGATTAAATTTTGGAGCATCACCCCCACATTTCTCTCATAGTGATAATCACTTTTAAGAAGAAATTTCTTCATTTCTATTAAGTCATTTATCCTCCAAGATAATTCTAGACTTATGATTCTCAAAGTTCATCATGAGTCCTCTATGCCACATGATAAACTCTCAAGATAAAACCTCAATGTTTATCTTGATTTATTTACTTGCTAAAGCAAGGCACACTTCTTTCAAAGAAACTTTTACTTTTAGTTGTCTAAATAATCTCAAAATCACTTAAACAACTTTTGTGCATTTTTTAAGAGTCTCTTTGAGATTCTTTTGAAAACATCAATTTGACATCCATTGATTTTCTCATCAAAATCAAAATGAAAATGTCAATTTTTTTTAAACACTTTAAAACAAAGAAAATAAACCCCCATTGATTTATTTAAACACTTTGATTTCTTATGTTTTGTTTAAAATTATCTCCTCATTGAGATTAATTTAAACGTACCACCATCTTTAATCAAAATGAATAAAGTTCTCTTTTATTCACCATTGGTGTAAAGATTCAAAATTGCTTCTCAAATTTTGAAATGTCTCCTCATTGAATATTTAAGAATTATTGTCACTAAATAATTCTCAAATATATTTCATTTGACCACACTCTAGACTATAAGTCTATTGAGTCAATATGTCATCCCACAATTTTTGAATCCACTTTGATCTATTTTTCTTGCAATGGAAAGACATTTATCAAAAGATGTAACCCCCTTATGTTCATCTTTTCTTATCTCATAATTGAGATGCTCAACACTTTAAATGAGAATTTTAATTTCCAAATAATACACTTTATTCACCAAATAAATGGCAACTTATTACATTCTAATGATATAGGATAAAACATATTATCAACTCACAAATATTTGAAATATAATCTATTGATTCACAAAATTAATATATTTTTACATGTCATCAAAAATTCATATAGTTGTCATTCTAATAATTTCCATTAACACAAAATAAGACAATTCTATGACATGCTAGCATATTACCCAATAATCTACTAGATTATTTACATATTAATCACATATAACAAAAACTCAAGATATTATATTATCTTCTAATCTAACCACTAAAAAACAAAGGAGATTAGAAAACAATGAATCTCATTTATAAACTTTTCTTCTTCTCATTTCTATCACTATATGAAAACCATTAGATCTTCTAAGAAAACCAAAGAACAACATTACCTTATCTTACTATCTTTTCAAAGTTGGATCCTCATATGATCTCCATGGTTTCTCCTTCCATTGAAAAGAAAAATAAGCTTTTGATTGTTAGAAAATATATGTTATTGCTCAATGGAAAAGTGGAAAAACCAAAATACAACTCTATGCCAAAATACAGTAGACAAGATAATTGATTAAATAAATATTACAACTCAATTGCTCAAAATACAAGTAAATAGAAATAAGAGAAGGAAGAGAACTATAAGAACTAAAACCCTTAAACAAAAGATACCAATGAATATGTAAATAGAAATATAGAAGTAGAGGATTACAAACTCAATACACTAATAATACAAGAAGAACAACAGAATGAAAAGAAAACCAATAAAAGGGACAAACTCTCACACAACCAAAGTGTAGAGTAGTGGGGATCACCAACTTGAACAAGGTTCAAAACCTTTGTCCAAAAACTTATTTCCCCTTATTCTCTAAGCACTAAGGGATCTCTCTAGGAAATAGCTCTCTGGAATTATCAAGCCTCTATGGTGTATTTTTCAGCCAAGTGCTTTGTGGATGGAAAATGGTGTGTCTTACAAGTGAGCATTTGGCTCCTATTTATAGAGTTTGAGATACCGCTTTGAATTTCAAATTCCACCAACCCCCATGGTTGTTACCAATGTTTAATTTAATGTTTATGGAATTAAAATGGAGATTTGGGAGTTATTTGGGATGTTAGAATCGTTCAATTTGGAAAAAACTGAAAAACCAAATAGGCTGTCAGCCTCATTGGCCGCGACCACTGGCTTCTGTCCCCCAGGCCGCGGCCACAGGCCATTTTCAGCACAAAATAGTCATTTTTCCAAAACATCCCAAATCCTTTCCCACATGCTTTTGTAACCTCCAAACACCTATTGGGAGTTAAAAACATGTCTCCAACAACCATATTTCATCATGGCTTTTTGAAATCCAATCTCAAATGTGTAACATATAATATACACATTATTGGGTAATATTTGGGAGTTACAAATTTGTAACTGATTTTGCAACTCCAAATTATGTCACATTTGGGCACACACATGTGTCTAATTTTTGTGACTCTCAATAATAGGTTACAAGGTGTGAGAAATCTCATTTGTGTGACAAATCACATTTTGTCACATTATTTAATCTAACATTATATTATATGAAATAATATAACACGAACTGCAGCTGGTCTTTGCGCTGGCTCACCTCAATGACTTGTTCCTTGGCAATTCACTCGTTGTCTTAAGATGCAGCAAGGGCGGCCCTAAGCTCATCTCTTTGAGCTCAGATCTGGGCGATGCCGCATATTTGAGCTAAACAATACAAAAGAAAAATACATGATAGGATTAGCTCGCGAAAATAAAAAGAAAAATGGGGAAATAACATAATGTAAGCATGGGGGAGGCTAACTCATAGTCAGATTCATCCCCAAGGATAACTCTAGGACATCCCATGGGGAATGCTCCTCTATGGGCCTCAGGTCCTAGCATTCACTTGGTTGGCATGACCAACCACATGACTCGCCATGTCGTGGAGGGGCCCACGAAGCGCTTCTAGGATTCTTGCAACCTTGAGTGGCTTGATTGGGAGCTGCAAGTCTACGAACTGCGTGTTTGGGAGCTGAGCTGATGGGGCCTCACCCTGAACAACTTAAGGAACCGGAGTAGGTTCGCGAGGAGGAGGAGGAGGAGGAGGAGCCTCATGAGTGGTAACTGCAGTTACTTGAGTTGGTGGTTGTTTTTGCTGTTGCTGCTTTTGAGTGGAGTTGGCACCTTTATCCTTTGCAGGGGATCCGGTGACAACTCCGTCTTTGGAGGTGCTTTTCTTCGATATTCTCGCCTTCTTGATGATGGGTCTAGTTCTGGCCCCACCAGATTTGAAGGCACCCTTCAAGTCCTTATCTTCGCCGCAAAAGTCTGGGCAGAAAATTCAGATCCAAGAAATGACTAGTTAGGGTAATACAAGGCAAAGAATAGAGTAAGAGCCCTACCCTCCAAGCTAGAGGAGGAAATTACTATGATTGGCTCTAGATTATGAACCGGGCTGGGTAAAACCTCAAACTCTTGGACTATAGGGGGAGGGGGAGACTCTAATATTATTACATTTTGGGATCTACAGGGTTCAGGCTCCTCATCTGGACTAGACTCATACATGACCTGCCTAATACCCAGGGTAAAAAACCCCAAAAAAAGGAAGGACACGACAAAAGGTTTGTACCATATTCCTAAAAAATAGTGGATCTAAAATGAAGGGTGTTATCTACCACTACGGTACATCGGGGGTAGCTATGGTCGTAGCATACAACCAAGTGATCCACACACTGAAGGAGGGTCACGTTTATGTTCTGATGAACCGGGTGTTGACTCACGAACTGCCTTGGGTTGAATCAAACTAGCCTAAAACTGGCAGCATCTCAGTTTAATTCTCTATATGGGTTCCCTTGTCCGTAGGTGCCGGCTGTTGCCCCCAATTCAGCTCAGCCTTGGTTAGGGTGTCCATCTTCAGAGACCTTTCTTTTGCGCACCAGTTGCGTGACCTCCTCCTCTTCTTCAACATCTTCAATGGTAGGGATGAGTTCTTGAGGAGGAAGGAGCTCGAGGGGAGGACCTTCAGCTCTGATGGTTAGTGTCTGATCTTTCCGGATCAGTCTACAGGCCACCATGGTAGCATCATTAACTACCATCCGTAACTCCTTGTCCTTGGTAAGATTACGAGCCAGTGTCTCATATTGACCTCTGAGGGTCTCTGATTGCCCAGTTCTCTTATATATAGCTGCAAAAAGTGACAACTCAATCAGAATATATTTAAACTTGATCGAAAAGGAATTTGAGTACAAAGTTCAAGGAGCTAAGAAACTTACAAGGATGGTTGAAATACCAATGGGTGTAGTTCTTGAACCCATTTGACATGAAGCATTGATCCTTGTAGTCATTCGGGTGGCTTGGGAGGTCAATGACAGAGGCTGTATTGGGGAATCTGGTGAGGTAGTAGAATCCATCACCTTGCCCCTTTGATTCAGGATTGACTTTGAGATAAAAGAAGTACATGATGTCAGTGGGGGTGGGAATCCACCTCTCGTGCTTCAAGAATAGATATTTCAGGCCCGCCAAAAGTCGATACGAATTGGGGGGAGGGGGGATCTGGAATGGTGTTAGTTCGACGTAGTTCAAACAATCTACGAAATACTGGTCCATAGGGAGAAAGGCACCAACCTTTAGATGCTCATCACTCCATGCCCCAAAGTCATCCTGAAGTGGAGTGCAGCTCCGTTCTCCTTCCAGCGGAGGGGGAGCAACAAAACCCTCAGACCCCAATTCGATCCCATGACTCAAATTTTTTTTATTCACCTTGCCTGGAGTCTTTATTCAGGATTCGATGTGCTCAGCCTCAAAAAAGGTGTTGGGGTCAACTACGATCTCCCTATCCACTACTGGACCGAAGTGAGGAATAGGGGTCTTAGATGCAATCTACTTACCCTTACTCTTATTTTGAGAAGAAGAGCATGCGACTGACTTCTTCTGGTGGGCCATGATTTTGCTTGCCTGGTGACAAAGCAGCTGTTAGAGGCGACCTAAGATAAAACCTTGCTATGGTGATAGAGGTACGACAACCTGAGGTTTTGAATTCGATCTATTCGACCTAAGATATATATGAGCTAAGATTTCCCCTAGCAAAAACACGTGTGTTCATGCGCTTTCAGTAACCATGCGCTGTAAACTTAGGAAATCAACTGATACTTCGGGATCCGAGTGCCAGACCCAATACCTTTTTGGAAAGCGGTTTAATGCAAAACCACTCGAGAAATCGTTCCCCTTAAGCAACCCAGAACTGAACCTAAAAACCCTCAAATTTTTACACACACACTCAGACGATCCTCTTTCAAAACCCAAAAAATCACTTGATTCTTTTTTCACATTAATTATAATCAGACCTAGTAGTATTGTTTTTGGCCTAACAAAAACCCATATTAAACTCGAACATAACCAATGTAAGAAATTATACTGGAAAATTTCATAAAAATTATTGAAAAATAAAAATATGAAATTTAAACCAGATATAAAAGATACTTATAGTTGGGTTTTTTGGTCGAGGAAGTGATGATAACACCAAAGATAATAGTTTGAAAGCTTCTGGAGAATGAGGGAACATCAAAGGTTTTGAAGGTGTTTTGAGAAGGAAAAGGAAATTTTTTAATGCAAAGGTGGTGAAGTTCAAGTTTGTTTCTCCTATTTATACGTAAACTTCAGGAACCAATCTAGGCCACCCGATTAGGTCAGTTCATGATCTAGGGTCCTAGGTTAAATAAACCCTGCGGCGGTAAGAGTTTACAAGACAATTGTCACAGTACTAAAAAACCGAACATGCACCTATTATAGACTGACGCATGTCTCACACTCGAGTGAGTGGGTGGGCACGATTTCACATAACAGAAGCCTAAAAGCCCCTACTGTGCATGTTAGAGGTGACATCATGCATGAGCAAGAGCTTGGGGGGGAAATGTCGTACCCCGAAATAAATACGAACTGAATCACTCAGCACGGGGTACAGCTGGCAGACAAGCGCATGAAGAAAGCTTACTAATAGAATATCTAGCTAACTTTGGAGTGAGAATCTCGAGTTGAACTTGACAGCTTATGAGAACTAGATAATCTTCAGATCGCCTCTTGCGCCAACAATCTAGTTCGAGATGCGTGATGGCCATATCACCTTTTTGAAACTCTGAACTTAGCCCGTGTCAGGATAGGTTAATTCTGAGGCATCCAGCTTGAAGGAAGTGACAGGATGGCAGAAGCCTGGTCATGACGCACACTGAAGGATCTCATTAATGCCCAAATTTTATTACCCATTTATTACCCGAGATAACAGATGTAAATTCTATAGACAATCATATCCTTATGTAAATGGGAGGTTATCAAAATTTATTATTTACCATTCTTATGTACATGATTACCCAAAACTATTTAGGAAAATCCTCTATAAATACCAGGGGAATGGATAGAAAAAGGGACCGATTCTTTATATATTGAAACTCTGATGAAATTGTCATAAAAATTTTCTCCTAGAGCCCTAAATAGATCAGTAAGATTGTCTCATGGACTAGGTGGATTGTAACCACTGATCCACGTAAAAGTGTTAGTGTTTGTGATGATTTTCATTTGTTCAATTATGGTTTAGCAAAAGCCTAGAATCTCTATTCCCAGATTTCTTAATCCACTCTTGGTGAGAAACCGTGTCAAAAATTCAAGAACTGAATAATTATTGAGCTCAAATTTATAATATGATTATAAATTAACTGTTCACTAGTTAATTAATGGTACTCAAGGAACAAAAGGTAATTAGAAGGGTAAAATGGTAACTTCGACCAACTCTAATTTACGAACCAATAATTGGAGGACAGAACTACATGAAATGATTATATCAATGGACTACAAGAGATAATTTTGTAAATATAATTGTTGACTGCCTTTTTCGCTATCAACTAATTAAATCAAAGCTTAAAGAAATGCAATAAAGAACACAAGGATTTACGTGGTTCAGGTTATTAATTGACCCTAATCCACGAGGCGATTGTATTAGGATTTGAGGACCTTATGGAGTCAAGCTTCAATGGAGTTTCAGGTTGCGTTTTAGCAGTGCTCTGAATACAGAAAGTTGGGATCCTTTACAATGTGAGCCCTAGCCCTATTTATAGATGGCCCAGGGTGATTAATTCCCATAATGGGGGTTTATTACAAAATATTCCCCATTAATTGGGGTATAAACTCTAATAAATACAACCTGTTGTATAACATGGGGCCCATTTCCAAGGTTTCAGCCCACCACATTTTGGGGTGACACTTCCTTGACAATTTTAGGGTATAGCAGCACATTTACCCATGCTAGGTGGCGCATTGGGGACATGTTGCTTGTTGCCTGTACGAATTAGACACCAATACTAGTGGGAATAGTAACTTTGTCAGACAGCTACTTGTGGTCCATGGTCCCTGTGCATTACACATGGCATAATGCTCCAGGGGTGGAAAACATTCCTTGTAGATCTAGAGGAAATCAAGAACAATCGGTGCTATTTAATGAGGTGTCTTGTCCATGCCCAAAACGTCTATTCTGTACTCGAAGTGTCCTTTTCTGCTGTACTCGAGGCGTCCTTCTTCCACATTTTGATCATGATCCGTGTCTCGATAATTGTAACCATTGGACCACCTTTGAGTGCCTATTCCCTAGGTGATCAACAATCGAGATTTGGTTGCTTCCCATCCAAGCCTGGGGGTATAAATTCAAAATTTGGCTCATCGGGCTCATTTATGTTCATTTGTAATTTACACCAGAGCCTAAACTTCCCTTTGCCAAAAATGATTCCCCTTGCCAAGAATTGATCCATCAAACCCAGAAATTCCTTGCTTACGATCCAATAAGGTTAGATGGAAGCCAAGTTCTTCTGGGTTAACGACACCAAGTACCTACAAGTTCGAACTAGATACATCACGTATCAGAGTGACATATCGAGTAGTTGTTCGTTTTCGTTTATGATTTTGTAAATATCTGGGTTTGTATATTCTTTCTTGGTAATTCTAGGTTTTAGAGAGCTTTTCAAACCTATTTATCATTTTTATGGGTCTTCGCTAGTGCCCGAATTGGTAATAAAAGTCCGTTTGGGACTTCTTGCCCATTTTGCGCTTTTAGGCACTACTAGGTATTTGACCGGAATCTAGAAACTTTTTTAGATTCCTGCGAAGTTCTTGATTTCTGGTGGTGTTCTTCGGGAACTGATTTAGGGTCCCGAGAATAATCCTTGCCCTTAGAATTTCTTCCCTCCCCACTCCCCGAGAAGTTGTCTAATGGGTTCTTATATTTTGGCCATTTTCTTTCGGTCAAAATGCTAACTGTTTGGTTTTTGTCTTCGATGTCCAGAAGCTCCATCAATTATACCACCAATGATTCTTCGCTTTTGACTAGGAAGTTCTTGCCGTGGCCCAAGAAGGAGGTAGGCTACAAGAAGTTCCACGGGTGGAGGCCAAAGAATTTGCACGGGAGCTAGTGGTTTGAGAAGTGAATCTGGCAGTGCAGAGGCCAACGCAACCGGTTCAAATATGACTGACGCAGGAAGAGGTGAATCGTGCTCCCATTCCCCACCCTACACAATGATACGAGGCTGTGGGGTTTGAGGTGAAGCAACACCTCAGCAAACTCAAACATCCCCAAGCCCTAGAGCGCATCATGAGGCATTATGGATTGGGGAGGATTTTCTGGTGTGCCTTTGCCAGGAGTTGGAGAGAGCGCATCGCAGTGTACATGGCCTTTGGATGTGGAGCTAGGCACACTTGATGGCCGAAGCGACCCTACAACTGCACTAGTACTTCGTTGACTTCCTGAAGTACTTGGGAATCACCCTATTCAACTTTCTCCCAACAGGTACAGGGTCCTCAAGGGAATGTATGTCCTATAGCGGAGAAGAAACTGGCCAGCGCCATCCCTAGCAGAAATATTATATTTTATAGCTTCTTCAACACGCCGAGGAAGAAGTAGAAGGACCTCGATGGGTACCACACGCTGATGAAGT
Source organism: Humulus lupulus (assembly GCF_963169125.1). Lineage (NCBI taxonomy): Eukaryota > Viridiplantae > Streptophyta > Magnoliopsida > Rosales > Cannabaceae > Humulus > Humulus lupulus. Next base: position 143,461,990 of record NC_084802.1, on the reverse strand, counting down.
ATGCCCTTCCCTCGCTAAACTACAAGGCCCCACATCACAACGAGAACCATTCTCAGGACTTCAAGGACCAATACTTCTTCACCAACGTGTTCTTGGCACGTACCAACCCTATGCTAATATTTGAGTTCTCCTAGGTTGGTGAGTATTATCACAGAAAAGCTTTGTTCTTCTTTCACATCCTTTGTTTGTCCCATACTTAGTAGTTCTTTTGCATATATGCCCTTTTTTTCAAACTCCCTACGTCTAGGTATATGAAGATCACATGCTGGAGATGAAGATTCTTTCAAATGTTGAGCAGGAACTAAGTTTCTTGGTGACAGAGGAGAACTTGAGGGAAGTAGGGCTTCTCTAGCCAGGGCAGCGTATAAGCAAATGTGGACCTGACTAGTGATAGGAATTCCAATAGGTCCCAACAACAAGTCTTCTAACACATTAACTACATCGATGGTCGGGCCCTCGTGATGTTCAACTAGAGGTTGCTAGAGGAGTGGTTCGAGAATGCTCAATCCGTTCAAGCAGCTTCAGAGGCCCAAGAAGACCAAGAGCTCAAGGAGGAGCTCCAGGCGGAGATAGAGAGTTCATACTTTGTCCCAGGTAAATCTCCAATAATTGTATATAACACTAGACAAGTAGGAGATGGTGTAAGTCCCGAGCACGTGTAGGCTTCTCCATCGCTTCTTTAGTGTGGGCTAACTTTCGATCAGCACTGGACTAGGGAGGAGTTCCAAGATTACCAAGACCTTATAGACGTATACCTCCACCACCTATGGAGGCAATTTCCTCCATGGGGATTCGTGCCCTTGGACAATGTAACCTCTTTCTATGTGAACTAGTTTTGTTAATATGAGACTAACACTATCCAAGAAATGGGGAGGTTAATTAGGGAGTATGCACGTTCAATTCTTCACCTAGAGGAGCTTAGTGGTGGGGCTTTTGGGGTGCCCTCGTGCTCTTGACTTGCGTCTTTGCATCTTGTTCCTTTTTTTGTGTTATGCAATTTCTAACCATTGCTTTGAATTGGAAGAAAACATGGGGTTGACTGACATAGCCTGACCAGCCCTTGGACTTGGAGTTGATCCAAGTTCGTCCACTGTGGGAGGATCGCAGAGACTTTGAGGGGAAGTGTTACCTCCCCAGTCGGCAAAGCAGCAACAAAACTCCTCCCCAGAGAGAAGTTCCTTAGATGGAGGTCACGCCCATCTACAAGATTTCCCCCTCTCCTTCTTTTATAAAGGAGGAGACTCTAAGCGAAGAGCCAAAAGTTGGCGACTCTCCCCCAACTCCTGGTATACCCGGAGAAATTCGAAGGCGAGATGTTGGAGCGTTTTTTAGGACATGCTCCAACACTTTGAGACGTACCTCGAGGAGGGGAACAAGGCCATTCATGACACTGCAGAGGCTCTACACCACCTGAAGCCTCCAAGGGAAAAGACTATCGTGCCTCAGATAGGTCACTCCGAGCTGAAGACCCTATTTTCCACCAGGCTGGGAGAGGTGGTTGCTCCACTCGCGACAGAGCTTCTCTAGGGGTCATCTTGACCATGGGTGAGTTGACTGCTTGCCCAACTGGGTGATAACAACGAGGTGTCCCTTGTCGCCTCCTGTCGATATGCCACCATCCGGGTAAGTTGTGTTTTTATCAGCAATTTGCATCATTTTTTCTAATGTGGCACTAGCTAACCCGTTCCATGATCTTGACTTGTAGTCGACATTGGCATGCTAGCACCTCGGGGACATAATGATGGAGAAGTCATACAAACTCTAGAGGGCTCAGGCTAGAGTGGCGACACTAAAGGTGAAGGTTCGGGTGCTCCCAGAGGAGCTATTCCGTTTGCGGACCTTACTGGAGGCGGAGCAGGCCCGCACCTGGACACTTGAAGAGGCAGCCCAGAAAGCAGCCGAGGAGCTTCAGGCAACCAAGAAAGAGGCCCAAAAGTCCAAGGAGGAAGCTACTAAGGCCAGACTAGAGGCTGCACAGGTAGTAGAGGAGGTCATTAGGGCTCGTGGGGAAACCAAGGAGGCCACAGACAAAGCCCGTGCCAGTGAGAGAAAGGCTTTCCAAGCTACAGAGAAGAATACTTCCCTTCAGCGAGAGGTGGAAGTCCATAAGAAGGATGTCGATACCATTGCTGAAGATGTATTTTATGTAGCCTTGTTCCATAACCAGGAGATGAGCCTGGACTTCACTGGTGAAGCAGACAAGTATTAGCTTTTCTTCGAGGAACATCTGCGAGCTGTGAGGGCTACAAAGGCTGGCAACGCTGCGACTAAGGATGTTGGGGTGGCTCTAGAGGCGGACCCCATCATCGACGTTATTGAAGAGGTTCCCTAGGGACAAGTCATAATTTTTATTGTTTTTAGGCCTACTTGCCATTCCTTTTATGGTTTCTTATGAGGTACAAAAAAATTTACTGCTCGAGTCCCCGAGCGTAGCTGTGTACATTTTTACCCTTCGAGAATGACTTTCTCTTGCACTATTCATTTTCCTTCTTTGCTTTATCACGTAACATGTTTATTAGCATTTAGTAGTTGTGCAAATTGGTCTATAAAATTCATAAGGGTCCATTTTCAACACTCAATGTAATTTATCATCACGAGAAATATTGTTTTATTTAACCTTACTTTGTCCACCCTAAGAGGGCCTTAGTCATGATACTTAGGTCTTAGCAGCCTTAGTTAATGCAACTAAGGACTTGTGCTCGAGTCCTAGCGATTCGGGACTTGTTGACCCACCTAGTTCTTTGATGCTTTTAAGCACTTAGTGTTTCTTCACAGGCTCGTAGTCCTCAGAAGTAACTTTAGTATTTTGTCATGTGTGAGCACTTGACGTGTCCTTACGTCCTCGAGTCCTAAGCAACTCGAGGCATAAGAGGCCAAATTAACTTAGGGTTGGAAAACTCAGTGTTAGTCCATTGGCACATAGTCCTTAGGAGGTTACACTGACTTTTTCGTTAGTCATGACTATAATTTTGCCCTCCGAGTACAGGTCACTCGGGGTTATTTCCTTTTTTGGAAATAAAGAACTCGTTATTAGTGCTCAGGCTCTTGGTCCTCGGGGCATGGATCAAGTTCACCCATAGGTTATTTAGATTTTTATAACACTAGGTTTATTTTAGTTCCTTCGGTTAGGCTATTCTCGCAAGCTTCGACACTAGGCTTACTCCGCTCACGACAAGCTTAGTTTACTAGGTCGTGCTCCATGAGCGGTTATCCTGCTAGTTCACTTGTCTAGGGCAGTGAGCGGGTACTCCACAGTTTGTAAAGGTTAAGCTTAAAATTAAGATTAAAAAATACAAGAAAATTCTCTAAATTTCATCTATTGTGTTTTGTACACATGATTTCCATTAATTGTTCTCGGAGGATACAAAATGATTACAAAATTGAGAAAATACATTGCTTGTATTCCTGGTAATACCGGCAGAGGTACTCGACATTCTAGGCGTGGGGTATTAGCTCCCATTTAGTTGGGTCAATTTGTATGTTCTAAGACACACGATGCTCTCAACTTGGTATGAGCCTTCTAAGTTAGGGCCCAATACTCCAGCTCTAGGAGCTTGGCTTCATACCCATAGGTCATGGAGAAGGACGAATGGCTAGTAGAGGTCCTAGCTAGCTCCACAATGCCTTAGGCAACTCTTCAGGCCAGACACTTTTTGCCTGTTCCAACATTTTCTTCAAAGTGGCTACAAGCATCTTGTTGACTGCTTCCACTTGCCCATTTGACTGTGGATGGGCTACGGAGGAGAAACTCTTCATAACTCCATGCCTTTGACAAATATCCATGAACAACTTGTTGTCAAACTATAGGTTGTAGGCTGTTGTATGAGACTATCTTCCACGAGGACCCTAATTGGATGTGCCTGGAAGTGAGGTTGTAGTTTCTGAGAAGTTGTCATCAGGCAAAATGTCAGCTTTTCCATGAGTGGATACATGGACTCCGCTCTAAGGAGTTGTTCACTCACGTAGTAAACAGGATGTTGAACACGACCTTCCTCGCGGACCAAGGAAAGACTTATGGCATTCTTGGAGATAGCCATGTATAGAAGGAGGGGTTCTCCATCTACAGGCTTTGAAAAAATTGGAGGGTTTGCCATGTGGGCCTTCACCTACTGGAATGCTTGTTCGCACTCTTCCATCAATTCAAATCTCTGACCTCCTCGGAGGGTGTTGAAGAAGGGAATGAACTTGTAAGTTGCCTTCGAGACAAATTGGCTCAGAGCTGTGATCCGACCAGTCAGGCTCTGCACATCCTTGTGCTTCCTGTGGGATGAAATCTCTATAAGGGCCCTTATCTTCTTGGGATTCACCTATATTCCTCGAGCACTGAAAATGGATCCCAAGAACATCCTGGAGGCCACTCCAAATGTGGATTTATGGAGATTTAACTTCATCTCAAACTTGCGGAGGACTGAGAATGCTTCCGCCAAATATTTCACATGGTCGGTGGCTGTTCTTAACTTCACCAGCATGTTGTCTACATAAACCTCCATATTCCGACCAAGCTGGTTTTTGAACATCTAGTTTACTAATCTCTGATACGTGGCATCGACATTCTTGAGACCAAAAGGCATCACCTTGTAGCAGTGGATGCCTTTGTCTGTTTGAAAGCTGTTGTGTTCCTAGTTTGTGAAATGCATGGATATTTGATTGTACCCTGAGTATGCATCCATGAAGGCTAAGAGCTCATACCTAGACGTGGCATCAACCATCTGCTCATTCTTTGAAAAGGAAAGCAATCCTTTGGGCAGGCCTTGTTAAGGTCGGAGAAGTCTATAACCTCCTCCAGATGCTATTCAACTTAGGCACCAGGACGGGGTTCGACAACCACTTCGGGTACTACGCATCTCAGATGAAGCCATTTGCGAGGAGCATGTCGACTTTTGACTTTAAGGCATCCACCCGGGTGAGGTCAATTGTCCTCCGCTTTTGTTGCACCGGGGAAATGTTTGGATTGATATTCAAGGCGTGGCATATGATATTCGGGTCAATGCCTGTCATGTCAGAGTGGATTAGGCAAATACATCCTGGTTTTCCTTGAGAAAAGCTCACCAGAGCTTCTCGGACCTCCACGTTGAGGTACTTCCCGACCTTAGTTTTTCTTATAGGATTGGAGGCGTCAAGGATGACCTCCTTAGCTTCTACCAGTGGCTCAATAGCCCTTTCTTCTCCATCCCTGGCGTCCAATTTGTTGGACTCCCTTTCTTCTTGAACAACCTGGAACTCCATCTCCTCGGGAGGAGGCTGCTCGGGGGCCTTTGCCTCAACACCCATAATTGGATGCTTATGCGGTAAATTGTAGCATTGACGGTCTTTTGTCTAGCCTCCGCAGACAGTGCCTATTCCTGCCTCGGCGAGAAACTTCATGTACACATGGCGTATAGAGGTGGCTGCTCCAAACTCCACCTAGTCCGGACATCCCAGTACTTGAAGGCCTGACGAGGCGCTTCTCCAAGTGTCACTGACAACTTTATTTGTCCCATTAGAATGAGACCTTCCCTCGAGAACCCGTAAAGAGTGGAGGTGCACGAGGACATGTCATTGGTAGTCAGCCTAATCTTCTCGAAGGCTGACTTGAATAGGATGTTCACTGAACTCTGGTTGTCCACCGAGATTCAAGCCACCATTTTTTTAGAAATATGGCTCTTGATCACCAAAGGATCATGGTGGAGAAAATGCACTCTAGGAGCATCATCCTCAGAGAACGTGATGACCTTATCTATCATCCGAGGAATTTGTGCTGAAGCTGGGCTAGCGCCAGCACTTATCGTCGTGATTTAGGGCCCACACATAGTGATTTTGTGAGCCCCTCGATGTGCCCCCCAAGTGGGGTCCTCCAGAGATAGTGCCTACTCTCCCATTCACCAGGGGAGGTCCATGAGCTACCTGCTGTGGGGGTGCCATAGGCACTTGGTCTATGGCTTGAGGTGCCACCTGTGGATGAGGCATGACTACAATTGGAGCCTGAGCAGGGCGTGCTCCGGCCCTGGCATACTGGTGGAGGTGCCTCAACTTAATGAGATTCTCGATCTCGTCTCTATGTTGTCTGCACTCATTGGTGTGGTGTCCCACATCATTATGAAATTGGCAGAACTTAGAAGAATGTCTTCTCTCATGATCCCTCTGGATAGGTTATGGCTTCTGATAGTGGATGTAATGATCCAAATTTGCTAATAAGGCTTAGGGCCTTGATTAGCGTGCCTGGAGGGCAATAAGTGATTTATTTTTATAATATGTGAATTTGTGTGAATATGTGATTAGTGATGCATGTTTAGGTGAATTAAATGTGCACGTGGGCCCTGTTTGGTTATTAGGGGCATGTTTATAATTTTAGCCCGTTGAGGGCATAAATGTGATATACTTGTGATATATCTGTGTTGAACGATTCGAGACAGTCCTAGGGAGCGGTTAGCTAGAAAGTCACAATGGGGTCGAATACCCGACTCGGGGCGAGTCGAGGGGTATTTTGGGTATTAGACATTTTATGGGGTTATCGGGTTATGGAAATAAATATTTGGAGATATATTTGAGGTTAGAATGTTTAGGAGGGAATATTGGGGAAATATACCATTTTGCCCTCGGGGACATTTTTTTTGGCACCCCGAGCTTTGAGATAACCTTAGAAACTTAAGTTAAATAAAAAAAAATTGGAGGAGTGTTTAGAAGCTAAGGAAACTGACTCTTTCTCCCCCTCTCTCTCTTGGAGCTTCTTCCTTTGGAAGCTTGGGGAAATTTTGGTGGAAACTAATCAAAACTAAGGAATTGGGCTGGGAATCTTGGGAGCTAGAAGCTTGAAGCTTAAGGACCTAATTCAGAGACTCAACACAGCTCAAGGTAAGCTTTAATCTTAGTGAATTATACTAGTTTTAAGTTGAAATTCTAGAGTATTGCATGTGTGTTGGGTGAAGAATCGTCTCTGAGTTTGATGAGGTTTTGAGCTTGAATTCTTGTTAGGTTTTGTTGCTGAATCCATAGTATAACTTCTGTGATGATTAGCTTTAGTTGTTGGGTTGATTTTGGGGTTAATTTGATTGGTTTTCATGGTAAAAATGGTTATTTTTTCTGGGCTTGAGGGGTCGGGCCGCGACGCTGTTCTTACTGAGTTGCGACCCCTTAGAACATTGGGGCATCTGGAAATGGAGGCGCGATGCAGCGCCCTTCAGGGAGGGCCGCGGCGCGTGTAGGCTTAAATGAGGCAGGGCCTCTGATTGAGCTGGGGGCCGTGGCACCTAGTGTATTTTTTTGGGCTTTAAAGAGGTTTTAGGCTTGAGAATTCAATAGTTAAGGCTTGGGATGGATTTTATCACCCGGATTGATAGAATTCAATGTCCCGGAAACTAGAATTATGACCCAAAGTTATTTAATGGATTAGAACTTGATGGATGGATATTGTTGGCGCGTTGTGACTAGGGTTTCTGCGAGGCTCGGACTAGGGGACTGTGCTCGGTACATCGGTGCCTGGAAAGCTTGGGACACAAGTAAGAAAACTACTGTTCTCATAGAGCTTATGTTGCAGGGCACGACCCTATATGATTGTGTTGCAGGGCACGACCTTATATGATTGTGTTGTAGGGTGTAGCCTTTGATTGAATTTATACGTGTTCAAGTATCTGCTTAATTATACTATGTGTACGTATAAATGAATGAACGGCTAGGGCTGGGAACAGCGAGGGCTGGGAACGGCGAGGGCCGGGAACAGTGGAGGCCGAGAATGGCAACGGGCCGGGAGCAGCGTTTAGCATGTGGAGTGCAAGTTGCCAGGGCGAGACCCTAAAGGATACCTGGGATATCCTCACGGTGTGGACCGCGAACCGAGGGCTTGGTAAAGCCCCTGAGACGACATGGCCATACGTGTATAGCCTGAGGATGGCTTGTTTATATGTTAAGTGTTTCATATGGATATGTTATCTGCTTGTGAGGGTTTTCTTGCTGGGCTTCGGCTCACGGGTGCTCTATGGTGCAGGTAAGGGGAAGGGGAAAGTCGACTAACCATGAGTACGGAGAGCATGAAGCGACGCGACATGTTTGGTTTGCCTGGCTGCCACGGCCAGGGGTATTTTTGGGAGATGGTTGTACTAAACCTGAATTTTGTCGTTTAGCCGACTCTGATTATATTTTTGAGTTGTAAATATTTCTAAACAGTATTTTGGGATCCCAAATGTTAAACGCTTTATGATTTTCAATAAATAGAATTATTTTCAAAGTTTATGACTCTGTTTATGGTTTAATTACACGTTTGTCTTAAAACCTCGATTAGCGAGTTAAATACACGTTTTAAACTCACTTAGTAACATATCTAAGGAAGTAGGGCGTTACAACTTGGTATCAGAGCGAGCCAAGGTTTATGGTTTCTGGAGAATGACTGAACATGTACGCTCGCTGTCAGTGACAAGCTCGACTCAGGGTTGGTTGGTGATAATTGACTTGTATGTTTTAATATGTGCTTAAATGCCCTGTTTGCCTGCTTATTCCATATAGAGCATGATGAATGAGTTAACATATGCATGATGCCAGGGCATGGCCCGTTGAGTGTTATATGCTATTTGTATGTTATGTGGATTGTTGTTTGTGGTTAACTGATGTGTTTGGGAGGTGGTTTTGGATGTTGTTATCATGCCTGATGAGCGGCATCGTTGATTGCAGAGATATTTGTTGAGATGCCTCGATAATCATCGAGACTCCGCGGCAGTAGGGCCGAGGATGACAACCAGGGTCAGAACCCTCCACATGCCCCACAGAATTAGCAACAAATGTTTGCTTAAATGGAAGCAAGATTGCAATGAACAGAGGAAGAACTTCGACAGTTGAGGCAATCGGCCCCTCCATAGGTCACAGGGTTGCCAGTTCAGCAGGTTGTGGCGCCAGTGCCGATTCAATTTGTTGTGAAGAATAGGTGGGAACCTTTATATGAGAGGTTCAGAAAGCAACACCCTCCCACCTTTGAGGGTGGACCAGACCCACTGTGGGCAGAGCAGTGGATGAACATGATTTCCTCTATTCTCGATTTTATGAGGGTTGAGGGGAACGAGAGGGTAGCTTGTACTAGCTACATGTTCAGAGAGGATGCCTGCATCTGGTGGGATGTAGTAGTTCAGAGGAGGAATGTGACAATTATGACTTGGGAAGAGTTCAGAAACATCTTCAACGAGAAGTACTACAGTGTTGCAGTTCGAGCTGTGAAGGTTGACGAGTTCATCAACCTGACACAGAATCAGTTGACCGTTATGGAGTATGCTATGAAATTTGACCGATTGGCGAAGTTTGCGCCAGATTTAGTGCCGATAGATGCATCAAGAAGAGACAGATTTGTACAGGGATTGAACGTTATGATCACCCGTGATGTGAAGATCACTTTGGATCCAGAGACTACTACCTATGCTCAGGTTGTGGATAAGGCCCTTACAGTTGAGGGGGTCGAGGATCAGATTTGGAGAGAGAGTGTTGTTAGGCGCCATGCCAGGAGGACGGTGCCTCCTTTTATTGGATCCAGTCGGGGTAGTGGCTCCAGTGAGTAGAAGAGGAAGGCCCCAGATTCTTTTGTTCCTCGTAGCTCAGATAGGAGGGCACGGGGTGCTTTTAGTGGCCGTCAGAATGGAGGTGACAACTGGAGGAGCTTTCCAGTGTGCCCCCGGTGCAGACGATGACATCAGGGTGAGTGCAGGATTAGGGCATGCTTTATCTGTGGGAGTACCAATAATCTGAAGAAGGATTGCCCACAAGCCAGGAAAGAGGAGTTGAAGCAGGGTGACAGTCTCGCTCCTGCTAGAGTGTTTACTTTGACTCAGACTGAGGTGAAGGCTAGCCCCTCGGTTGTGACAGGTTAGATTTCTAGTGCTGGTTCTTCTTATACTGCATTGTTTGATTCGGGAGCTACTCATTCATTTGTGTATGCTAGAGTGATAGATCAGCTGTGTAGACCTAGTGTTTCATATGCTAGGGGTTTTCAGACTTTGTTGCCGACTGGGGAACTGGTAGTCTCTAAAAGATGGATTAGAGATTTTCTAGTAGAGGTAGATGGTAGGGAGTTGTTTGCTGATCTGATTGAACTTGCGATGGATGACTTCGATATGATCCTAGGGATGGATTGGTTATTGAAGTATGGGGAGACGATTGATTGCAAGCGCAACATGGTGACTTTTGAACCAGAAGGGGAGGTACCCTTTGTATTTGTGGGAACAGCTAGTGGATCGCGAGTACCTACGATTTCAACACTGAAGGCTAGAGACCTGATGTAGGGAGGGTGCATAGGATTCCTAACGAATGTTGTGGATACCTCTAGGGTTGTGTCGATTGGACCGGGGGAGACCAGATTGGTATGTGAGTTTCCAGATTTATTTCTAGCAGATCTGCCAGGGCTGCCGCGGCAGTGGGAGATTAATTTTGTTATAGAGTTGGTACCAGGGGCGGAGCCAGTATCTAGGACACCTTACAGAATGGCTCCGACAGAGTTGAAGGAGTTGAAGATTTAGTTGCAGGAGTTACTGGATTTGGGGTTCATTAGACCGAGTTTCTCGCCATGGGGTGCTCCAGTGTTGTTTGTCAAGAAGAAGGATGGATCTCTTAGGATGTGTATTGACTATAGGGAGCTGAATAAGTTAACCATTAAGAACAAGTATCCACTGCCTAGGATCGATGATTTATTTGACCAGCTATAGGGAAGGACAGTGTTTTCCAAGATTGAACTCCGGTCAGGTTACCATCAGTTAAGGATCAAAGAGGAGGACATACCAAAGAACGCTTTCCGCACGAGGTATGGACACTAAGAATTCTTGGTTATGTCCTTTAGATTAACCAATGCCCTAGCAGCTTTCATGGACATGAGGAATAGGGTTTTCAAGGACTATTTAGACAAGTTCGTGATTGTGTTCATCGACAACATTCTGGTGTACTCTCAGTCAGAGACAGAGCATGAGCAGCATCTACGTTTGGTGTTGCAGTGGTTGAGGGAGCATAGGTTATGCTAAGTTCAGCAAGTGAGAGTTCTGGTTACTGCAAGTTACATTTCTGGGCCATATCATCAGTAAGGAGGGGATTTTGGTTGACCCAAGTAAGATTGAGGCAGTGAGAGATTGGCCTAGACCGAGCAGTGTTCCTAAAGTGAGGAGTTTTTCTGGGATTGGCGGGGTATTATCGACGGTTTGTTGAGGGGTTCTCCAGGATAGCTATGCCATTGATAGAATTGACAAAGAAGAAGACAAAGTATGTTTTGACAGACAGATGTGAGAACAGTTTCAAAGAACTGAAGCGGCGACAGATCACCGCGCCAGTGTTGAGTTTGCCGATGGACAGTGAGAAGTTTGTGGTTTATTGTGATGCTTCCAGACAGGGTTTAGGGTGTGTGCTAATGCAAGCTGGGAAGGTGATAGCCTATGCATCGAGATAGTTAAAGGAGTATGAGCAGAGATATCCCACGCATGATCTGGAATTGGTAGCGGTGGTATTCACACTTAAGATTTGGAGACATTATTTGTATGGTGAGAAGTTCGAGATATACACCGACCATAAGAGTTTGAAGTACTTCTTTACTCAGAAGGATCTAAATATGCGCCAGAGATGGTGGCTGGAGTTGGTTAAGGATTATGATTGTGACATCCTATACCATCCTGGGAAGGCTAATGTAGTTGCTGATGCATTGAGCCGGAAAGGCCCAGGACAACTATTTAGTTCGAGACAGATATCTAATAAGCTAACTGAGGAGATGACTAGAGTGGGTATAGAGTTGGTGGTTGGTCGGTTAGCCAACATCACTCTTCAGTTTACACTCCTTGAGAGGATCAAGGAGGCGTAGGGGAAAGATTCCCAGTTGAAGGGTCATAGGGAGAACGTCTTAGTCAGAGTGGCTAAAGAGTTCTTTATCTTTGAGATGGGGTTACTGAAGTACAAGGGTTAGATCTGTGTTCCGATGGATTCTGATATCCGACGGAAGATCTTAGATGAATTGCATACCACTCCCTATTCCTTACATCCAGGTACAACAAAGATGTACCAAGATCTGAGAGCTTTGCATTGGTGGTCGGGCATGAAGAGGGATGTGGTGGATTATGTGTCCAAGTGCTTAACTTTTCAGCAAGTCAAGGCTAAACATCAGAGGCCAGCAGGGTTGTTACAGCCTCTAGGGATTCCAGAGTGGAAGTGGGAAGATATTACCATGGACTTTGTGGTTGGCTTGCCGAAGATTGTGGGATAGCATGATTTGGTGTGGGTGATTGTGGATAGGTATACCAAGTCCGCCCACTTTTTACCTGTCAGGATGACTTATACTGTGGAACAGTATGCCGAGTTATATGTGAAGGAAATTGTTTGACTTCATGGGGCTCTGAGGTCGATAGTATCTAACAGGGACCCCACCTTCACCTCCAAGTTTTGGGAGTCTACAGAAAGCTATGGGCACATAGTTACGGTTTAGTACCGCTTATCAACCCCAGACAGATGGACAGTTTAAGAGGACCATTTAGATATTGGAGGACATGTTGCGAGCCTGTGTGCTAGATTTTGGGGGATCTTGGAGTAAGTATCTCCCTTTAATTGAGTTCTCATACAACAATAGTTATCAGGCGACTATCAGAGTGGCTCCGTATGAGATGCTATATGGGAGGAAGTGCAGATCACCTATCCATTGGGATGAGATGGGTGAGAGGAGGTACTTAGGTCCTGAGTTGGTTCAGAGGACCAATGAGGATGTTGAAAAGATTAGAGCTTGAATGCTCGCCTCTTAGAGTTATCAGAAGAGTTACTCAGACCTGAAACGCAGGAGTGTGGAATTTTGGGTTGGTGACCATGTGTTCCTTAAGGTTTCACCTTTGAGGGGAGTGAAATGGTTTGGTGTTTGGGGCAAGCAGAGCCCTAGGTTTGTTGGCCCCTTCGAGATATCGGAGTGGGTTAGAGAGGTAGCTTACAAATTGGCGATGCCTCCAGCCTTATCAAGGGTTCATAATGTTTTTCATGTATCCATGCTCCGGAAGTATGTGTCTGATTCGACACATATATTGAGTTATGGGAATTTGGAGCTGGACCAAGATTTGTATTACGAGGAGAAGCCGATTCAGATTATTTACCAGAAGGACAAAGTCTTGCGGAGCAAGACCATCGCCTTGGTGAAAGTGCTGCGGAGGAACAACAAGGTTGAGGAGGCGACGTGGGAACTTGAGTCAGAAGTACGGGAGCGATATTTTACCTAATCCAAATTTGCTAATAAGGCTTAGGGCCTTGATTAGCGTGCCTGGAGGGAAATAAGTGATTTATTGTTATAATATGTGAATTTGTCTGAATATGTGATTAGTGATGCATGTTTAGGTGAATTAAATATGCATGTGGACCCCGTTTGGTTATTAGGGGCATGTTTGTAATTTTAGCTCGTTGAGGGCATAAATGTGATATACTTGTGATATATCTGTGTTGCACGATCCGAGACAGTCCTAGGGAGCGGTTAGCTAGAAAGTCGCAACGGGGTTGAAAATTCGACTCGGGGCGAGTCGAGGGGTATTTCGGGTATTTGACGTTTTATGGGGTTATCGGGTTATGGAAATAAATATTTGGAGATATATTTGAGGTTAGAATGTTTATGAGGGAATATTGGGGAAATTTACCATTTTGCCCTCGAAGACGTTTATTTTTGGCACCCCGAGCTTTGAGATAACCTTAGAAACTTAAGTTAAATAAAACAAAATTGGAGGAGTGTTCAGAAGCTAAAGAAACTGACTCTTTCTCCCTCTCTCTCTCTCTTGGAGCTTCTTCCTTTGAAAGCTTGGGGAAATTTGGTGGAAACTAATCAAAACTAAGGAATTGGGATGCGAATCTTGGGAGCTAGAAGCTTGAAGCTTAAGGACCTAATTCAGAGCCTCAACTCAGCTCAAGGTAAGCTTTAATCTTAGAGAATTATACTAGTTTTAAGCTGAAATTCTAGAGTATTGCATGTGTGTTGGGTATAGAACCGTCTTCGAGTTTGATGAGGTTTTGAGCTTGAATTCTTGTTAGGTTTTGTTGCTGAATCCATAGTATAACTTCTGTGATGATTAACTTGAGTTGTTGGTTTAATTTTGGGGTTAATTGGATTGGTTTCGTGGTAAAAATGGTGAGTTTTTCTGGGCTCGAGGGGTCGAGCCGCGGCTCTGTTCTTGCTGAGTCGCGACCCCTTAGAACATTGGGACGTATGGAAATGGAGGCGCGGCGTGGCGCCCTTCAGGCAGGGCCGCGGCGCGTGTAGGCTGAAATGAGGCAGGGCCTCTGGTTGAGTTGGGGGCCGCAGCATGGGTTCTTGGGGCCATGACGCCTAGTGCATTTTTTTTGGGCTTTAAAGAGGTTTTAGGCTCGGGAATTCAATAGTTAAGGCTCGGGATGGATTTGATCACCCGGATTGATAGAATTCAATGTCCCGGAGACTAGAATTATGACCCAAAGTTATTTAATGGATTAGAACTTGATGGATGGATATTGTTGGTGCATTGTGACTAGGGTTTCTGCGAGGCTCGGACTAAGGGACTGTGCTCGGGACATCGGTGCCTAGAAAGCTCGGGACACAAGTAAGAAAATTACTGTTTCAGTAGAGCTTGTGTTGCAGGGCACAACCCTATATGATTATGTTGTAGGGAACGACCCTATATGATTTTGTTGTAGGGCATAACCTTTGATTGAATTTATACGTGTTTAAGTATCTGCTTAATTATACTATGTGTACGTATAAATGAATGAACAGAAAGGGCCAGGAACGGCGAGGGCCGGGACCGGCGAGGGCTGGGAACGGCGAAGGCCAAGAACGGCAACGTGCTGGGAGCATTGTTTAGCATGCGGAGTGCGAGTTGCTAGGGTGAGACCCTAAAGGATACCTGGGATATCCTCACGGTGTGGACCGCGAACCCAGGGCTTGTTAAGACGCCTGGGACGGCATGACCGTACGTGTATAGCTTGAGGATGGCTTGTTTATATGTTAAGTGTTTGATATGCATATGTTATCTGCTTGTGTGGGTTTTTTTGCCGGGCTTCGACTCACTGGTGCTCTATGGTGCAGGTAAGGGCAAGGGGAAAGTCGACCAACTGAGTACGGAGAGCGTGAAGCGGCGTGTACATGTTTGGCCTGCCTAGCTGCCACGACTAGGGGTATTTTTGGGAGATGATTGTACTAAACCTGAATTTTGTCGTTTAGTCAACTCTGATTATATTTTTGAGTTGTAAATATTTCTAAACAGTATTTTGGGATCCCAAATGTTAAACACTTTATGGTTTTCAGTAAATAGAATTATTTTCAAAGTTTATGAATCTGTTTATGGTTTAATTACACGTTTGTCTTAAAACCTCGATTAGCAAGTTAAATGCACGTTTTAAACTCACTTAGTAACGGCTCTAAGGAAGTAGGGCGTTACAGTGGATCTGCTCTCCGTGGCTAAGAAAATGTTTTCCCGAGTGTCCACCAAGCTTGTGTACTCAGAATATTGGGGAGTATACCTCTCATCAAGAGTTGCTTCAGTTCTTTTCAGCTTCTTTCCCTTGCCTTTCCCCCACATTAGCTCCCGTTGGGGGTCTCCCTGGGTGCCACTAACTGGCCCAGAGATGCTGTCTTAACACTGAATGTAGGCTGAAAAGCACTGTATCTCATGGGGGCTGCTCTATAGCCGGTTGGAGCAGCACTGAATCCAGCCGTGGGAACGAACTTGAAGCTAGCCGGTGGAACAACTGGGCTAAATTGTGGGGTGCTCATAACACTCATTTGGGCAAGAGTGTATGACAATAATTGTGGTCTCAGAGCCACGAAATTCAGGACTAGTGGAGCGGGGCAAGAGACCAGTTCTCCAAATGCCCAGATATCCTCCCATTGATATATTCTTGGGCCCGACGTGTGAAGTCGTCGAGCCTGTGGCATCCTCTCCGCTGGAGGTCACCCACAATGGAAAAGCTACTCGGATACCATCTTGTAGGGCCATCAATTGTTAGCCATCGTCGACCCTCTTGGTCTTGGCTGCTACCTCCTTAAAGCACTTGATATATGTTTTAAGGGTTTTAAGAGGTTCTTGCTTTATCTTGGCCAAAGCATTGGCCTCGAAGTTCACCTTCTGAGCAGCTATGAATTGTCTTTGGAAGGACGTGGAGAGTTATTGTCAGCAGTGGATGGAACCTGGTCGATGCTTTTTGAACCACTCGTCTACTGGTCCTATCAAGGTTAACGGGAAGATGTGGCACTTAGCATCCTTGGAGAAGCGGTGAACTGACATCAATCTGTTGAACTTCGAAAGATGGTCGGTAGGATCTGTTCCCCCACTGTACGAAGTAAAGTATGGCATCTTGAAGCCTCGGGGAAACAAGGCTTTTATAATGTGGGGCACAAGGCTCCTCATCTTCATCCTTCGATTCGGAGTCATGACCTTGTGCCGGGTGTTCTCTCATCCGAGCATTAAGATCACCTTGAAGGTATGGCTGTTGTCGTCTCCCGGGGTTGCCCTTGGGAGCTCCTCTATTCCTACGAGTGTCTAGAGCATTTCGAAGGTCAGTTTACGCATGGTGGCGACCACCGTCCTTGGGGTATCCCATTTCGGTCTCCCCCTCAGAGTCAACGTATTCATTTTTAACCGAGATGCTAATTCCCTGTCTATGGTTGGCGGAGACGTTTCTCCTATTGGCCCCTTGGCCAAGATTTCTCGGAGGCTGGCGAGGTGCTGGAGGGACACCATTTCACGGCTTAAGGTGGTCTTTCATAGTGCAGCTAGGCGGAAGGCCTCAAGCTCCACAGACGCTAGAGGCTTGGTAGTGTCCTCGAGCACATTGCCCCTGATTACCATTGTCCCTTCTCGATGTTTGAATGGGCTTGGAAGCTCGACGAGCTGTTTTTATCCGTTGAGAGGGATCTTCATCAACCTTCCCTTTGCCAGGATTCTGTGGTTCAGATGGGGCTTCGACTCTAGATGGGTGCATAGGTGGCACGTTAGCTGGCAGAGCAGGTGGCACTCCAGCTAGGTGCGCAGGTGGCACGTCAGCTGCCTGTTTAGGCGGTACTTTCCCATGGGGGTCCACTTGCAACCCTTGAGCCGCCAAAGTTGCCCTCATTGCGTTAACTATCTTCTGTAGGGTGGCTATATTCGTTCTTGTGTATCTATCTTTTGCTGTTGAGAGGCGATTTGGCCCTTGAAGGCCACCACTTCAGGTGGCTCTTTCGTGTAAAGGGATTGAGAGTAGTTACTCTCATAGTACTCACCATTCTCGCCATTGTATTCGGCATTCTAATCGTAATCGTCTTGGGCCACCTCTGGGTTTGCTGGTGGAGATGGTCGGCTAGGCTGTCTTCCTTCTTCAATGATGGGAGGAGTAACTTTTTCAATGGCATTTCTTTTGGTGCTCACCATTGTTGAATCTTCAAAACTTTCTTCAAGCTCTCAATGAAAACACCAAAATGTTGATTGCCTTTTTCGCTATCAAATAATTAAACCAAAGCATAAAGAAATGCAGTAAAGAATGCAGGAATTTACGTGGTTGAGGTTATTAATTGACCCTAGTCCACGAGGCGATTGTATTAGGATTTGAGGAGCTTATGGAGTCAAGCTTTTATGGAGTTCAGACAGAATTTTAGCAATGCTCTAAATACAGAAAGTTGGGATCCTTTACAATGTGAGCAATAGCCATATTTATAGATGGTTGAGGGTGATTAATTCCCATAATGGGGGTTTATTACAAAATATTCCCCATTAATTGCCGTAAAAACTCTAATAAATACAACCTATTGTAATAAAGGCTGAGGTGGGCCCGTACGTATTACACGGGGCCCATTTCAAAGGTTTCAACCCACAACTTTTTGGGGTGACACGCCCCTGACAGTGTCAGGGGGTAGCCGTATATTTCCCCATGTTAGGCAGTGCATTGGGACATGATGCTTGTTGTCTGTATGCAGTTGACACCACTACTTGTGGAAACAGTAAATTTGTCAAACGATAGCTTGTGGTCCAGGGTCGCTGTGCATGCCACTTGGCACACTGCTCTAGGGTTGAGAACACTCCTCCAGACCTAGAGGACTTGAAAGGAGATGGAGGAAATCAGGAACGATCTCTGAGTCATGGTTTGTCTCAGGACAACCTTCTCCAGGGTGGAGCATAACTACTACAAATAACCTATGGCTCGAGTAGGTTGGGCGAGTCCCACACGAACTCTAAGGGCCCGAGAGGCCTAATTACTCTCTAATGATGGCCACGTGTCAATTGGTGAAAACATAAACAACAATAATTTTATAACTACTAAGAGTGCAATTCCATATTTATAGTGGAGTAATAATGAAATTAATAAATAAGATTATTTGATTAAAGAGTTTAATTAATATTATGATTTATTGAAGCTTAGTATTATAGTTCCATGGTCCCTAAGTCACCTCTATACAACAATGTCTAGGGTGTGGATGTTATTAACAAGATAAAATGAGAAATGACTAATTTACAAAAAGAATTAATTTTCCACGGCAAGATATAATTATATGTAATTAATTTCACTAATATGTTTTATTTGAAAACTATATATTAGTTGAAAATAATATTAATTAGTCTTGAATTAATATTAAGTGAGAATGATATTATTTTATTATATGATAATAATTTAATTATGTTTTTTTAAGACTAAGTTAATTTTGAATTAACTAATATTTATACCTAATTGAAATAAAGACATTATTTTTATGCATGAAATTTTTTTCTCATTAATTGAGTAAATAAATAAGAAAAATTGAGAAAATTTTAAAGAGCCACACGTGCAGACACATAGACATGTTTAAAATAAAAAATTTAAATCGTTTAAATGTATCAATTATAAGTTTGAGTTATTCTTTTATTTATTTATTAATTATTTAAAAAATATATTTTGATTTGATTAAATTATTTATTAAATAAATAAAATTTAAACCTAATTATTTTTTGAAATATATATTATATATTGATATTTTTTAGGATATCGAAATAGAAGATACGATACACAGGAAAAGCCTAAGAAATGTGGCGATACTTTTTCTCTTCTTCTATCATTCTCTTAGCTTTCTCCTTCTCAAACTTTCTTGATCTCATGTGTTGAGTACATCAAGAGACATAAATTGTCCTCTACGTCCTACGTGCACACACATGTCTTAGTGTGTCGAGGATTTTCTTGGAAAATCATTGTGTAGATCTCATAGGATTCTCTTGGATTGGATGTTAGTTTATTTATGCTAAAAGATAGTGATGACACTTGATAGGCTACAAGAGGCATTATATTTGGATCTATCATTTGCGTTCATGATTTAATGTATATATATTGATCCTGACTCAGTATTAAATGTT
The DNA here is from genome assembly GCF_963169125.1 of Humulus lupulus. Classification (NCBI taxonomy): domain Eukaryota; kingdom Viridiplantae; phylum Streptophyta; class Magnoliopsida; order Rosales; family Cannabaceae; genus Humulus; species Humulus lupulus. Next base: position 143,442,719 of record NC_084802.1, on the reverse strand, counting down.
TATTTTACAATACACCTTCTGCTGCACACTCTCATTTACACATTTAATAACAACATCTGCAAGGTTATGTTTTGAAGCTATCTTCATAACTGCTACATCTTCTCTTTGAACTTTCTCCTTGATGAAGTGATACTTCTTTTCAATATGTTTTTCCCTATTGTGACTCTGTAACGTCTGAAATTTGCTAATAATGCTTAGTTCCTTGGTAAGTGTGTCGGGAGGGCACAATTAGATTTATATGTGTAATTAATGGAACATATGTGTGATTATGTGGTATACATGATTTATACGGTGATGTGAATAGTTATGCATGTTTATGTGTATTAAATATGCATGTGGGCTCTTTTTCGTAAATTGGGGCATATTTGTAATTTTTTGACCCCTTGAGGGTATATTCGTATTATGTAAGTGTTATGAGTGAGACCCCAGTGTTATGGGGATATATTTGAGATGTGTGGTCCAAGGTGATCCTACTGAGTAGATTAGCAGAATAATCACAATGGGGTTAGATACCTGGCTCCAGGTGAGCCTAGGGGTATTCATATCGGGATCACTTGGGAATTTATAGGACTACTCGAGGATTAGCAGGAAATGTGGTAAATGATGGGTTTCCCTTTGAGGCATTAGTGGACTAGCGTTAAAACTAGGGGATTTTTGGTCTTTTGATGTTAAGGATAGACTTAGGCTTAAAACTTTGAGGAAGCAAGGGGAAACAAAAGAGAACTCAACTGCCTTCTCTCTCTCTCTCATGAGTTCCTTCTCTCTAACTCTTTCTCATAGTTTTGCATTGAAGCTCTTGAGCCTTGGAGATTTGGGAGCAGGGATTGAAGCTTAGTGGGGAAATTGGAAGCACACAAATGGAAGGGGCAGCTAGGAACGAATTAAGCATAGCTAAGTTTAAGTTTTAAGATCTAATTTAGCTTTCTTTGAGTCTTAGAGTTTACTGTGAATTTTGAGTTGGGAGAGGGATTTGTAATTTGTTTTGGGATAATTATGATGCCCATGCTGTGTTGTTAAGAGTCTTAGACTCAATTATGGCTATAGGGCATATTTAAGTTGAATTCTGGAGAGTATGGCTCGGGGAAAACACAGGAAAAGCTGGGGAAAAACTGGGTTCGCGGGGTCACGCCGCAACACTGTTCTTGAGCTTCGTGGTTGCATGAACTCAGAAGACCTAAGGAGTTTGCTAAACCGCCTTAGCGTCGCGGCGCTGGGAAGGACGCACAGCGGTGAGTGTATAGGAAAATGCCTAGGTCGCTCTCTGACTTCTAGAGGGTCGTGGCTCAAAGGGATAATGTTGGCCAATTAGGGTTTTTATGCTCAGGAACTCAAACTTAAGGGTTCGGGAAGGATTCTAGTATATTATTCTGAAGCTTTTAATCGGTTTAGATTGTGATGGTTATTTATTATTATGTTGTGACTAGGTTGATCACTAAGGCTCAGGATTAGGGATCATGCTCAGGATCGCCTTGTACAGTCAGCTCGGGACTCAAGGTAAGAAAACTATTGTGCCCATAGAGTAGGGCATGACCCGATTATCTGTGTTTATGTTGTGTTTAGTGTTATGTGTAAATGTTTGTAACTATTACGTCATACATATGTTTGTGACAGAGCGGCGAAGGCTGGGATCGGCAAAGGCCGGGAGCGGCATTAAGCATGCTGAATGCAAGCTACTAGGACAAGACCAGCTAAGGGTGCCGTACTCACTTGCTCGATTAAGACCGTGAACTTGGTGCCTGGTAACGCACCCTGACCACTGTAGGCCGCTGTTGTGAATTTTAATAAAAACTTGTGGATTGTCGGTTGTGTTTGATTAGTTATGCATTTATTGAAGTAAATTATTATATGTTGTGCTGTGAAGTTTTCTTGTTGGGCCTCGACTCACAGGTGCTCTATGAAAAGGTCGATCAACCGTGAGTTGGAGGGCTGGAGTGATGCTTATATGTTTGGCCTACTTGGCTGCCATGGTTGGGGTACTTTTAAGGAGCATAGTATAATGTCTGATTTTTTCGCTTCGGTTGACTGTACAATGAATTTTAAATTGTAAATATGTTTTAAATAATATTTTGGGATCCAAATGTAGCTCTTTTACGATCTTAATGAAAGTACAAATCTTTTATATGAAAGTGTTATTAAATGAGTCTCTACGTTAATTTAATTACACTTTTGGTTCTAACACCTCGATTAGTGAATCAAATTCACATTTTAAAATCAAATGGTAATGACTCTAAGGTAGTAGGGTGTTATAGACTCCTTGGTTCCTTCCTTCGAGTTAGCTGCTGCCCCACTATCATCATAGTATAGGACTAGTGGCTTATCCATTTCTAGAACAACTTCTAGATTTGTATAGAACTTTTTGAGCCACACCGCCTCCTTAACTGTTTCACAAGCCGTTATGTAAGTAGTTTCCATGGTAGAATATTCAATACTAGTTTATTTGGTACTTCTCTAGTGTACAATTCCTTCACCAAGTGTGAACACTAACCCATATGTCAATTTTTGACTATCTTTGTCTAATTGAAAATTAGAATTTGTGTATCCAGTGGGGTTTAGGTCACCACCTAAGTATACAAGTGTTTACCCAAAAAACGGCTGCTGATGATGTGGCAGGGATTTCTCACACGTGGTTGACACGTGGCAGAAGTGTTGTTCGACTATCGACCAGAAGCACATCACTTCGTCAGGCTTAACTTTTAAATACGACCAGGCTGGTTGTATAATTTGATTTGTTTCTTTCTAAGTTGTAATCTTATAATAATTGCATTGAATATCTCCTCATTATTACCTTGATACACGATTATTAAGGAAATATACGGCCCGTTGGCCCATGTAACCCTCCTTGAGCCTATAAATATACAGGAAATGGCTCAAGGAAGGGACTTTTGATCACTAATCTTTTTATTAAGATAGAGAGAGAGCTATAGTGCAATTATCCATCATTTTATTGTATTTCTTCCAAAGTTTGTGAAACTCAAGAGCCCTAGTTCTTTGATCACTGCTTTGAGATTCAATTTTAATAATAGCACTAAGTGGACATAGGTCATTACCATCCTTTGGGGCCGAACCACTATAATTCCTTGTTGTTTTCTTCTTTTTCATTAGATTATCTTTCTTAATTGTCGTTTTATCTTTTGTCGTACATTTGACTCTGTGTCGTTGGCCAAATCAAGGGTCATTGAGAGCTTGACAAAAAAATGTGAAAAAATCTAATGGTGAAAACATCCAAGAAGACTGGACAGGCTGCTGGCGTTGCACCATCCCAACCTCCTCCCCCAAATGTGGCTGAGAATGAACCACATTTGGAGTTTGATAAGGAGGAGTTAGATTCCGAAACACTGAGGGCAACTCTAGGAGTGTTGCAGGATGAGTTGGCTAATCTGAGGGCCAATCAGGAGAATGCTGCGGAGACAATGGCGCTGTAACAAAGAAAAATAGAATGCCAGTGCCAGGAGCTGAGTGAGCAGCAGGCGGAAATGGATCGTCGGCAGAGAGATGCCATGGCTGCCCTTGAAGCAGCCATTCAATTGGCTAGGAGTCAGGCTGTGCCAACTGTAACGACCCGGATTTTCAAGACTCAATAATGCGTAAATATAAATGTTTTCATTTAACAAAATGTCTCAAAAACCCATAGAAAAAAAACTTTTTAAAAAGTCGTATGGTCATACTTAACATTTAGTTACAAACATGTTTTATAAAGATTAGAGTGAGCCTAGTTTAGGAAAATTACACAACATTTCCAAAAATAAAAAGGCTTCCCAAATGGTCGGTCCACATGTACATTTGCAAGGAAGACTCCAGCGCTCACTGCTCTGCCTTGCTCTTGCACTTACCTACAACATGAAACAACTAGGTAAGCGAAAACACTTAGTAAGATCAACTTTCAAACAAAGCATATAGAGAATTAGGGTTCCGGACCCATCCGGACCCTACACAATCAATTTCAAGAACGCTAAAGCGTCCTGGCAAACTTATGGTCATGCCTGATAACTAAGGATAAATTAATTCATAACTAGATAAAAATTCTGCACTCAGAAAAATCCCAGAGCAAGCAGATATATTATATCACAACTATATCTTATTAACAAATATATCCCTGCACTGAGAAAATCCCAGAGCAAGCAGATATATTATATCGCAACTAATTCTCATCAACAATTATATCCCTGCACTCAGAAAATCCCAGAGCAAGCAGATATATTATATCACCATATAATTCGAGACCAACGCTCGACAATTTCCAACTATTCAGGCGTAACGCGCCCTCCAACATAATTGCTAATTTGTAAAAGAGAACCGAGTCTCCACACTAAGATCTAGCCAATAAATATTCTCATCAAGGGTAACTATCGTGTTACCTAGGGCATCGCTACTTATTCAAGAGTGTAATCCAATTTACACGGTTTTACGGAGACTTCTATGTTAATCAGTGGTGCTGGTGAGCAGTTGCCCCTAGGGTGTTCAGCCTCACTCAATCTTGGCAACCCCTAGTATCTCTAGGCACTCTCACTGAATGGCCAATATTCACGGCTGCTATCCGGGAATAACTTATCAAAGCACTTGCTCGGATTCTAACCGTCCAATGATTAAGTAAGCATGAGGGCCCCTAGGTCCCATTTATCTTGGCGCCCCTAGGTTTAACCAGCTTATCCTCATCTCATGGCCACCCGTCGCGGTAATGAACCGGACATAAATAAAATCAAGCAGTGTGACGGGGATCAACCGTCTAGGATATGACGGACTTCTACCATTCATATTTTCTAAATAAGCACTCACTAGACTAACGTCTCTAAGCAACTTTCTATGACAGCCTATATATATGCATGTATCCCTATACTAACATACAAGACAATAATCATTTCATGTTGCAGCCATACAATATAAGTTGACTTACTTGGAGTCCTTAGCGCTCAGCAGGTTTTCACCCTCCAACGTTCAGTCCAGTTACGCTTAGCCAATACTGTAGTTATCCATACAGTATACTCGGATTAATTATGGCACTCATAATTCATTACTATTATTTTGGGCAGTTTGGTCATTTTAATAAAAGTCATTTGTAAGGATTTATAATCCTTATTTGGTTTTTAAACCTATTAAGGAAAGTCATGAAAAATATTCGAGACTAAACCCTAAGTCTTTGGGAGACCTATCCTAAGGTCTCGATACCTAGGCTCGGGTATCACAATGGTATTTCCCCACAACCCGCTAAAAATCTTATTCTTTCAAGGTATCGCTATTAACCCGCACTTTCGACTAGTCGGTTAAAATATGTAAGATTTTAGCCGGTATTATATCCAGAAAATACAAATAAATTCCTTAATTATTTTTAAAGAAAATAAACTCTTTAAATTTTCCTTTTTGTTTTCTTAAGGTTTTAATATCTAAAAACCGATTTAAGAAAATTGCCTAATTTCTCTTAATTAGGAAAACCGTTATAAATTTCTCATCTAGACTAATTAATTTTCCAAAAGCAATTAATACATTTTACTTACTAGAAAAATAATTCATTTAATTATTTTCTCAAAATATAGGGTTTTAAATCCTCTTTTAATTTATTAACTATTAACAAATTAAATATCTTATTTTTAAAAAGAATAAAAACTATTTAATAAAAATAATTCATTTAAACTAAAAGGGGTAATTTTAGTGAAAATATGATTTCAAGACTTACCATTTTATATCTTGAAATAATTTTTTTTTTACTTTTTACCTTATGTTCCAAAATCTCATTTTTACACTAAGTGTGAAAACCTATTTTTCACATTTTTAACTACATACTTCGTTAGTTCATAACTTGAAATTTACTTACCCAATTGTTACCAAAATTTCCCAATTCCATTTTTGTTGTGCCATTTAGGTCTTTGTAAAATCTTAGGTCAAAATGAGCATTTTTGATTGGTGAAATCATTTTCCAACAATGAGGTAAAATTGACCTTATTTTCAAGTCCTTATTTTTTCCAAACTTTGACAGTTAATAACTTTCAAACCGTTCAATATTTTCTTACCAAATTTTACAGTGGAATAATAGGTTATGCCAGAAATATGTCCACAAAATTTTAGAAAAAACTGGGTTCATTTGCCCTATACAGTGGCTGTCCAAACTTGGTTTCGAAAATAAGAATACGAAAAAACAGTTTTTTACCTAAACTTTGAAATAGCATAACTTACTCATTCCTAAACATTTTTTAGTGTTTCAAAAGCTCAATTTTATGTACTCAATCTCAAAAACATCACAGTACAATTTAAGTTTACAAAAAAAATATACAGTAGCTGCTTGACCCCTTGGAAGTCACAGCTCAAAACATGTTTTGTTTTAGGGTATCCTACAAAACCCTTGGGGGTTTTGGTTCCCATTTTCAAAAATCAATACACATGCATCATAAAAATTATTAAACAACTACCATAACCTTATTACATCACCAACAAGAAACTTTAAGCATTAGATATACAAAATAATGCTTAAAACTAAAAACCCTACAACAAAATCATCAAAAGTAAACTTTTTTACCTCTTTGGTGTTCTTGCTTAAGGTTTGGACCTTCCTATAAGCTTTGACTCCTCCAAAACCTTTCAAAAACCCTAACCAAGTTCCCCCAACAACATAGTTAATTAGCTATTTGAAACTCTATGCTTAAAACTTTACAAAAGCCTAGATTAGTGAACTTTACCTTAGGGAAAAATACTTCCTAGACCAAGACTTAGCCTCCAAGTTTTCCTTGGTGTTCTTGAGGTTGAATATTGAGGGAACACTTTGAGAGGTCTTCAAAAATAAGATGAGTGAATGAGAGAGGGAGAGTGATCGGTTCTTAGTGTGGGAATTGCTCACAAAACTCTTCAAAATATCACAAAGTACTTGAGTGCTTTTCTACCCACTTGCCCACTTGACTTTTTCATTAAATGGGATTTAATCTTTATAAAATTGGGTTCACACCACTCTAAAATACCACATGGCCGGCCACCCTTTGCCATATATGATCATTTCATTTTTTATTTTATTTTTAATAAAGGTTAATAAATGTTTCATAAGAAGAAAAGTCCAAATTGTCTTTTGACACCTTTTTCACTCTTATTAAGTTTTAATCACCAAACTTAACATTAATTAATTAAATTAAATGTCTCTCACATTTAATTTAATTAATCACATAATAAAATTTAACCTAAGGTCCATTCATGGAATAAAATTCCCCATTTCGGCAAAATTAGGCATTTACCACAAAATGCCTTAAAATTTCCATTTTCTTTTAGGTTTATTATTTTTGACCAAACTTTAACTTTTATGAATGTATTTTATGCCCAAAATATAATTGCCATGATTTTTCATTTTATTTTCCGAGATTTTTACCCGATCAGGGTTTTTGTGTCGGTCCAGGACTGAAAGTCTTATCTTGACTTTTAAAATCACAAATTTCATATTTTGGCTAGCAATAACTCATGGAATACTTCCAAACACAATATAATATTATTTAAAATAATATTCTTAACCCGGGGGAAAAATCCCGACCCGAGTCGTTTAAAGGTACCCAAAAACGTAGGACGTTACACCAACCTCCCAGCCAGATCAGCCACCAAATGCGCCACATCAAAGAGGTCCCAATGCAAGCCCTCCGCTCCAGTCGGCGAGCCCTCAAAGGCCGGAGTAGCTGCCTATGGCTCAGGATGATGTCCCTCCTAGGGATCCTGAGCAGCAGCATCCATCTCAGGCTGGTCAAGGCAATCCTCAGCGCCCGAGGCAGAATAGGGCTGGGCAACCGCCCCACAGCCCTAGATGCCCCGGGGATGAAGAGCCAAATCTACCGAGCAGGGGGCAGCATCCTGCCAACAGGAGGAACACCGAGTCAGGCTTTGCGTTTAGGGGCCCCCCATGGCATAACAATGCACGGGGACCCAACGACCAGCGCAGGCCTCCCCCTGATGCTCAAGAAATGCCAGCCCGAGGAGGAAATAGCATGAATAGCCGATCAAGCCGTAGTCAGCTAAAATTCAGAGATGGCCATGACTATAATGAGGCTGATTCCGGCAGAAGAAATTCTGGTCGAAGAAATGAGGAAAGAGGTAGAGGTGAAAGCCCCCCACCTAGAGAAAATAGGCCAGCTAGCCACAACGCTGGGGGGCAATCAAGGCAGCAGAATATCTTTAGTCGACAGGGAGCTAGTGAGCAGAGACGTAGAGACGATGATTTAAGGGACGTACTTAACGACCGCCGTGAGAGGCGCGACGAGTACTCTCCCCCGGCATCGGCGGCCCCAGTATTCCCAGAAGTTGTTCAGGCTCAGATTGATGCTCTGAACCAGGCGGTACAGCAACTGTTTGGGGGACGAACATCCCATATCGAGTATGATAGGATGAGGGGCACTCCCTTTGTATAGAGGATAGCTATGGCCGAAACCCCCAGTAAGTTCAAGATGCCAACTTTGCCGAACTTTGATGGGTACGGAGACCCAATATCTCACGTTAATAAGTTTGAGATACAAATGGATATACATAAAGTGTCGGAAGATGCCCGCTGCCGAATCTTCCCTGCGACACTGTCTAACACCGCCCAGGAGTGGTTATTTAAGTACCCTACTGCTAGTATAGTATCTTGGGAGATGTTCGTAAAGGAAGTTTACAGACAGTTCTATGCGGGTCGCGTACATCCCATAGAGGCCAACCAGCTGGTCAAGATAAGCTAGAAAGAGGGAGAGCCCTTGAAAGAATATGTCCAACGCTTCATGCGAGCAGTAGCTGGAGCCAAGACAGTGGGCGATGAGGGTAAATGATGGCTCTAACTGCTAGGGTTAGGCGGCATTCACCCCTCTGGAGTAGCCTTAGAAAGAATGAGGTAAGAATTACCCAAGAGTTTTTGGATCGGGCTGATCGATATATCAAGCTTGAAGATGCGATTACCAACGAGGGAAATCGCCAACAAAAGACAAGGGGCCCAAGGAAGAACCTGCCAAAGCCGCCAACAGGTCGGAAAAACCCAATGGCAATGACAAAGGCAACGGGAATGGCAGTGGCAGGAACGGTGGAAAACGGGCAAACAATGAACCCTCAACTTCTGAGAGTAAATGCCCCAAAGGCAATCGATACGAGCCGAGATTCACCAACTACACGACCCTTGTCGAAAGCCTAATTGAAGTCTACCAAGCGACCAACTCAAGCGTACCTTACAAGCGACCCGCAGCTATAAGGAAAGATATCTCTAAGAGAGATACGACAAAGTTCTGTCATTTTCACAACGACTACGAGCACCACCAATGAATGTAACCAGTTGAAAGACGAGATTAAGTTCCTGATCAGGCAGGGACATTTAAGAAGATATGTGCAAGCCGCAGGAGGGTCTCAGCGAGAGGCTCAAGGTGGCAACGAGCAGGCGCTTGCATGCCAACGCTCGCCACCTCTACAGCCAGCTCCTGTGGCAGGCACTTTACTCACCATCTGCGGAGGCCCACATCTTGCAGGAGACAGTGGGAAGGCAAGGGAACGATACACTCGAACCCTACGCCACGACCAGGACATCGAGATGATGAGTGTGGAGGATCGAGCACCGAAAAGACCCGAACAGAGGAGGAATTGAGAACCTTCTTTGAAGACGATGCCCAACACGTGCGATTCCCACACTCCGATCCACTGGTCGTAGATGTACAAATTTCCAACATGATTGTAAAAAGGGTGTTGGTCGACACAGGAAGTTCGGTCAACATCCTGTACAAGTCTTCGCTGGAAAAAATGAAGCTGTTCGTCAAAGACCTGAAGCCATGCAAGCAAAAAAATTACGGTTTTTTCAGTGAAGGGCTCACCCCAATGGGTTCGATTAGGCTTCCAGTTACAGCAGGTACTGCACCTGCTAATAGGACATTACTCACTACTTTCATAGTAGTTGATTGTCCTTCACAATATAATGCTGTAATTGGGAGGCCAATTCTAGTCGACCTACGGGCCGTCACTTCAATATGGCACCTCGCCATGAAATTCCCGACAGACACAGGGGTAGGATGCTTATTGGAAAATCAACGGGAGGCAAGGGAGTGCTACAACGCCTCGATCACCAAGGCAAAGAAGGGTGTATCGAGAGATGTTCCCAAAAAAGAGTTGCAAGTAGCAATTGATGCTCAGGCCCACTCAGGTGATAATGTCACCAAATAGGGCGTTGCCCAAAGTGAGGATAGAGATTTGGATCCTCGCTTTGGGGATTTTGAGGAAGAAATTGGGCCCATCGAGGACCTTGAAGAGGTCTAACTCGATGAAGAAAATCCGACCAAGGTTGTGAAAGTTGGTAAAAAATTAGAGACAACAACAAAACAAGCACTGGTGGAGATTTTAAGGAGGAACCAAGAAGTCTTTACCTAGTCGCACAAAGACATGGTTGGGATAGATCCTACAGTCATCAGCCTTCTCTTGAACATCGACAAGAGTTTTCCACCGGTACAACAAAAAAGAAGGTTGCTCGACAAAGATAGATCAAAGGCCTTAAAAGAAGAAGTCGAAAAGCTGAAGGAGAATGGGTTCATTAGGGTGGCGTTTTATCCATCGTGGGTCTCTAATCTCGTGCTAGTTCCTAAGCTGAATGGCAAGTGGCGCACGTGCATGGATTTCACAGACCTTAATAAAGCCTGCCCCAAAGATTGTTTCCCACTCCCAAGAATCGACCACCTGGTCGATGCCACTGCAGGGCATGAGATTCTCTCATTCATGGATGCATACTCTGGGCACAATCAAATTAGTATGCATCCCCCTGATGAGGATCACACTAGCTTTCAGACTGATACAGGGCTTTACTATTACAAAGTAATGCCTTTCGATTTGAAAAATGCTGGTGCGACTTACCAGCGACTAGTCAACCACATGTTTAAAGAGCTGATCAGCACAAACATGGAGGTCTACATCGACGACATGCTGGTCAAGTCAAAGAAGGCAGAAGGGAAAATAAAGGATTTGCAGGAGTGCTTCAACGTCTTGAACAAATTTCAGATGAAGTTGAATCCCCTTAAATGCTCCTTCGGAGTAGGATCAGGGAAGTTCTTGGGGTTTATAGTTAACTCGAGAGGAATTGAAGCCATTCCCAAAAAAATTAAATCCCTGATCGATATGAAATCGCCAGCAAAGATTAAGGATGTTCAAAGTTTAACCGGAAGAATTGCCGCTCTCTGTAGATTCATTTCGAAGTCAACTGATAAGTGCGTTCCATTTTTTAATCTACTTAGAGGCAACAAAAAGTTTGAATGGATGGAGGAGTGCGAGCATGCTTTTCAAGCATTAAAAACTCATATGGTGCAACCACCCATCCTGTCAAAGTCGGTCGATAAGGAAACTTTGTTCATCTACCTGGCGATCACAAAATATGTTGCTAGTGTCGTTTTAGTAAGGGAGGAAGAAGGCGTGCAGAAGGCTGTTTACTGTGTAAGAAAAAGGCTAATTGGAGCAGAACAGTGGTACCCGCCCATCGAGAAGCTAGCCTATTGCCTAATTTTGGCCTCCAGGAAGCTGCGGCCTTACTTTCAAGCTCACCCAATCACAGTTTTGACCGACCAGCCTCTACGACAAGTCCTGCAAAAACCAGAGGCTGTGGGTAGATTGTTAAAATGGGCAGTCGAACTTGGGCAGTTCGATATATCTTACTTGCTACGAGAAGCAATAAAAGGACAAGCCCTGGCTGACTTCATCGCAGAGTTCACTGAACTTACAGATAACGAGCAGACTGAAAAGCCTAATGAGCCTCAGTCTCAAAACCAAACTCCCTTGTGGAAATTATTTACAGATGGTTCTTCTAATGAGTGCCACGCTGGAGCAGGAGTGATATTGATAATGCCGGAAGGGCATCGATTTCACTGCGTAATCAGGTTTGACTTCACTACTTCTAACAACGAGGCCGAGTATGAAGCATTACTCGCTGGGTTGTGGTTAGCTAGGGACATGAATATAAAGGTGCTCGATATCTACAGTAATTCTCAGTTGGTGGTGAATCAAGTCATGGGAGAATACCAGACGCGAGGTTTAAAGATGGTTGCCTATTTAAACAAAACAAAAGATCTATTGGCTCAGTTCGACAAATACACCCTCCAGCAAGTACCTCGCGACCAGAATTCCAATGCTGATGCTTTGGCCAAGTTAGCAAGTGCGAAGGATGCTGATACTCTGAATATAATACCGACTGAGCGGCTGTCAATTCCAAGCATCCAAGCAGAAGAGACCACTATGGTGATCCAGATGGCAGATACATGGATGTCACCATATATAGAGTATCTGACACAAGGCGTGTTGCCAACGGACAGAAACAAAGCCAGGACCCTTTAGCAGCAAGCTGCTAGGTATATCCTGGTCGATGGGATCTTGTTACGAAGGGGATACTCAATGCCACTCCTCAGATGTATTTCAAAAGAGAAGGCCAAAGAATTGATGAAAGAGGTACACAAAGGCTTTTGTGGAGACCACGCTGGGGGGTGTCAAAAAAGATCATGAGGCAAGCATACTTCTGGCCCATGATGAATGAAGACTCGATGAAGTTTGTGCGGAGGTGCGACAAGTGCCAGAGGTTCTCCAAAGTCCCACGAGCAGCCCCTAATGAGCTTAAACAGATGCAAAGTCGGTGGCCGTTTACAGATTGGGGCATAGATCTAATCGGATCTTTGCTCACAGGGAAGGGCGGCGTCAAGTATGCTGTGGTTGCCATCGACTACTTCAATAAAAGGGCCGAATCTGAGCCACTCGCAACCATAACAACCAAGAAGGTGCTGGATTTCATGATCAAAAACATCGTTTGTCGCTATGGATTGCCAAGGAAAATTGTCTCGGATAACGACATCTAATTTGATAGTGATTTATTCATGGAATTTTGTGAATGACATGACATTATCAAGAGCTTTTCTTCAGTCGCTCATCCCTAAGCAAATGGACAAGTCAAAGCAGTCAACAAAACGCTAAAGGATACTCTGAAGAAAAGAATGGAAGAAGCTAAGGGGGCATGGCTAGAGAAATTTCCTGAAGTCCTTTGGTCATACAAAACTTCCCACCGAACAACAACATGCCATACTCCATTCTCTTTAGCTTATGGGTATGAGGCTATGTTGCCTGTTGAGTTAGATCCGCCCTCGCATCACAGAATAACGTACGATCAAGGCTCAAACAGCCAACTACTGATGGAATCCCTAGACTTGGTCGGTGAGAAGCGCGAGCAAGCCCAACTCTGAGTAGCTGCGTACCATCAAAAAGTCACTCGGTATTTCAATTCGAAAGTGCGAGAAAAGAAATTCAATGTCGGAGATCTAGTACTTCGAAGAGTTTTCCTAAACACCCGCGACCAAGCCGCTGGTGTACTCGGACCTAATTGGGAAGGGCCTTACCAGATTAAAGAAGCCCTCCATCCAGGCACCTACAAACTTGCTCGCTTAAATGGAGATCTCATTCCTCGCTATTGGAATGGTGAACACTTGCGCAAGTACTATCAATGAACAATCCTTCTTAAAGGATTGGCTTGTATTAATTTTACTTTTTACAAGTTATGAAGAAGGGTTGGTCATTTTATGTGACTAATCGCTTATAAGTGTAAGATCTTTTTGATCACTCGTACAGACATGTTTTGTCCATTTATTACGAGAAATATAAGGGACTGTGTGCAGCCAGTCATTCTTGCCAATTATTGTATTTTATACAAGTATTTGCTCATTACGTATGTTGTTTTGCTGTATTACAATTTTAATTATTTTGCTCCGAGCAGTATTGTTCGAACAGGTTTTGGTCAAGGCAAGTGACCAAGGACCTAAAGCTCCTTGATCACTTGGGGAGCACATAAGGTATCTAGTAAGCAAAGCATATCGAAAGGTATGTAAACACATGAGCAAAATAAGTGAAAGCATGCTAGGGTACTTAGAGTATTTTTCAAAATTTTGTATTTTGTTAAATCAAACCAAAGTACTATGCTAAGTTCGGTCATGCGAACATATGTTATAATAAGATGCAAATATATTATAATATCAAAATGTATCCTTTTACACCGCGAGCAGTCGCTGCTCGGATGTAATTATTCAATTAAAAGTAAAAGCTGCCCATGCAGTAATAAATATTCAACTGGAAAATAAGTGTCTTTACATCACGACCCGTAGGCCGTGTACTTAAAAGATTAGAGAAAGAAAAAAAAAAGAAGCAGACTACAAGGCTGGAGGATCTTGAGGGGTGCCGTGGTCGATGACAGTTGTAGCTTCATTGTCTGCCCCGTCCACACTAGTGGCCAAGGAGATTTCGGGCGAGGCAGGTACCCTTGCTTTCTCTTCTTCCACCAATCGAGCAACGCAGCGGGCTATCTCAGCATGCCTTGTGTGCTCGGGAAGGTAGCTAAAATCAGCATCTTTGTTGTGTTTCCAGAAGTCATAGAAACACTTAACCGTGGCGTTCTAATACCTTTCCAAATTGTTGGTGTTGGTTTTTTCAAGCTTCTCCATCCGGCCCTCCAAGGTTGTAGTCTCTTGTCTACTCGCAATCAAGTCTTGCTCAAGCTTTTTAGCCTTGTGATAGTTGACGCGGTTAGACTCCTTGAAATTGTCTCTTTGCTCGATGGCCTTGTCTAGAGCAGTCTACTTCTCCCTTAACTCCTCAGCCAGTTTGTTCTTCTCCTCGAGCACTGCCTCAAGCTGTTTAGCGTATTTCGCTTCGGCAGCTTTGAGTTCTTCAACGTGTCGTTGCACTAAAGTCCTGGACTGCTCGGTGACAGCACCCAAGCGAAGCCGGCCAGTAGCAAGGGTCAGCATTGCCTGCGATCAGAGCGAAAGTTAGACTGACTGTAAAGTATAAAGAGCTATCTCCACAAAAAAAAAATAATAATAACTTACACTGGCTAACTCATTCAATGGACGAGTTAAGATCTGGTCGACATCCATTGTCTCCATCGAAGCCATCACCTCTCGGCAACGTTCGTGCTTCAAAATTTTGGCCACCCTATCTTTGACCGATCTTAAGGCACGACTTGATATGTCGCCCCCTGTGGAAGCAGGAGCAGCCTGCTGAGTTTGGTTGGTTGGGGCCGGTGCAGAAGGTGTCGACCCGACAGAAGCAGGGGGAGTTTGCTGCTCGAGAGGAGAAGAAGGTGGTGTTACATTTGTTGAAGGTCTGTCTGTCGGAGGGCCTGCGGTACGGGTTTTCTTGGCCTGAGGCGCTTTACAGTTTTCCTCGGGATGCCTCTTGCTTGTTTTCTTCTTGCTTGAGGGAGCTTTAGGAGCCTAGGGGGCACTGTATATGTCGAACACATTCTCGGAGTCCATGTCTGTAAGCGAAGCAAATACATGAATAGTGAGATAGTATAAATGGTTGAGTATGTTATGTCAGGAAAAGAAACAAAGAAAATTGTAAGTGAAATACCCGAGCTATCATTATTGGTCGCTACATTATATACTCTACTAGTGTTACACTCACTCTCTGGCATGAAGAAGTATGAATCTAAATTGGGAGCGTACTTAAAATTTCCGTCCCTGTCAAATAAGTGACAGGGAATTGGCAAACTATGTAAGAGCAAGAGATCAGTACCGTTCTCATCCGAAGATTCGTCAAGGGGCTCGAGAGGTTCGGTGGCTTTCTTTTTTTCCCTTTCCCATTGAGGCGGGGGGAGCCCCAGCCCACGGGGTGCTGGAGGGTTCCCTGATTGTCACTCCAGTTGCCCTCCTTGGAGGGGGTTGTGACATGTCTGGGTGCTGCTCGGGAACTTCTCCACCAGTGGCACTCCTCGCTGTTGACTCCCTCACATCCTGATGAGGGGAAAAATGGCTGACCAGTCTCAGAATGGCCTCTGTGACCAGCTGTTTGACACTTTTCTCTATGTCGTCATGCTGGCCAGGAGGACTGATCGGATCTCCATGTCTGGAGTCGGGTCTGGTCGCAACCGTGGGCCTGAGACGCACTAAATTTCTAAGGGAAATGCAGCAAAAAATTAAAGAAAGATAAACGACCAGTGGTTCAAAGACTTTACCTCCTTGTGTGAAGGCCAAGTTGTTTGTGACCATGTCAGTCGTTAGGAAATACTCCAGATGGTACTTCCCCACGTTCGAGATATAAGTGGTGCCAGTCAGGAAAGTGTGACCTATTTCCTGGTGACATAAATGGAAAAACCCTGTGTTTTCTTGGTTGGGGTTAGATTTTAGGTTGAACAGATAATTGACCTCATGTGGTGTGGGGATGGGCCATTTCTTATGGCTATAGAGGATATAGAGTGCATCAAGAATTCTATATTCATTGGGAGTTATTTGAAAAGGGGCGACCCCGAAGTAATTGGCCACCCCCTGGAAAAAAGGATGGAGAGGCAGCGTTGCTCCTGCCTCGATGTGGTACCTTGACAAGGCACTGAAAGTGCCTCCATGCTAGTTCGCCCGTTGGTCTTGAGTGGGTTGGACTAGTGTCACCCCAGGAAGTCCATATTTTTTAATATAATTAGAGATCATCCTGATCGTTACCTGGCTGACAGGGGCGACGTACCATTCAACATCTGGTTGAACGGCGTTTCGAGGCTGAGCGCGAGTTTGAATGTTAGGGTCAGGGATATTTCTTTCCTGACCACTGGTCGAGGGAATTCTAGCCTGAGGAGTAGGCTGATTTGAAGAGTTGGAAGGTTTCTTTTTCTGGGCAATGGATTTTACTCTACCCATGGCTGGAAGGTTTGACTGAGGTCTATTGGGTGGGGTTCGAGAAAAAGGAATTTCTGGTATCAACAGTGATAGTTGCTCCTCGTCTTCAAGTAATTGGGCAAGCAAGTCATCGTCGATAGGCCTTTCACCTCCCCACGAATCTTGCATGAAAATCTACGAATAGAGAAAGGGGGAGGTGAGAACGTAAAGCCTAAAAATCTGTGTTGAGAGTTAGAATAACGTTGCTCGAGTATAGCTTTTATACGACCAGTAGCATTCTAACAAAAACACTAAGTTCTATACGAGCAGTTTAAAAATAGATTGAAAAGCGAAAGTAAAAAGTTTTTTGGGAAAAAAGCTTTTTCGACTCCGAAGGGGCGGGGAAAACCCATTTTTTCAACTAGCCTAAAAATCAGATTTTTACTTCGATTTTACGCCCTAAATCTACAATCTCGACTACCATACTGGCTCCTAAATCCTACAAAACGTTGCTTCACTACCCTATAAAACATCTATTGATATATACACAATCCCCATAACAGCTTCAGCCAATAACATGCAAAGGTTTAGAGATAAAAATAACTATGAAGCAGTTTTGCATGGCAACTCAAACGTCTAAGAAGTTCGTGAAACTTACTTAGATGAAGAGCAGAGTCTGAGCACAAGGTCTGAACACGAAAGCTTTCGAGCGTCCGGATGTGAGTTCTTGGGAATTTCTGGGTTCTAAGGACGGAAGTTCTTCGAAGTTCTTGGAGAGGAGATGGCAAGTGAAAAGTAAAAATGTGGATTTGGGGTATTACTTATAGCGGATGCAACACAATAGAAGAAGTAATCATGAATTACTTTTTTCAAAGCATGGGGAAGTGTAATAGCCGTAAGACAAGTTATTGGGGAACTGAAAAGACTTGATTGGACATGATTGATCACTTTTTTCAAGAAAGCACGGGCGGTTCTGACAGATTTCATGGGGTATTCGAAGGGCCAGTTTCTGAAGTTTACTTATTGTTGGTCGCAATAAATAAACTTGGGGGCAAATGTTTACCCAAAAAATGGCTGTTGATGATGTGGCAGGGATTTCTCACATGTGGTTGACACGTGGTAGAAGTGCTGTTCGACTATGGACCAGAAGCACATCACTTCGTCAGGCTTAACTTTTAAATACGACCAGGCTGGTCGTATAATTTGATTTTTTTTCCTTCTAAGTTGTAATCTTATAATAATTGCATTGAATATTTCCTCATTATTACCTTGATACGTGGTTATTAAGGAAAGATACGGCCCGTTGGACCATGTAACCCTCCTTGGGCCTATAAATATACATGAAATGGCTCAAGGAAGGGACTTTTGATCACTAATCTTTTTACTAAGATAGAGAGAGAGCTATAGTGAAATTATCCACCATTTTATTGTATTTCTTCCAAGGTTTGTGAAACTCAAGAACCCTAGTTCTTTGATCACTGCTTTGAGATTCAATTTTAATAATAGCACTAAGTGGATGTAGGTCATTACCATCCTTTGGGGCCAAACCACTATAATTCCTTGGTTTTTTCTTCTTTTTCATTAGATTATCTTTCTTAATTGTCGTTTGATCTTTTGTCATACATTTGACTCTGTATCGTTGGTCAAATCAAGGGTCAACAACAAGCATTATTTAGTTTTCCTATGATACTTGAGAATATTCTTTACTAGTATCCAATGACTAAATCTAGGGTTGAATTGATAGCGACTGACCATCCCTACAACATGAAAAATATTAGGTCTTGTACACAACATGGCATACATCAGATTGCCTACTATTGAGGCATATGGATACTGTCTCATGCCCTCTACTTCCTGAGGTTTTTTAGGAAATTTTTCGTTGGAAAGGACATTTTTGTGGCGGGTTGGCATGTCACCCTTATTGGAATTTTTTATATTAAAGTATTCTAGTGCCTTATCTATATAAGTTTCTTAAGAAAGTGCCAAAACTTTGTTTTGTCGATCTCTAAGGGTCTGTATGCTAAGAACATACCTTGCTTCTCCCAAATCTTTCATTTGGAATTGTTTGATTAGCCATTTCTTTACTTTTGTTAATATTTGTACATCATTCCCAATGAGTAGAATATCATCAACATAAAGAACTAAGAAGACCACATTTCCATCATTGATTTTCTTATAGACACAAGGCTCATCAACGTTTTGTTTAAAACTGTAGTCTTATTTGTGTTAGCAAATCTGAGGTTCCAAGATTTAAAACCTTGTTTGAGTCCATAAATGGATCTTAAAATCTTAAAAACCTTTTGTTCTTGACCTTTTACCTCGAACCCTTCTGGTTGAGACATATAAATGGTTTCGTCAAGATAGCCATTTAGAAAAGCTGTCTTAAAATTTATTTTACATATCTCATAATGCATGCACACAATAATGGACAAGAGTATGCGAATAGACTTTAACCTGGCTATAGGAGAGAAGGTTTCATCCTAATCATCCCCTTCCTTTTGGGTATAGCCTTTGGCTACCAGCCTTGCTTTGAAAGTCTCTACTTTCCCACCCACTCCTCTTTTCTTCTTGAATATCATTTACAACCAATAGGTTTGACTTTTTCAGGTGGATCTTCAAGAGCTCAGACATAATTGTAATGCATTGATTCCATTTCCAAATTCATTGCATATTGTCATTTTTCATTATCATAATCATTCATTTCATCTCGATATGTCAATGGATCATATTTGTTTGTGTAAGACACAAGCATTTAAACTCCATGTTCATAGCGCGTCGGTTGTCTGTCAATCCTCCCACTATGATGAAGCTCTCAGTTGTTTTGACTAGAACTAGTGGTTTCCTTTTTTCGTTGTTCATTGTCAATTGTTGGTGATTTATTGATCTGATTAGAGAACATTTTGTCCAATATAACTTTACTACGAGGCTTATTGTCATTTATATAGTCATATTCAAGAAAAGTTGCATTTGTCGATACAAATATTTTATTTTCTTATGGACTATAAGATATACATCCTCTTGTTTCTTTGGAATACCCTACGAACATGCACACTTCAAAATGTGATTCCACCTTCCCAGTTTTTCCTTTTAGCACGTGTGCTAGACACCCTTATATACAGAAATGGTGCAAAGTAGGTTTTGTACCACTCCATAACTCTCATGGTGTCTTTTGGATATACTTAGATTGAACTATATTAAATATTTATAAAGTAATTTGAATTACATAACTGCAAAATGACAGTGGTACTGATGAATAACTCATCATTGATCTAACCATGTCCACTAACATCGTGTTCCTTCTTTTTGAAACACCATTTTGCTATAGTGTTCCAGGTGCTGTGCGTTGGGATTGAATTCCTCGCTTCAGCAAATGATCATTGAATTATGCATCAATGTATTTTCCTTCTCAATCTGATTAAAGAACTTTCACTAAGTTACTTAACTGCTTTTCAGCTTCTGCTTGGAATTCCTTAAACTTTCCAAAATCTTGAATTTCCTTTCCATTAAGTTTAGCTAACCTTATCTTGAAAAATCGTCAATAAAAGTTACAAAATATTCAAACCCTCCTCCATCTTGCACATTAAGAGCTCTGGAAACATCCGTGTGTACAAGTTTGAGTAGTTATTTGGCTCTCAAGCTCTTTGCAGAGAAAGGTATTTTGGTCATTTTGCCTTCTAGACAGGATTCACAAATTGGAGGACCAACATTTAATTCTCTTAACGGTCCTTCCTTTACTAACATGTTTATATAGTCCAGATCAATATGACCCAATCTTAAATGCCGAAGATATGATCACTATCGGAATCAATCTTATGGCGTTTAATGGATCTTGGATTAGCTATTTTAATCAACTCCAAGTTACATATTTGTTTATCCCAAAGATAGACTTGGTGATGTGACATATCAAATGACACATGGCACTCAGAAGCATTAATTTTACCAGCCTTGGTTGAATGAGCTCGATCAGAAGATGAAGAGATTCCCCTTTGGGTTCATCCAGTGTAACGACCCAAAATCACTAATATGGCTTAAGGGCCTTGATTAGTGTGCCAGGAGGGCATAATTGGCTTATGTGTGAATTTATTGATTTAATGCATGATTACATGATAAGCATTCTTGTATGATTATATGAATATAAATGTGATTAAATGTTATACTTGTGAGAACCACATTATTATGTGGGTGAATCTGTAGCAGGCGACTTGAGGCGATCTTAGGGAGCTAGATAGCGGGAAAGTCACAACGGGGCTTAATATTTGACTTTGGACAAGTCAAGGGGTATTTCAGGTATCGGGTGGTTATTTAGATTACCGGGTTATGAAAATAAATAGTTGGAGATATATTTGAGGTTAGGAAGTCTAGGTGGGAATATTGGGGAATTTTACCATTTTGCCCTCGGGGACGTTTCCGGTACCCCGAGCTTTGGGGTTAGCTTAATTGCCTAAGGATAGACTTAAGGAGCAGTAGAAAACAGTAGAACATAATAAGACCGACTCTTTTTCTCAGCCCTTTTCTCTCTCTCCTCTCTCAAGGAAAAAGACTGAAAATTTTAGAGGAATTTAGCTGGAATTCAGTGGATTAAAGGAGTGATTTAGAGGATTAGCTCAAGGATTATCAAAGGAATTTAATCAAGGTTGAGGTAAGCATTGAATTCCATTTTCTGTGGTTGAAATTATGTGTTTTTGAGTGTGTTCTAAGAGGTTTTGGGTTTTTGGATTTGAAGATTGAATTGAGGCTGGAACCTTGGAAGTTAGCCCAGAAAGCTCTTGGAGGATTGGTTCTGCAGCTGAGGTAAGATCTAATTTAAGGTTTAAAGGTTGAGTTATAGTGTTTCCATGGCTGGGTTTTGAGTTCTTGAGTTAGAAAGTTTTAGTGATTGAAATAGGTTTTTAATGGGTATCTAGTCTAGTTTTCAGCTGGGTTGTGTTGTTGGAATCTTGTGGGAAGTTTTTGGATAAATGAGCTGTGGAATTGGGGTAGTTTAGAGTGAGTTTGCATGAGATTTGAGAGTTTAAAATGGAGGTTTTTCTGGGTTCGAAGGGGTCGGGCCGCGGCATAGTTCTTGGTGAGTCGCGACCCTTCGAAGCTGATGTGTGCTGAGGAAGGAGGGCGGGCCACGGCATGGTCTGAGTAGGGCAACGACCCTTACCTATTATTGTGCATTAGGAGGATCTGGTTGGGGCCATGCTACGACATGGGTGGCTAATGCTGCGACCCTTAAGGGATTTTGAGATTCTAGGCTTGAGAATTTAACCTAGGGTGCTCGGGATTGAATCTTTTGCCATGTTTGATGAAGTTCAATGTTCTGGAGACTAGAACTTTGTCTAGAAGCTCATTTAAGATTGTTTATGGTATCCTTTATCTTGGTTGTGACTAGGTACTAAGCTAGGGCTCGGGGATCGGATCGCGCTCAAGGAGCATCGCTCGTAACTAGTTCACTTGGAAGTCAAAGGTAAGAAAACTGCACCTGGTTGAATATCTGTAATGGGACTAAGGGTTCCGTATTGTGTATGCCTGAAAGGATGGTATTATGCCATGCAAGATAATTAGTGAACCAATGGCCTAAGGGTGCCAAGGGTTACACTAGCGCATAGGGCGCGACTTGGCCACTGGTAGCCGAGGACAGCTTAATATGCACTAAGCTCGGTTTAAGCGGGCCGGAGTCAGTGGGGTAAACAGAGGGTGCGGCATAAGTTGTCGGCCTTGATTATTATGTGATATGAATGTTATAAGTGAATGATTGCATCCATGATTTTGAATATATGCTGAATGATTAATGTGGATTATTTGATGAAAGTTCATGCTTAGTGAATTTACTATCTGTTATTATTGTTTGTGTTGCATATCATGTTTTCTTGCTGGGCCTTGGCTCACGGGTGCTACGTGGTGCAGGTAAAGGCAAGGGAAAACTTGATCAGCCTTGATTTGGAGAGCTCTGCGAGCGGAATGTACATGGCCAGCTGCTCAGCCGCCACGGTTGAGGTTTAGGCAGGGACGCGAGACCCATAAATTGTTCATTTTGCCTTAGTATGGCTGACAGTTGTCTGTATTTTTGGGAGTCTGTAATCCAACTTTTAAACTCTGTTTCTTTTGGGATCCCATGTATATAACTGCTTAATTATATGAAATGAAACTTTTGAGACCAAAACCTTTTTTAACCCTAGCTCATACATGTTTAGTGACACGTTTTTAAATTAATGACTTGATTAGCAAGTCTTGCACCTTTATAAGTACACAGTGTAGCGGTCTTGGCTATCCAGGGCGTTACATCTAGTATTGTTAAAGGTCATTGTTTGAAGGAAAACATCTTTAGCACGACTGAACGCAAGTTCTACCAGCTTGAAGAGGTGCTGGTCGTAAGCAATCTCCAGAAGCATTTCAAATGACCAGAGTAACCCGAATTTTACAAGATATTTGTTTAATTGTATTTTGAATGTATTTTTATTTTCTTTTATTGCACAATCAATTGTTAAATACCCACAATATGCGTGTAGGGCACATTTCATTCTTGTAAGGCCCAAGACCCACTAGAGACTCTATAAATAGAGACCTCTCAAAGTCATTATTTTTTCATGCGCACTTTACATACAAAAATTCTATCAAGCTATATTCTCTCTCTCAGGCATAAGAAAGTAAGTTGAATCTTGTTCTTCTGATCTGGAGTTTGAGACTTTTATTATTTATAAAAGTGCAAGTCGGTAATTACCAATTCTTGGGGCAGAACCACTATAAATTTCTTTGTTGTTTACTTAAGTTTAACTCTCTTATTATTTATTTGTTTAGTTGACTTAGTGTCGTTGGTCAAATTGCTGGTTAGCATTTTGTTGTTGTAACGCTCTAAACTTCAGGGACCGTTACGGTGTGCCTTTTAAACAGTGCTAAACTTCCTAATCGAGTCATTTAGCCATAATTGTGTAACTAAGTATGATTAGCAGTTTAGGGTTAAAATTTTGGTTAAGATGTAATGTTTCACTAAAACGTTTACTTTACACATTAGGATCCCAAAAATATAATTTAAAGGTTAATTACAGCAAAATATTTACAACCAGCCGACCTAAGTGGAAAAATAGGGTTTAACCCTAGTTCCTCTTTGAACCCTCGGCCTTGGTGGTCGAGCAGCCGCATATGTACACATCACCACCTAAGATCTCCAACTCAGGGATGGTCTAGCTTTCTTTTGCCTTTACCTACACCACATAGCACCCGTGAGCTGAAGCCCAGCAAGAAAACTCAATATGCTCATGAACAAGTAATAACATGTTACTAAGTCATAATAGGCAGGCCCAACAGTAATAACCCTACTCATGCATGCAAGCAGGTACAAATATATGTTTGTGAAGTCCTGCGCTCTGAGTAGATGACTAATAAGTCTCTCTGAGGAAGATGACTAATAAGTCATTCTTTGAACAGTTGACTAATAATTCACTCTCTAAATAGATGACTGATAAGTCCATCTCGGTCAGATGACTGATAAGTCTATCTCGTTTAGATAACTGATAAGTCTATCTCGGTCAGATGACTGATAAGTCTATCTCGATCAGATGACTGATAAGTCCATCTCGGTCAGAAGACTGATAAGTCTATCTCGATGAGATGACTGATAAGTCTGTCTCGGTTAGGTGACTGATAGGTCTATCTCAGTCAGATGACTGATAAGTCTATCTCGGTCAGATGCCCGATAAGTCTTTCTCTGAGGTCCCATACCCTCCTATCCATGTGACGTGTAGGTCACCTTAGCCTTTTGGCTTTGGCTCTAAATAACTAGCCTTTAGACTAGACCAGCGCTTTTGTTTTTCATCGAACTTAAGGTCAGTCCAACATTAATGCTCATGATGAGTCATTCAATGCTGATGTTAATTAGATCTAATCTTTTCGGCTTTCGTTAAACACACTAAAACTGTCCTTGACTCATAAGTCAATGGTAGAGCATAACCCAAAACCCTCAAGGCTTGGTTCCTTAGCTTGGTTCCTCAAAAGAAGCTTCAAAATTCAAGAAGAAAGGAAGAAGAAAGATGAACGTGAGAAGAAGATGAAGATGCTCTTTTTTGCTGCAGCTTAATGGTTTATATCTATCCTTAAGGTCAAAAGACCAAAATGCCCCTAGGTCATTTAAAATCCTCTTAAGGTCACCAAGGGCAAAACCGTCCTTTTGCACCTATCTCGTTAATCATAATTAACACCCTCCAATTCCCATTATTCTCAATATTCTCAAATGCTAATAAGTCACATCCCATTACCCTTTAATTTCCGGTAATGTTCCAATCCTCAAATTACCCCAAGACTCATCCCGAGCCCCGAAATTAACCCCATTATGACCAGACCGATAACTTGCATTCACAGATCGTCTCATGCGGAATGGCTTGAAAAAAATCCACATTATAATGTGATCTTATTCAAAATTCACTAACATGCATGAAAATACACAATTATGCCCTCAATGGACCAAATTACCAAAATGCCCTTATAATAAAATGTGGACCCATATGCATGCATTTATCATCATATAATAATATAATTCACATAAACATGCATATAATCATTTAATGGCATAATAAATTAATTATGGCCCTCCCGACCTCCTAATCAAGGTCTTAAACCTTATTAGGAAATTTTAGGTCATTACAGTTGTTTTCATTGAGAATTGAACTCAAGAAATACCTCCTTTTGGTAATCCACTGAATCCGAACAAATGTATTTTCATACACAAATCAAAGTGTTAGACTTTAATATAAATTAATCAAAAAATTTGATGTCCGATAATATTTTTCCATAATTATGCTTCTCAAATAATAATTTATCCAAGAATTTACACGATTAGGGTTTCCAAGCCAAAGTTTGAAATGTGTGGTTTTGTGACAAACCGAGCATTTCGGTCAGGGACTGAAATGCTCGGTTTGTCACAAAACCACACAATTCAAACTTTGGCTAAGAATCACAACATGAAATTTTCTTCTCTAGCATTCTTCATAAGAAGATTGAACAATGATTCCCTTAAGTGTTAATTCTGGAACTGAACAGTTTAAGGCCTCTCATTTTTAAGAGGTTTATAAATTAATTGTTTGCTAGTGAATTAATCGTACTTAAGGATAAAAAGGTAATTAGAGGGGTAAAATGGTAATTTCACCTAGCTCTAATTATGAACCAATTATTGGAGGATTGAATTGCATGAAGTTACTAAATCAACAGACACTTAATAAAGTACTTGGTAAATATAACTCTATAATTACGATAGTGCAATTCCATATTTTTAGTGGAATAATATTGAGATTAATAAATAAGATTATTATATTAATGAGTTAAATTAATAATCTAAATTTATTGGAGCTTAGAATTATAAGTCCATAGATCATCGGATCGGCTCAATAAACACTATAGAGGGTAAGAGTAGCAATAGAACAAGTATGGATAAATTTGTCAAGAAAATTAGTTTCTGGCAAATAAGTAATTACGAGATAATTATGGAAAATATATTTATAAGTTAATTAATCGTAATTTTTCGTAAGTGATCTTATTTTAAATTAGTTTGAGAAATTAATTTAATATTTAAATTTTAGAAATTTAAAATTAGATAACTGATTTGAAAGGAATCTGATATCTTATCTGGGTTGTGAGATTGATTTTGAATCAATTAAAATTCAATTAATATTTTTTAAATATAGTAATAGATAAGATCTATTTTAATCGAATTAATTAAATAAAATAAATATGAAAAATATGCCTTATAGCTGTACAAGATTCACATGCCAGTCAATGTCCCTGGACTGTGACTGGCGTACACCAAGTGCCAAGGGCACTGTGGTAATTTTTCCTGTCTTATTTTATTATTATTAATTAAAATTATTTTAATTAATAAAAAAATAAATGAAAAATATAAATAAATTATTATTATATTTATCTCAATAATACAAAACATATAGAACGTAATATTCAGTTTGACTGAAAGAGAGTTTTCTAAGGGAGAAAAATAAAGAGAGAAACGAAATTCTTTCAACCCTTCTCTTTACCCAAGCTCCATTGATCTAATGGTTGAGATGATCAACGGAGTCCTAGATTGTCCTATTGAATCTCTACGTGCCCACACACATTATGTTGTGCTGAGATTACGATCTGGAAGACTTTGGTGTGAGTCTTGCGTGCTTGGATAGGATGATCATTTATTATACAAGAAGATAACAATGACACTTGATAGGTTTCAAGAGGTAAATCTTCTTCTATTAGATTAATATATAAGTAATAGGATTGTATATATATAAAATAGTTTTATATATACTTTTTTGTAATCTAATGGGGCCATATATTGCATTTCGCTGTGCACTCGGAAAATATGTTTCCAACAAATTCCCCACAAGGATAACCATTGGTCCACTGGGCATCAATATTATCACGGGTGTAAATGTGATTACACCGGTTTACAAAGACTCCTAGATAATCCTTGGTGCTCATGAGTTGCCACTAGGTCAACAGATCCAAAATGTATGAGGACTCCTAGATAATACTGTCCTACTCATCAACTGGCCAATGGTCACGGTTTTTGAACCAGACATGATAATAACGACATGAATATTACAAATTTCAATTGTTCAGTAATTGAGCATGAGGCCACTAGGTCGACAGTCTTAGCGAGACTCCTAGATAATATAGGCAACTCATCTCTAGCAAATCGTCTCAGTAGTGAACCAGACATAATAATATAATTCACAATCAATGGGTTTTAACCCCACAACGGTGTCAGTGTAAACCTTCTATGACAAGTGTATGTATGTGCACGTGTTCCTATACTAACGTATATAGCACAAACTATATCATGTTATGGCTACAAAAGTCAAAAGTTGAGATACATAAATCCTTAGCAATGTGCGTGGTATTTCCTTTCACTAGCAGCCTCTTCCCCATTTAGCCAATAATGTAATTAGCCATATAGTACACTCGAATTAATTATGATGATCATATTTTATTAGTTTTTATTTGGGCATTAATGTCAATATAATTTACTTAGTAAGGATAAAAAGATCCTTATCCGGTTTCCAAAAATTTTCCTCTGAATCCCCGAGAAACCTAACCCTAGGTCTTGTTATTTATGCTCGGCCCTAATAAACTTTCCAGGCGATCCGCTCAGCTATCGGCCCTAGCCGAATTATTATAAATTTAGTAAATATTACTTTTACATATTTAATTTCCTTAAACAAGTAATTATGGAAAAATTTATTAAATTCTAAACTTATTTAAATTGTATCATTTTTAGAAAAATTCGTTGGTTTTCTTTAATTCAGTCCTAAAAAAATGATTAGTCTTGTTAAATTATTTTAGAAATCTAAGAAAAATGTTTAATTTGCAAAATAGCTATTTCCTTAGTTACCTTAGAAAAATTAGAATTTAGACCTCTTTTGATTTTTTTATTATATTTCTAGAGAGATTTCATAAATTGCAAAATATGACTTCATATGTTCCAAACTAACACTAGCATTTGATTAAAGTAAAAGTCTAAGTCCTAGATTTGTTAAGATTAAAATAAAATTAAAATCTTAAGTTGTGATAGATTCTTAACTTTGAAGGCTATAATTTTAAATCCTTTAACCCAAAAATTCTCAACTTTTATAGAGACTTTCTTGGCTATTCCAAGAAGGCCCTTGTTCATTCTTAGATAAAAAATACATATTTTTACTAGGTGAAAGCTATTACAAAAATGTGTCGAATAAATCAGTCTATTTTTATCTTTTGGTTTTTTTCTTAAACTTTTGGTAAGCATAAAACCTAAACCGCTTGTCATTTTGGTATGATTTTTTTATGTCCAAACTAGGATACACCAATACTGATCTCACAAAATTTTAAGTTAAAAAAGGCTATATTTTCTTAGGCAAACACATCCTTAAACTATAGGGGTCAAACTGACCAAAACACAGTTCTAGATTTTTTTGTCAACTTTGGCATTTTAAAATTCTCATACTATTGATGATATTTCCACAAAATTGTCCAGATTTGAAACTTGATTTGCCATGATTTTCTTCCAAAATTTCAGCGATTTTTTTTTTATTTACTCAATTAAAACACTGCTCAAAGTTCATAAATTCAAACTGCTAGTATTTTTCAGATTTGCACAAATTTCACAAAAATACACATATCTCTCGTACTACAAAACATTTTTGAGCGTTTCAAAAACTTAAAGTCAAAAAATCTTCCTATAAAATAGATTAGTAGAGTTTATTTTCATGAGATGAGTCGTTTTGGCATTGCTTTACCCTTTGGAACTCAAGATAAAAAATTGGCAGCAATCATAATTTCACACATTCTATTGGAACTTTGGATTCCAAGCTCAAAAAATCACCACCATAGACATGCATGAATCATACATCCTCATTATACACATTATTACATACCAAATAAGAGATTTAACATAAAAAATAACACATGCAACTCATATCATAAGAAAAAACCAAAGCTAGAATATAACACAAGATTTTGACCTCTTTTTAGTTAAAGCTTTGTGTTTTGAAGCTCTATAGGTTTCAGACCCTACTCCCCTAGCTCACAATACTTCAAATCCTTCCAAAATATCACAAGGATTAGATTATACACAAGAGAATGGAAGGAAATGGATAGGGATTAAATTTTTTGAAACCCTAAGGTATTACCTCGTTTGATGCTCAAACTCTATATGCATTTTCATGGAAGTCTTGCACAAGCTAGTAATTTCTCCTTGGAACTCTAGACCTTGAATCATAGAATTAATTCAGTAAAAACTCAGAAAAAAATGGAGAAGAAAGAGCCATAGGCTCGGCATAGAGAAGAAAAGAAGAAGGCTCAAGAACATTTATCCTTTGTGGCTTGGTTTTCCCAAGCTTGTTTCCAAAAGTTTTAATGAAAGTTCCTCTTCCTAGAGAGAGAGAGAGAGAGAGAGAGAGAGAGAGAGAGAGAGAGAGAGAGAGAGAGAGAGAGAGAGAGAGAGAGAGAGAGAGAGAGAGAGAGAGAAAGAGAGAGGGTGTTTGGCTCCTTAACTAAAGAACTGTTTTTTGCTTTTAAAAGCTAAAAAATGTTTTTTGAAAACAAGTTGGGATGTTTGGTGTTGTTTTCAGAAAACAATTTTTAAAAACAAAGTTACAAAAAACAAAAAATTTTGAGAACAACAAAAAGTTGTTTCTGTTGTTCTCAATTTTTTTTTGTTTATCTTTTTTTTTCTCACATCACTTTTTTAATTATTGTTATCTAACATCAATTATTGTTACATCATTTTCTCTCTCATTAGTTTCTCTCTCTTCACTTTCTCTCTCATCACTTTATATCTCCTTATTTTCTCTCTCATCACTTTATATCTCCTTATTTTCTCTCTCATCACTTTCTCTATCCTTACATTTTCTCTCTTCACTTTCTCTCTCGCTATTTTTTCTCTTCTCACTTTCTATCTTTTTATTTTTTCTTTCATCATTTTCTATCTCCTTATTTTCTCTTGGATCATTTATTATGTCATCATTTTCTCTTTCATCACTTACTATATCATCACTTTCTCTCTCATCACTTAATATATCCTTATTTTCACTCTCATCATTTTTTCTCTCTCACCATTTCCTCTCTCATCACTTTCTTTCTCACCACCTTCTCTCTCATTTTTTTTTGCATCTATCAATTTCTATTTCTTCAAATTTTCTCTTCTTACTTTCTCACTCCTTATTTTTCATCATTTTTTCTTTCAAATTATTTTATCTCATTATTTATTACAAACTTTTAAAAGACTTTTCTCTTTGTAAATATATTTATTAATTTTTTACTTAGATTTAAAAAAAATAAAACTAAAAAATTGTGTTTAGAAAACATTAACCAAACACCTCTTGTTTTTTGAATACTACAAAAACTATTTTATGTTCTCATTTTTGAGAACACAACTTTGAAAAAAAAAATAGAAAACAATGCCAAACAGGCCCAAAGTCTTTGGTTTTTGTGAGATGAAAATGAAAAACAAGAGAGTGGGAGGAGGCGAAGGTTTTGGGTAGAGAGAGGAAGATAGAAAAAAACGAAATGATGATTTTTTTTTACAAATTTTCTTGGGTTTGTTTGACTAGGTGTAGAAAGAAGACTATGATTACATAATGTGATTTGATAACTCCACACTCTCATTCCCCATGGCCGACCACCTCTCACAACTTACCCCATTTCTTTTTCCATTTTGAATAATGGATAAACTAAGCCCAAAATTATTTACCACAAGTGGTATTTACCCATTTTATAACCGTTACATCAATTAACTGTGAATTAAAATCATACTTAGGTTAAATAATTAAATTATGTGACACTAAACTTTAGCTAATATATCACATGAATTTAATTCCTAATCCAGAACCGTTACACTGTGTACTTTAAATAGTATCAGACTTGCTAATCAAGTCATTTGGTTATAAACATGTAACTAAGGTTAACGTCAACGGTTAGGGTTAAATTTTTTTGTCAAAGGAACATTGACTTTTCATTTAAAAATTTCATGCATACATGGGATCCCATATATTACAAACAAATGTTTAAAATGGTATATACAAATCAAAAGTTACAACCAGCCAGCCTAAGCAGAAAAATAAGGGATGCATCCCTAGTTCCTCTGAGATAACCTCGGCCGTGGTGGACGAGCAACCACATATGTACACTCCCCCACTGAAGCTCTCCAAATCATGGCTGGTCTAGCTTTCCTTTTCCCTTACTTGCACCACATAGCACTCGTGAGCCAAGGCTCAACAAGAAAACTTAAACATGTGCATGAACAGTAAATACAAGTTCTAGATACATATTAGGTCATGTTCTGACTTTCCCGCTAACTTGCTCCCTAGGATCGTCTCGTGTCAAGTAACCCAAATATACCCACATAATAATGTGGTCTCACACATATATCATATATATCGCATATATGCCAAATATACCTGGAACAAGCCAAATTACGAAAATTGCCCTTCTAATAAGAAATGGGCCCACATGCATATTTAATACATCTAACACATGAATATATAGTCATATTATCATATAATTTACATAATCACATAATTACATGCATACACTTTACATAATCATATAATTCCCATAAATCGCCATCCTGACCCCCTAATAAAGGCCCTAAGCCTTATTAGGTAATTTGGGACGTTATAAGTTCATATCTAGTTTGGGACCTAATTGCTTCTCAGCCTCAGCTTTAAATTCTTGAAACTTACTAATGGTTTTAGATTTCATAAGCATTAAGTAAGTATGACCATATCTAGAGTAGTTTTAAATAAAAGTGACAAAGTACACATACCCACCTTTTGCTTGTACATTTATTGGACCACAGATATCGCTTTGTACAAGCTCCAAAGGTTCTTTAGCTCTATTGCCTTTCACTGAGAAATGATGTTTGGTCATTTTTCCTTCTAGATAAGATTCATAATTCGGAAGAGTTCCAACTCTTAGTTCTCTCAAAGGTCCATCTTTTGTTAACCAGTTTATCCTTTATAGACCTATATGACCAAGTCTAAGATGGCAAAGATATGTGTCATCCTCATTTGAAACTTTTTGTCTTTTGTTTCCTTGCGATTTTGCTACTTTAAATAATTATGAGTTATTAAGCATTCGTTCATTAGGTTTGAGCATATACAGTCCGTTTGTATGTTTGCTTAATAGATTTTGAAACAATTCTACGAAATAATAATCACATTATTATTAAAAGAAATATCAAACTATTGTTCATGAAACATAGAAAAATAAACTAAATTGATAGAAAATCAAGGAATAAAATAAACATTGTTCAAAACAAGATAATTATTCCCAAAATGTAAATGGACTGATCCCTTTGCTCTAGTTGAAACGAGCGCTCCGCTTCCTACTCGCATGGTCACCTCACCATTAGCCAGCTCCCTTGATGACTACAATTTCTCTTCCAGTGACCTTCAACTCCACAGTGGAAACATTTTCCTTTTGGTTCATTCTACTTGGAATTATTGCCATTCTTGTTCTTCTTGGCTTTTTGTGCCTTCTTGCTATTCTTGGACTTCTTACCATTTCCTTTGTCCTTATCATTGTTCTTCTTCCTCTTCTTGAATTTATCCTTAGAGGTTGAAGGTTTCTCCTCTACCACATTTGCCCCAACCTCTTTTGTAATGGATTTTTTAAGAGAACGCATAAAAGGCAAAAGTGAACGATTCAAGTATGGTGCTTAATTTTGTACGCTCATCAATGATAACCCCATGTATTTCTGCTTCATGCATCACGTTAATCATGCTAAGGACATGTTCACATACAGAAACACCTTTCTTCACCTTAGTAGTCATGTAGGTTCTAGTAGCCTCATGTCCACTTTGATCAGATTGCTGCCCAAACATGGCCAGTAGAGAATCCATTATCTCAAATGTTGCTTTGTTCTCAGAACATCATTGATGCTCACAAGCATGTAATACTTTCCCTTATTGTTAGATTGAATCCAGGCATCATACTTGTCCCGAACATTCTTCAGGGGAGTGGTAGTGGGTTGTTCAAGACATTCCTCAGTTAGGACAAATTTATGGTTCTCACATATTAACATAAGATTCATGTTTGATTTCCATTTTATAAAATTATCACCATCAGGTTTTTCAAGTGAAAGTAAAGCGGTTATAGGATTGCCACCATTTGATATTACTGAAAGAAATAAAATACAATAATATTACTATTTGAAAAATATCAATTATTTAGAAAGTAAAACAACCCAACAAATAAAGTGTCGCCTTAGGGTCGATCAAGTTAAATTCAGATAGCTGATAAGATAATCTTATCTTTATTCTCTCTTTTAAATATAAAGTAGCGCTAGTTTGGTCAAATGCAATTATCCACTGCAAAAGCTTAATTGCATCTTTGTAAGTGTAACCCATTATTTCACAAATCATGACTTAACTTAGAAATTGCCGCCTTAGGGTCGGTCAAGCCTAAAATACATCACTCCTTCCTATCTTCGTAAGAAGCCAATCTTGGTATTAATATGTCTAGAATCCTTTCGTAAGGGAACGAAAACAAAGACGCCTTGAGGCCCTATTCATAGCTCACGGTGTTGTACTAATAATGGAGACCATAGGTTACATTGAGATGTTCACCTTCTCCCACTTACTATTTTAAAAAAATGTGTTTTATTAAACTAAACAATTAATTCCAAATTAATTTCTAGTTTATTAATAATCCTATGAATGTATTTAATTAAAATACATTATAATTATAAAAGAGACTCTTTCTATAATTTAATGTGATCTAAATAATTATCCATTACATTGATCTAACTTTACTAAAACATATTTTAAATAAAGTTGGTTATCTTAAAGGCCTATAAAAACTATAGCCTTTATTATGGTGTGAGTTACCAAGTTTTAACTAATTTAATACCTAGTAGTTTACATGCAATTGATTTCTCCAAAATAATTCACATAAATAGTTAGGACAATACTAAATAATCATGTTTTAAAAGATGCATGATTAATGAAAACTGTGTGGGATTTCATGAATGGCATGTAATTGACTAATGCATGATCATGTATCAATAAAACATTAATTAACATTTATTTAAATGAATACAATAAATGATGAATCAAGTACTATTGGGTATTTCTAAATTTAAAACCTTTGAAAAAATAGAAATAAAATTTCAAAATAGTCTTTTAAGTTGTTTTCAAGACTCTAAGAATACTTCTCCTCTCTTTTAGAATTTCTTGCTAATCTTTAGGAATTTGTTAGGCCCAACTAATTAATTAGAAACTAACTTTCTAATTAATTTATTTAATTAAAACTAACTTTCTAATTAATTTATTTAATTAAAACTAACTTTTAATTAAATAACTATTTTGTCATCTTTTAAATTTAGTTGAATTGAAATAATTAAATAAACAAATTCAAATAATTATTTAAACTTCAGATAAAATTGTGGAAATACTTCATGCTTACTAAAGGACCCCACCTCGTCTCCCTCAAAATATAAACTCAGGATGGAAACAACCAAACCCGACCTTGTGCCTTGGGCCAAAGGTATCACAAAGAACACGCCTCTCGTACGGAGCATCGCCTCGCGCTGAGGGTCTCGCAAGGTCACCCCTCGCACCTGGCGTCGCATCTCATGTCAAATGTCTCGCGAGGCACATATGTAATGCCCTACTACTCAGGGACTGTTACACTGTGTATTTTAAATAGTGCTAAACTCGCTAAACGAGTCATTTGGTCATAATCGTGTAACTAAACATGATTAGCGGTTTAGGGTTAAAATTTTTGGTCATAGGTACCATCGTTTCACTAAAACGTTTACTTCATACATGGGATCCCAAAATACATTTAAAAGGTTAATTACATTGAAAAAGTTACAACTTGCCGACCTAAGCGGCAAAATTAGGTTTGTCCCTAGTTCCTCTTTAAACCCTCAGCCGTGATGTGTATATATACACATCGTCGCCTAAGCACTCAAACTCAAGGATGGTCTAACTTTCTTTTCCCTTTACCTGCACCACAAAGCACCCGTAAGCCAAGGCTCAACAAGAAAACTTAAACATGCTCATAAGTAGTCAATAACATATTACGAAATCAAAATAAGCATGCCTAGCAGGAATAACCTTACTCATGCATGCATACCATTCATATAAATGACTACAGTTTCATAAGGGCCAATAGCCCAAGATAAACGATCAATGAATCATATCGGGGTTCAATGCTCAAAATACATGATTATGGAATTATACTGGGGATTAACGCCCTAATACATGATTAATAAATCATACTAGGGCTCAGCGCCCTAGGATATGGGACTAATGAGTTACCTCGGAGCCTTTTGCCCTATCCTCTGAATAACCAGCTTTGGAGCTGGCCCAACGTACCTGGTGCTCTAGTTTTCTCATAACCAATAGGTCGATCAAGAGTATATCACGCTCTTGATTAAGTATAACCATACCGACCAGCGCTCAGCGCGCTATTGCCATCCTTGAATCATAAGAAATGCTTTTCGACCTAGCACTCAACGTGCTAAGGTCGTCCTTGACTAATAAGTCAATACTTTACTACCAGCACTCAGTGTGCTAAGGTTATCCTTGACTAATAAGTCAATTCTTTACGACTAGCACTCAACGTGCTAAGGTCGTCCTTGACTAATAAGTCAATGTTGGGGCCCAGCCCTAGGATAATAATAAGTCACCCCGGGGCCCATTACCCTATCCTCTTTATAACCAGCCTTGGAGCTGGCCCAATGTACCTGGCGCTGCATTTACCATGACCATTGGGTCAGACAAGTGTATGATGTGCTCCTCGTTAGCCTAACCAAAACGACCAGCGCTCACTGCGCTATTGCCGTCCTTGACTCAGAAGTCAAGCCTTTCTCAATAAGATAATCCAGACATGCATATATCATATATCCAAATACAAAGTATTTAACATGCTTAATCAACAATCACAATCACAAGCATAATCATAATCATGCACATTCTCAGACGTTCATGCCCTATTCATATTCATGTTCAATAATTTGGGCCAAGCCATAATCTCATGTATCACATACTGGGTGCATTTTTCTTACCTTTCGTCCGAGCACAAGTTATATATAAACGACCCCTTGAGCACGATCCTGTCCCGAGCCCTAGAGGTAACCTAGTCACAACCATAAACGACGTTTTAATGAGTTTAATTTCCAAAATTCAATCTCGGGACCTCCAATCCTGCCAAACAGAGTGGTGGAATTGTTCCCCGAGTCCTCAAGCCAAAAGCCCAAAAAGTACAAAAATTCATTCCCTGAAAAACAGTACGTCGCTACGGTGCTGCCTACCAGGCGCAACGACACCAAAGTTAGAAATGCCAACCTGACAACCTAATCCACACTATAGCACCATCTACTGGGCGCTATAGCGCCAATGACAGAGACCCAATGGCACTGTAGCGCCACCTACTGGGTGCTATAGAGCCAATGACAGAGAACCCAATTTTGGGGTTTTTCTCTTCGTGTTCTCCCAGTCTCAAACATCAAAATGGATCCCAAACCTGTCCCAATCCCATAAACAGACTACAAAACACCTATAACACCTCCAACATAGCTAAAAAACACAATACTCCAACAAAATTCATCACTAACACTCAAAATCACTACTTGAGATTTTGAAACTCAAAAACATCGAGAACTTCAGCAGAAAATTAGAGAACTTAGAGGGAATTAAAGGTTGAAATCATTACCTTTATAGCTAACAAGGCTTCCTAGCTTTACCCTAGCAATTTCCTAGCTTAATTCTTTCAAAAACCCAAGCTTTTCCTCAAAGAAATCCAAAGAGGGGGGAGAGAGAGAGAGAGAGTAACCGAGAGGTAAGAGAGAGAGAGCTTCTGTTTGGGTTTCCTTTGGCTGAAGAAATCTATTAGTTAAGTCATCACATTGGAATAATGACCAAAATGCCCTTTGGTCCAATATAACCCCTTAATTTTCCACTTCATGCCCTTAAGGGTATTTTGGTCTTTTACCACCACAATACACCATTTATTTAAATAAATATCAACTATCTCCAAATAAAATTCCCATTACCCAAAAAAACCCAGTAATGCGCTAAATTACAAAATTACTCCTAGGCTTGCCTCGGGCCCAGTTTTTAACTCCGTTATGACCAAACCACTACTTTGCTCGTTAGGATCGTCTCATGCCGAATAATCCAAATATATCCACATAATAATGTGGTCTCATAATATATCACAAATATACCCCTAACCGGTCAAAATTAAAAAAATGCTCTTCTAATAAGAAATGACCCACACACATATTTAATACACTTAAACATGCAATATTAGTCATATAATAATATAACTCACATATTCATGCATATTATCACATAATAATACCATAAACCAATTATTGCTCTCCTGGTCCCCTAATCAAGGCACTAAGCCATTTTAGGGAATTTGGGACATTACAACACGCCTCGCGCCGAGGGTCTCGCGAGGTCACCCTTCGCACTTGGCGTCGCGTCTCCCGCTGAAGGTCTTGCGAGGCACACTACTCGCCTATGGAGCCTCGCTTTGCGTCGGGGGTGTCACGAGTTCACCACTCATACGTGGCGTCACGACTCACGTAGAAAGCCTCGCGAGGAACACGCCTCGTCTATGGAGCATAGCCTCGCACCGAGGGTCTCCTGAGGTCACCCTTCGAACTTGGCATCGTGTCTTGTGCCAAAGGTCTCGCGTGGCACACACCTTGCCTACACATCCTTGCCTCGCGCCGAGGGTGTCATGAGGTCACCCTTCATACGTGGCGTCACATCTCGAGCTGAGGTTCTCGCAGAGGTGCACACCTCGCCAATGATGGCGCCCCTCGAACTAAGGATCTCGCAAGGCCACCCCACTTATCTAGTCTCACACCTTGCGTCAAAGGTCCTACGAGGTACAGCTTCGCCTACGGAGCCTCGCTTCGCACCAAGGGTCTTGTGAGGTCATCCTTCACTCCTGGTGTCACATCTCGTGTTGACTATGTCACGAGCCACATGCCTCGCCTATGACCTTGCTCCATGGATCTCGCGCCTAAGGTCTGAGAGGCCCCTCGAATCTCATTTTCATAATGCCATCTCGCAAGGTCTTTGCCTCCCATGAATCTTGGAACCATTTCATCCATGATAACATATAAGGATTTCAATACTTGAAGCTCATAGGAATAAGGTACCTTGTGAGGGTGAAAACCTACGTATGACTTGAGGAGCCCGTACAGGTACGAAGTGCACCTACAAACCAAGAGGAGTTGGAGTATGGAAACAATGTCCATGCCAGAAAAGTAGTGGCAGTACAAGAATGGTACATAGCAAGGACTCTCCTAATACGCCTATGAGGTTCGTATCCAACAAGTAGTGGAGGTACGACATGGTATCAAGGCAGAAGTACTTTTTCCAACCCTTGACATGTACTAGAGCCGAACACCACTCTCCCACCACCACTACCACCTGTATTCTACATGTGCAGGGTGTTGTTTCCTCGGGACCACCATGTACAATGAGCCAATAATGCTCTTCTATAAATATGACCTCCCTTCACCTGAGAAGGGGGTCGAATTTTTGAGCATTGTAACCAGAAACTTTTGAGCAATACACACATTTTTCTGTATTCTCTCCATTTCCCTTCTAATATTCAAGTTTTAAGTTCTTATAGAGATCATAAAGTTTGTTTTAAGATTACTCAATTTAAGTTCATTTTCGCTACAACTCACAAAATCCTTAATCTAACTTAGTCGACATGTTCTTACCGTCAACAGTTTGGTGTCGTTTGTGGGAAGGATAAGTGTCAAGCCACTGTTCTTCCATTGATTCTGGTAGGGAAGGATGCGAAGACGTTCTAAGCATTTGAGAGAAAAACAAGAAGTTGAAGTCTACCTGGACATATATCAACTGAGAGCCTCCATGAGGAGCCCTCCACCTTCCAAAATCGTGGGTACACTGGAGGAGCCCGTGGCTCCTGAAGACAAAAGAGAGGTTTCATCCTTAGCTATCCAGCCTAATGGAGACCGTTTGGGACCAGCAGCCTTATGGGAGGCACGAGAGCGTTCCCTCCTCCAAGGTAACCACCGGTGTCGAGCTCCGGCCGACGGGATCCGAGTCCTTCCACGCTGGCCCGACAAGAGTCTCTGAGTACATTTCGTAAGCTCAAGCTCTAGGACTCAATTCTATGAGGATGGGATATGAGAGTTACACAAAAAGAACCAAAGGCTAGAAACCACCTTAGAAAACATGCAAGAGGTGTTAAATGGCTTGTTATAGGGAAAATCAAGCATGCCTCTTCCAAAACGAAAGGAGAGAGGGGAGAGACTACAATCCCTATGGATGATGGGAGGACTCAATTCTCCACTAGCAATACCCCCCGGCCGAAGCAGCATGAAGGTGCTGGGCAGGCGAAGCAACCTAAGAGGCCGGAGTGGAGGAACGACGCTAACCATTATAACGAAGTTGAGGTCACAGTACAACAAAAAAGGCAATTTGCGTCAATTTATAACTGCCACAATTGAGTTTTTGCATCAGTTTAATATGTGACGCAATTTCCCATGAGGCAAATCAGAGTAGCATTTGCGTCAGTTGGGCACTATCACAAATCTGGCATTTGTGGCAGTGCCCAACTGACGCAAACGCCAGGAGTTTGTGTTAGTGGGCCATTGCCACAAATGTTAAAAACGAGTATTTTTTGCGTCAGTTGGGAACTGTCACATAAAGTATTAACCAGGGAAATTGCAAATGTTTATGCCAATTTCCCAGGCCTATTCTGATTAAAAAAACAGCAGCAGAAACAGAAAAAACAACAGTATAAACAGAAAAACAATTGTATAAATTTTTTAAACATTTATCTAAAGTTAACTTTTATGACCAAATCTACAAAAGTAATTCAAATTTCAATGTTAATCTATGTATATAGGTAGTCTTGTGTTCTAAATTTATAACTATTAAACCTCATTTAACTAAAATTTCCTCACCAACTTGCTCATTTGCTAAGCAAGATACGCCAAAACTGATTCAGCCCACTCATCCTGTACCTCGTTGATTTCGTCAGCCGAATATGATGCCG
This sequence comes from Humulus lupulus, assembly GCF_963169125.1. Taxonomy (NCBI): domain Eukaryota; kingdom Viridiplantae; phylum Streptophyta; class Magnoliopsida; order Rosales; family Cannabaceae; genus Humulus; species Humulus lupulus. The sequence goes on along the minus strand of NC_084802.1, from coordinate 143,402,649 downwards.
TATTCGTAAACTAATTAGAAAATATTAAAAATAATAAGTTAGAAATTATCCAAATAAAATCATGAATGATAGTTTAAATTAAATTTAAAAGGTAAAACAATACCTCATTTTTCAAGTAGGCCTTTGGTCTAGGCTGTGAAATCAACTCTCTAGCAAACTTCACAATGTAAAAGCCACACTCGGTTGGCCCAGTTTGGTTTCGACACTATTACAACATAGTTATACAAATTTAAGTATTATATTTAGCAAGTGATTATAATAAAAATATGTCAAAAACTTTAATATGATAAGTAATATAATTTACTTACCTTAGGAACATAAAATTTAAGATTGATTGACTCTTTTTGTCTTCGGTGAGTATCATATAGATCCAATGCCTTGCACAAAATATTAATATTTACCCAATTATGAGTTTGAAATGAAATTATAAATTAATTAAGTAATATGTATAACTTACATGATAATTATCTCCTTGATTTCTATGCGAAAATGTGAGTTTATAGGATCCAATAAAGCTAACGAATGACTATGTGGCTGAATTAATATTAACATCCAATGATAGCTACAATAAAAAAACTTGCGTAAGATATTTATCAATAAAAAAAATGTATAAATATAAAATTAAATTGACTTACTTGTTGTTCCAAGGACAAATTAGAAACTGTGTCTCTAGCTCCATCTGTAGAAACCGATCAAAAAGATTTTTAACACGTATTTCATTGGTTCCTGCATTAGTGGACACTAAAGTAGGATGCATGAAAGTGTACATGTGGTTCAACCCCTTTCGTTTGCACTAAATCATCGAGCACGCTACATATAATTAAAAAAGTCAATAAACTATTGAATTTCAAGTTACACTAAATAAACTAAAAGTTTATAAACACCAATGTACCTCATATATAATGCTAGTTCAGTCTGCCCGATCATCTCATAGTTGCAAAAGTGGAGGATCTCATCTTTCCCTAACATAGTAGTAGTTTGGAATCCAAATACCCTTTCTACAATTGGAATTTCTACCACGTGGTCATCTTTCCATTTATCAGTAAACTTCACCAAACACTTAACAATTCTTGGCATAGGCACTTCTGTAGGCTCCTGTGTCAATGCCTCTATTATTTTCTTTGATTGTCTTGGCTGTTGAGTAGAGGGCGCAAGTGGCTCTTTTGTTTGTTGATTAGTAAGGACCCAATGTTGTGGCCATCCAACATCGTACCCGACTGCTTGTCCAACCAATGTATAACCTTCCATTGTAAGCGGATATGGTAAACTAGCATTCTCTTGAATGGCTACCTCAATTCTCACACGATAATTTCCAGGAGGTAGTTGAACGCTATGTATTTCTGTGCAACAGGTACTTAAAAGTTTCCCCTCTACAACTATATTTTGTGTCGAACCAAGACACAACTTACAATTAATCTGTTACATTCCAATTAATCTGTTAGATTTTTCGATAAACTAGTTTATTTTTACTAGGTCAAATATATGCAATAATGAATTAATAAAAAACTATTACCTCATCAGGAAAATTTGACTACGGTGGTGGGGGAGCACATGGTGCCTGTGTCTGTGGTGGATGAGCATATGGTGGCTGTGAGGGTGGTCAGTGAGCATATGATGTCCATGTCGGTGGTGGTAGAGCATATTGTGCTTGCGTCATCGGTGGTGGAGGGGCATATGGTGCGTGTGGCATGTTTGAGGCTCCTCCTACACCTGAACCAGATGCATTTGATGATCCAAAAACACCGCTCTGTTGAGATGCAATATACGCCATCAACTGGTTTAGCTTTTTCGCCTGTTGACGTGAGCTTTCTTCACATTGACGCCATTTCTCTTCAAGGTTTTTATAACGAGCATCTTCCACATCTTTTTGTTTGTGACTTTTTCTTCTTTGTGGTGGGACATGAAAAAATTGACGGGAAGCGACATGTGCACCGACCCCCCTAACACGTCCCCCATGCTCTGGAGTGCCTAATGCCATTGTTAGTATATCATTTGAACCTTCCTCAACCAACTCATCTTCTGCTACTTTTTGCCTGTATTCCGCCTATATACATAGTAAATAAATCAATTAGAATTTAACACACACATTAATCATTAAAATTATTTCAAAAAATCGAATAACACTTACAATCTTCTTCACCACCAAGCTTCTTCACCAATAACTTCTCCTTTCTTATTCATCCATGCCCGTGTCCACATCTAAGCTCTGTCATATTCGGTCAACTCATGACCTAATTCATCTTCCATTTGTTGTTCTACCAGTCCATAACTGCCACGCCCTGAGTGATGTGGATACTTGTTCTGAGACCGAGCATCTTGTTTTTGTTTTCTCATCTCTTCCCAATCTGGAGTTAGTCTTTCTGTAACAAATTTTTTCCAATCTTCAAGGTCGTAATATTCGATGTACTCTAGTGGCGAATTGGCAAGAAGCTCAGGAGCTACATTCTTATATACGTAAATAAGATCTTTTGTTAGTCTTATTTTCCAATTTCTCCATGTTTTTCCTGCCTCTTTTAGTACGTCTGGTTTAGCAGAATTTGGAAGTTTGAACGTAGTCTGCACAAATGAACCCAAAAATATTAAATTTTTTTCAATATATTAATTTTTTAGGATAAATTTAATAGTTAACACCATAACTTACCTGTATTTGACCCCATAAAGTATCCTTTTTATCCTTCGGCATTTGTTTCCAATTGTCGACATCTAAAGGAAGGGTTGTGCGTGATAGAAGACCGATGGTGCTGTTCATCTTGATCCCCCTTTTTCCCATCGCTCGACCAAAACGATTGTACTCGACCTCATAATTGCGCCCCTCACTTCTTGCTTTGAATACATCACTGCAAGTCGATTTGCCCCTATACTTCTTATCTTTTGTATTTTTTGGTGTGGTAGCATTAATCCCCTCCAGACCATTACCATCATCATCAACAAACGGATCACACTCATCAGCATGTGATGGATCCATAATCAATAAATCTGCAATTAAGTAAAAAAAAATATTATCTAGTATAAACTTAAAAAAAATACATAAAAACAAAATCACAAAATTAATATATATATACCTTTAATTATCTACCCACAACCCTTCACCATTCTCACGTATAGAGTCATCATCATTATCAATGGTGACATCAATAGGCGGTGAAGCAATGGTAAATGTTTCTTGTTCAAGTATAATGTCATCCCTCCTAGACTCTTTGATTAGATAATCTTTCGGTTGACTTGTTAGAACAACTGACCAACGAGCTTCTACTGGATCACTCACATAAAACACTTGCTTGGCTTGTGACGCCATTATAAAGCGGTCAGATTTATGTCCTATTCGATTTAAGTCCACTAGTGTGAATCCTAAGTCATCTGTTTTGACCCCATTATCACTTTTCACCCAATCACACAAGAAGACAGGAATTCGAATAGTCACATAATCTAGTTCCCAAATTTCTTTGATCACCCCATAAAATGTCATATCACAATTTATGGGATTTTTATCTTTGGAACTAGTTATTTGAAAAGTCTGGGTGATAATAGTAACACCACTATTTTGTGTCTTTCTAATATTATCACGTTCCATGGTGTTGAATTGAATACCGTGAGTATAATAGGATTGATACTTAATTACACTCATTGAAGGACCTCGTGCTATCCATTTTAGTGTTTCAGACACTTTGTTTGTGGTGTTATTCAGAACCTAGAATACAATAAAATTTAAAAAGTATATTAAATTCTAACAAGCTAACATACGTAAATAACACTCAAACAAGAACAACATAAGTATTTTACCTCATTCTCGAACCAAGTGCTGAAATTTCGATAATGTTCATCTTGTACCCATTTTTTATTCCGAGACTGATTGGGATAAGTAGTCTTGATCCAATTGAAATGTTCTCTTCACGAAAAATCATTTATATCATTGTCAATATAATGAAAGAGAAAAATAAGATTGATCATGCATATGTACGAGAACTTACTCGATGTATGGTTGAACATCATCAATATTTTGTAAGACTAGGCGATGTGCTTCATCTCTATCAGATTTATTTACTTCAGAAACAACACCACCTCTACCACCTTTACTTATTTCAAAATCATTTTAGAAAAACATAGTCCAATGCTCGCAACACCTGATAAGTATTCTGAGCAGAACTCCATTGCTTCTTCAACGATGTAGGATTCAACTATGCAACCCTCAGGTCTACTTCTATTTCTAACATAACCTTTTAAAACCTTCATATACCGTTCAAATGGGGTACATCCATCTCAAGTATACTGGTCCACACAATTTTACTTCTCTCACCAAATGAACTATTAAATGAACCATTATGTCAAAAAATGAAGGTGGGAAATACTGCTCCAACTCACACATAGTTATCACAATATTTGTTTGAAGATTGTCCAACTTCGACACATCTACCACTTTACAACAAATAGATTTAAAGAAAAATCATAGTTTGGTAATTGCATATCGAACTTTTTTGGGTAACACAGAACGGATAGCTACCGGTAGAAGATGTTCAAGTAGTGTATGATGCTCATGAGACTTCATTCCAACTAAATTCAAAATTTTCATATCTACCAGAGAAGAAATATTTGAAGAATAACCTTCCGGTACTTTCACATTCGACAAAGAATGACATACAATTCGTTTTTCTTCTTTAGACAGGGTATAACATGCAGGTGGTAAATATGTTCGTCTCTCACCAACCTTTGGTTGTAACTTACTGCGTATACCAATTACTTTTAAATCCAACCGAGCTTTGATTCCATCCTTACTCCGACCAGGAATATTCAGCAATGTACTAATTAAACTATCCGACATGTTTTTCTCAATGTGCATTACATCCAAGTTGTGCCGCAAAACCAAATGCTCCCAATACTCAAGCTAAAAAAAATAGATTTCTTCTTTCAACAACCTGTCGCACCATCTACAACCTCCTTTGTTTTTTCATGTCTAACATTTTTTCCCTTATTTGTAAAATTTCTAGGTTTTCCGAACTTGCATTGGACTTTGTTCAACTTTGTTAACAATTGTCCTCCAAGTAAAGGTGGTGGATCCTTTCCAAATTCAGGTTTACCATTAAAGGCATCTGTCAAGCTTCGAAATTTATGTTTTTTCGGATAAGAAATTTTGGTGTCCCATAAATCAAATCTTTCTAGAATGTTTTAAATATTCAGAATGAGTCCCTTCTTCACAAATGGGACATGCCTTGTACCCTTTCACACTAAATCCAGAAAGATTACCTAAGGTTGGAAAATCATTAATAGTCCACAACAACACTGCTTTAAGATTAAAATTTTCATTCTTATAAGCATTGTAAGCATTAAGCCCCTCATACCACAATGTGCTCAAATCATCAATTAAAGGAGCTAGGTATACATCAATATCATTTCCAGGTTGTTTAGGACCAGATATCAACAAGGTCAACATGGTAAACTTCCTCTTCATACACAACCATGGCGGTAGATTATAGATGACTAGCATTACAGGCCAACAACTATATTTACTACTAAGGGAATTGTGTGGATTAATTCCGTCAGTAGAAAGACCCAAACGAATATTCCTCGGTTCATTCCCAAATTCTGGCCATTTAACATCTACTGTTTTCCAAGCTGGCGAGTCAGCTGGATGTCTTAGCTTGCCATCCTTTACTCTATCTTTAGCATGCCAAATTAAATTTTTAGCATGATCATCATTTCGGTACAACCTAACAAAACGAGGTATCGGTGGTAGATACCATAAAACCTTTGCAGGGACACCTTTTCTAACTGCATCTGAATTTTTTTTCTTTTGCCATCTAGACTTGCCACATGTCGGACATGCAATTACATCAACAAATCTCTTTCGATATAAGATGCAATCTTTAGGACAAGCATGTATTTTTTCATATTTCATACCTAACGAACGCAATGTCTTCTTTGCTTCATAAAATGAAGACGACATTTCATTACCTTCAGGTAATAATTCTCCTAAAAATGTTAACAACTCTGTCATTCCCTTATCACTCCACCCATGTTTGACTTTTAAGTTATACAACCTAAGCATTGCTGATAATTTAGTGAACCTTGTACAATTAGGGAAAATAGGTTTCTCAACATCTTCTAAGATTAATTGAAATTTAATTGGATCCACATGTAATTCATATTTTGCATCATCAATCATCTCTGAAATATCATCAACTTCGTAATCAATATCAAAATACTTATTATTCTTAGATGGTCCCTCATCGGTGACTTTCATTCTTTCACCGTGCAAAAACCATACTTTATAACTTTTGTCTATTCCATTCCTAAACAAGTGGTCTTTTATTTTAAAAATTGGCATTCTCACAACGTTACCACACTTAACACATGGACAAGGAATACTATTAGGAGATTGAGTATTTCTTGCACAAAATTCCAAGAAAAACTCAACTCCATTCCTATATTTCATGGATAACCTATCTGCTGACATCCAATCTCTATCCATTGTCAAACTTCACACAAAAAAAAAAAAAAACAAACAAAGCAACAACCATTAACAATTAAGTTCGTGGATTACTTAATTGACAAGTAAATAAAGGAAACAATATGCCCAAAAAAAATTGGGCAGCATTTCCCCTATTTCTATCACATTTCCCAAATTTAAAATGTGCATTTATACAGCACACGGTATACACAAAAATATCCAACTAATCAATCAAACATGCATAATTCTCATATTACTAAATCCTAAAAAAAATTGGCCAGCATTTCCCCTATTTCTATCATATTTCCCAAAATTTAAATAAACCTATATTCATCACATAAACACAACAAACCAATTAATCAATCAAACATGCATAATTATCAAAATACTAACTCTTACAAAAAATTGGGCAGCATTTCCCCTATTTCTATCATATTTCCTAAAATTTAAATAAACCTATATTCATCATATAAATACAACAAATCAAGTAATCAATCAAACATGCACAATTACAGCCTTATATCACCGCAGCACACAGTCCCAGATCCTATCTCCACTATTTTATAATTCGTACATGCTACTAAGTTCAATATATTAATTATACATTAAGGTTTAAAATATTACCTCTAATATAAAATCCTCCAAAGCTTGATCTCACCAACAAAAGTTGTCAACAAAATACCTACTAAAATATAACAATAAACAAAAAAATAATAAAAAAGTTAACAAAATATAATGAAAAATATATTAAAGCTATATTGTAACTAAATAAACAATAAAGTGCTTAAAGAAAATAAATAATTTGTTATATGTACTCATTTGTTTACTTAAACCCGAAATTTAAAAAAAAAAAAAAAAGTTAACAACTCACATAAATAAAAATCAACTATAAATATCCTAACTAAATCAATAATAAAATATAACTTAAAAAAACAAACAATTTTAATATATACCTATTTAACCAATGAAACTCAAAATTTAAAAATAATTTTAAAAAGTTAACAAAATATAAACAAAAATTTACTAATAATAATCAAACTAAACAATTAATAAAACGAAACTTATACAAAATTGTTATCCCTAAAATTAGAAGTGAATGACATGGCAGACATTAATTACACGTGGCTGACACCTGGTAGAATATGTGTTCGACTATCGACTAGGAAGACGTACAGTATCATGCGATCGATTTCTTCATACGACCAACATGGTCGTACGCACATTATACGCGAAGGAAATCTTAGGCAGTTATGATGGAATCCGAAATTATCTCCCATGATTTCCTGAGTATCCGATTATTTAGGAGAGAATATCTGTAACAAATCAATTTAAATCTTCCCTGAGCTTATAAATAGAAAAGGAGGGCTCAGGGAAGGGGATCCGATCTTTTTCCTTTGAGCAAAAGAGGTCATTTAAGATTAGAGAGAGATTACACTAGAATAATTAATTTTTCTTCTTCAGAGGTTAGTGAAACTCATTGAACCCTAGTTCTTTGATCACCCCTTTGGATCTTATTTCAATAACAATTCAAGTGGACGTAGGTTATTACCATATCCTGGGGCCGAACCACTATAAAATCTTGTGTCTTTAGTATTTTCGTCATCACATTCTTTTCAACGTTTTCACCCACGTCAAACGTATTTTGACTCCGTGTCAGTTGGCCAAAATCTGAGTCAACATTTTGGTGCTTTCGTTGAGAGCTTGATATAGCATTGTTGAGAAAACCAATGGCGAAAACTACCAGGAAAACTGGACAGGCGGTCGCCGCGGCATCATCTAACCCGCCTCCTCCTCCTTCTGCAAACGTGGCTGAGGATGAGCCACATTTGGATTTCGATGAAGAAGAAATGGACGACGTGACGCTGAAGAGTACCCTAGGGGCACTACATGAAGAGCTGGCCAATCTGAGGGCCAGCTAGGAAGGTATTGCCGAAATCATGGCGCGGCAGCAGCAGGAAATTGAGCGGCAGCGTCTGGAGTTGAGTGAGAGGCAGGCGGAGATGGACCGCCGTCAGAGGGAAGCCATGTCAGCCCTCGAAGTAGCCTTACAGTTGGCTAGGAATCAGGCTGCACCTGCCTCGCAGCCTGATCAACCCGCGGATGGACCACCCCAGAGGGGTCCCAATCCTAGCCCGCCTATCCAGCCCTCGAGCCCACAAAGGCCCAAGCAGCCACAGGTGCCCCATGACGATGTCCCGCTAATGGACCCTGAGGAGCAGCCTCCATTCCAAGCTAGTCTCCGCAATCCCCCGCAGCAGAGGCAGAATAGGAATGAGCAGCAGCCTTGTAGTCCTAGACGCCATAGGGGCGATGAGCCAAACCTTCCAAACAGAGGACAGCATCCTCCTGGTAACAGGAGGAACTCAGAGTTAGGCTCTACGGTTCGAGGCCCCCCACGGAATGATAATGCATGGGGACCTAACGACCAACGCAGACCACCCTCTAACGCTCGGGAGGTTCCAGCCCGGGAGGGCCATCGAGGGAATAGCCGATCCCACCATAGCCAATCAAGATTTTGAGATGGCGATGGTTATAATGAAGCCGACTCAGGCCGAGGGAATGCTGGTCGGAGAAATGAAGAAAGAGGTGGAGGCAGAAGCCAACCACCTCAGGATGACCAACCCGACAGATGGGACACTGGGGGGCAGCCTAGACAAAATAATGTCTTCAACCGGCTCAGAGCTAGCGAGCAGCAGAGAAGAGATGAGGACTTGAGAGATGTACTCAACGATCGCCATGAGCAGCACGGCGAGTACGTCCCCCCAGTAGCAGAGGCCCCGGCGATTCCTAGCGCCGTGCAGGCCCAGATAGATGCCCTCAACCAGGCAGTGCAGCAACTGGTCGGGGGAAGAACATCTTATATCGACCATGATAGGAGGAAAGGTACTCCTTTCATCCAGAGGATAGCAATGGAAGAGACTCCTAGCAAGTTTAAAATGCCTATGCTTCCAAACTTTGACGGGTATGGTGACCCAGTATCTCATGTCAATAAGTTTGAGATACAAATGGACATTCAGAAAGTGTCCGAAGACACTCGGTGCAGGATCTTCCCTGCAACTCTTTCTGACGCTGCACAGGAGTGGTTTTTTAAATTCCCTCCTACGAGTATAATTTCCTGGGAAATGTTCGTGAGAGATTTTTACGGGCAGTTCTACGTGGGTCGCGTGCACCCCACCGAGGCAAATCAGCTGGTCGAGATACGCCAGCAAAATGGAGAATCGCTGAAAGACTACGTTCAGCGTTTTATACGAGCAGCCGCCGAAGCAAAAATGGTGGGTGATGAAGGCAAAATGATGGCCATAACGGCAGGGGTTAAGCGCCGTACCCTTCTCTGGGAGAGCCTCAGAAAACATGGGGTTAGGACGACCCAGAAATTTCTAGATCGAGCTGATCGTTATATCAAGCTCGAAGACGCCATTGCCAATGAAGGAAAACCCCCAGGCAGAGATAAAGAGACAACCAAAGCCGCCAAAGCCGCCAATGGGTCGAAAACCAACGGCAACGGCAAGGGCAACAGTAACGGCAACGGCAATGGCAAGAATGGTGGAAAACGGCCACACAACGAGCCTTCCACCTCTGACAACAAAAGCACCAAGGGTAATCGTTTTGAACCTCGGTTCACTAACTATACTGCCCTTATTGAGTCTCGGGGAGAGGTATATCAGGCCACGAGTTCCAATGTGCCTTACAAGAAGCCTGGCCCCATTCGAAAGGATATTTCGAGGAGAGACACTACCAAGTTCTGTCGTTATCACAACGACTACGGGCATGACACCAATGAGTGCAACCAGTTGAAGGATGAGATCGAGTTCCTTATCAGACAAGGACACTTGAAAAGATATGTACGGGCCTCGGGAAATTCCCAACGAGAATCTCTATGTGGCAACGAGCAAGCGCCCACACGCCAACGCTCGCCACCTTTGCATCCTGATCCCGTAGCCGACACCCTATTAACCATCTGCGGAGGCCCGCACCTCGCGGGAAACAGCGGGAAGGCCAGGGAACGATATGCTCGGACCCTGTGCCACGACCAGGACATCGAGATGAAGGCTGTGGAAGACCGCGCGCCGAAAAAGGCTCGATCAGAAGAAGGCGAGATAGCCTTCTCTGATAGCGATGCCCAGCATGTCCGGTTCCCACACTCCGATCCGCTGGTCGTGGACATCCAAATGGTCAATATGATGGTAAAGAGAGTGCTAGTCGACATAGGAATTTCAGTGAACATCCTGTACAAGTCTTCTCTCGAACGCATGAAGTTGTCCATTAAGGACTTGGCGCCTTGCAACCAAACGATATACGACTTCTCTGGCGAGGGACTCGCCCCTGCAGGGTCAATCAGACTTCCAGTGACAGCAGGTACAGCGCCTGCTACCAGGACATTACTCGCTACTTTCATAGTGGTCGATTGTCCCTCGGCATACAACGCCATGATTGGAAGACCCATACTGGTGTACCTACGGGCCGTCACCTCTATATGGCCCTTAGCCATGAAATTCCCAATAGACGTAGGGGTAGGACGCATGTTGGGAAACCAGAGGGAAGCCAGGGAGTGCTACAATGCCTCGGTCACGAAGGCGAAGAAGGGAACATCAAAAAGCACTCCATCTGAAAGGTTGCAGATGGCAATTGATACACAAGCCCAATCCGGTGAAGGAGTCACCAAATAGGGTGTTGCCCAAAGTGAGGATAGAGATTTGGATCCTCGCTTTGGGGATTTTGAGGAAAATGTTGGACCCGTCGAGGACCTGGAAGAGGTCCAACTTGACGAAAAGGACCTGACCAGAGTTGTGAAGGTCGGGAAAAACTTAGAGCCCACTACGAAACATGCACTGGTGGAATTTTTACAGAAGAACCAGATAGTCTTTGCCTGGTCGCACAAAGACATGGCTGGGATAGATCCTGCAGTCATAAGCCATGTCTTGAATATAGACAAGAGTTTTCCGCCCGTGCAATAGAAAAGAAGGCTTCTCGATAAGGATCGATCGAGAGCCTTAAAGGAAGAAGTGGAAAGATTAAAGGAGAATGGGTTCATCAGGGTGGCGTTTTATCCATCGTGGGTCTCCAATCCAGTATTTGTTCCCAAGCTTAACGGCAAGTGGCGAACCTGTGTGGATTTTACAGACCTCAATAAAGCCTACTCGAAGGATTGTTTCCCACTCCCAAGGATCGACCAGTTGGTCGATGCTACTGCAGGACACGAGATCTTATCTTTCATGGACGCATATTCGGGCTACAATCAGATTAGCATGCATCCCCCTGACGAGGATCACACCAGCTTTCGGACCGATACGGGATTATACTGTTATAGGGTAATGCCCTTCGGACTGAAAAAAGTAGGTGCGACTTACCAGCGACTAGTTAACCACATGTTTAAAGAGTTGATCGGCGTAAACATGGAGGTATACGTGGACGACATGCTGGTGAAGTCAAAAAAAGCAGAAGGACATGTGAAGGATTTGCAAGAGTGTTTCGATGTATTGAACAAGTACCAGATGAAAATAAATCCTCTCAAATGTTCCTTCGGAGTTGGATCAGGGAAGTTTTTGGGGTTTATTGTTAATTCAAGAGGAATCGAGGCCAACCCCGACAAGATAAAAGCCTTGATCGATATGAAATCGCCAGAAAAGATCAAGGATATATAAAGTTTGACTGGGAGAATTGCGGCCCTAAGTAGATTTATTTCCAAATCAACAGACAAGTGTATCCCTTTCTTCAATCTACTTAGAGGCAACAAGAAATTTGAATGGACAGGAGACTGCGAGCAAGCTTTCCAAGCCTTGAAAGCCCATATGGCACAACCTCCCATTTTATCTAAGCCAATCGAAGGAGAAACTTTGTTCATTTACCTGGCGATCACTGAAGTTGCTGCGAGCACGGTACTAATACGAGAGGAAGAAGGAGTACAAAAAGCAGTTTACTATGTAAGCAAGAGGCTAATCGAAGCAGAACTGAGGTATCCACCCATCGAGAGGTTAGCGTACTGCTTAATCCTGGCCTCCAGGAAGCTACGTCCTTACTTCCAAGCCCATCCTATCACAGTTTTAACCGACCAGCCCCTTCGGCAAGTCCTCCAGAAACCAGAGGTGGCTGGGCGTCTATTAAAATGGGCAGTCGAACTAGGGCAGTTCGATATTACGTATTCACCACGAGCAGCAGTAAAGGGACAAGTCTTGGCCGATCTCATTGCAGATTTTACCGAACTCCCGGACGACGAACAATGCGAAAAATCTAGTGCGCCCGAACTTCATAATCAAACTCCCTCATGGAAGTTGTTTACGGATGGGTCGTCAAACAAATCTCATGCAGGGGCAGGAGTGATATTGATAATGCCAGAAGGGCATCGATTTCACTGTGCCATTAGGTTTGACTTCGTAGCCTCGAACAATGAAGCAGAATACGAGGCCCTCCTCGCTGGATTACGATTGGCAAAAGACATGGATATAAAAGTGCTCAATATTTACAGTGATTCACAGCTGGTGGTGAATCAAGTTCTAGGGGAATATCACGCACGAGGTCTCAAAATGGGAGCCTACCTAAATAAAACTAGAGATCTGTTGGCACAGTTCCAGAAGTATACCCTCCAGCAGATACCTCGATACCAGAATTCGAATGCAGATGCCTTAGCCAAACTCGCAAGCGCGAAAGATGCTGATGCTTTGAATATTGTGCCAGTAGAAAGATTGAGCGAGCCGAGCATACGAGCAGATGTGACTAGCATGGAAATCCAGATGGAAGATACATGGATGGCGCCATACTTATAGTATCTGACCAACGGTACATTGCCGACAGATAGGAACAAAGTAAGAACTCTTCAAAGGCAGGCCGCGAGATATATACTGGTCGATAGTGTTTTGTACCGAAGGGGATATTCCATGCCACTGCTCAGATGTATTACGCCCGAGAAAGCTAAGGAACTGATGAAGGAGGTACATGAGGGCTTTTGCAGAGATCACGCTGGGGGACAAAGTTTGGCGAAGAAGATCCTAAGGCAGGGCTATTTCTGGCCAACTATGAATGAAGACTCTGCGAAGTACGTGCGGAAATGCGATAAGTGTCAAAGTTTTTCCAAAATCCCACGAGCAGCTCCAAATGAATTAAAACAGATGCAGAGTCCTTGGCCTTTTGCAGTATGGGGAATAGACTTGATTGGATCCCTACCAACAGGGAAAGGTGGAGTAAAGTATGCAGTCGTAGTAGTTGACTACTTCACTAAATGGGCCGAAGCTGAACCACTCGCTACCATAACGACCAAGAAAGTTCTTGACTTTGTCATCAAGAACATTGTTTGCCGATATGGTTTGCCTCGAAAAATCCTCTCAGACAACGACACCCAATTTGACAGTGATCTGTTCACCGACTTCTGCGAAAGACACGGGATTATCAAAAGTTTTTCTTTAGTTGCTCATCCACAAGCTAACGGGTAGGTCGAAGCAGTGAATAAAATGCTTAAGGACACCCTAAAGAAAATACTTGAAGACGCTAAGGGAGCATGGCCAGAACAGCTACCTAAAGTCCTATGGTCGTATAGAACTTCTCACCGAACAGCGACAGGTCATACTCCGTTTTCCTTAACATACGGATATGAAGCCATGTTGTGAGTCGAATTAGATCTGCCCTCACATCGACAAATTACATACAAACAGGATCAGAACAACCAATTGATGATGGAGTCCCTAGACTCAATAGAAGAAAAACGAGAAAAAGCCCAACCCCGAGTAGCTGCGTACCAGCAAAAAGTCGCCCGGTACTTTAATTCAAAAGTAAAAGAAAGAAAATTCAACGTCGGAGATCTAGTGCTACGACGAGTTTTCTTGAATACCTGTGACCCCACTACTGGAGTACTCGGACCAAATTGGGAAGGACCGTACCAGATCGAAGCAGTCCTTCACCCGGGCACATATAAACTTGCACGCTTAAATGGAGATCTCGTTCCATGCTACTGGAATGGAGAACACCTGCGCAAGTACTACCAATGAACAGTCCTTCTTAAAGGACTGGCTTGTATTAATTCTTACTTTTTACAAGTTTCGAAAAAGGGTTAGCCATGTTGTATGGCTAATCGCTTATAAGTGCAAGATCTTTTTTAAGGATCCCTCGTACAGACATGTTTAGTCCATTTTAATACGAGATTATAAGGGACTGTGCGCAGCCAGTCATTCTTTCCAACCTTTGTAAATTCATTTTTACAAGTATTTGTTCATTACGTGTGTTGTTTTGCTGTATTACAAGTGTTGAATTCTATTACGAGCAGCAATGTTCGAACAGGTCATGGTCAAGGCAAGTGACCAAGGACCTAAAGCTCCTCGATCACTTGGGGGGCATATATGGTACATCGATATGTACCATAAGTTATGTAAACACATGAACAAAATAAGTGAAAGCATGCTACGGTACTTAGAGCATTTTTCAAAATTTATGTTTTGAAAAATCAAACCAAAGTACTATGCTAAGTTCGGTCATGCGAACAGGTATTATAATAAAAGAAACATTATAATATCAGTAAAGCAATCGTTTACACCGCGAGCATTAGTGTTCGGATGTAAATATGTCATTAAAAGGAAAAATCTTTTACACCGCGAGCAGAGCTGCTCGGATGTAATTGTTCAAGTGTAAGTAAAAAGCTGCCCTCGCAGCAATCAAAAATAAAATTGTCTTTACAAGTAGGCCCGTGGGCCATAAAAACTGTGGAAGATAAAAAGAAAATTATTGGGGAGCAGGAGGGTCTTCTGGACGAGGAGCGCTCTTGTCAGCCGGAGGATCAGCCTTAGTGTCAGCAGCGAGGGTCTTGGCCTTTGCTCTTTCCTCTGCCTCCAGCCGAGCAGTGCACTGCGCCATCAGCGTCCTTTGCAACTTCTCGGAGAGGTAGTTAATTTTGGTCCCCCAGTTGTGTTTCTAGAAATCGTAGAAACTAAGGAAGGCGGCTTCCTTGTACTTCTTCAGATTTCTGGTCCCGTCCTCCTCGAGCTCCTGAATGCGCCCTTTAAATTCCTGAACGTGCCCTTCAAGCTCCTGCACCCGTCCGTCGAGCCTCTTTGCCTCCTCCCTGCTGCCAGTCAGGTCAAGCATGGCCTGCTTACACTCTTGGGTGTTGAGTACAGCACTTTCCCTCCATTTATTTCGCTCCTCGTTGGCTTTCTTCAAGGCCCCTTGACTCTCCTGGAGCTCCTGGGTGAGAGTGGCTTGGTCCTCGCACAGTTGCTCGTTCAGCATGGACAGCTTCTTGTTCTCTACAAGCAGCTTATTGTTATCCTCGAACAACTTAGTGTATCAGCCTCAAGCGCTTGCTTGGCCTGGGCCAGCCTGGAGTCGAAGTTATTCTCTCGAGAGACCATTGCCCTAGCACGGCGCCAGCTAGCAGTCAAAGATAAAAACCCCTGAGGAAAAAATGAGAGTTAGGAATGGGAGTCTAGCATAAACGACAAAGAAGCAAAAGACGACTTATGCTGGCTATCTCATTCATCCCTCTGTTGATTATCTTGTCGATGTCCATAGTGGCAGTGCCATCGATGGCGGTCTGGCTACGTTTGTGCTTCGAGAGGCGATATATTCTCTCCCTGGCCATGCCAACTATGTGGCTGGACAGGGAGCCTTCGGACAAGTGGTCCAAAGTCTCTTTGTCTGCGGCCTTTGAGGAGGGCCATGGATTGATGGGCACGGGGGTCGTCTGCTCAGAGGGGGCGGAGGTGCTAAGTCCTCCTTGGAAGGGGTTGTGGTAGGAGCCTCTTCTGTCCAGGCCTTCTTTGAAGGGGTCTTGCTACTTTCCCCTCGAGCCCTTTTACTGTCCTTCTTCGGGACAAAAGATTCAGCAGCAGCTTGGTAGTGGTCAAAAAAGTCCCCGGAGTCCATACCTGCACAAAGAGAAACAATTCAGACGATGAGATTAAAGGGTCACGAAAAAACAAAGATTAGAGTAGAAGGATTACAAAAGTAAGGTACCCGAGCTACACCTACTGGTCGTAACATTATCTACTGAACTACCTAGTTCCTAGAAGAAATCTGAATTTAAAGAAGGGGCGCTCATAAAGTTGCCATCCACATCAAATAGATGGGAAGGAATTGGCAGATTATTCAAAAACGAGAATGGTGTACCGTTTACATCCGACGAGTCGTCAGATAGTTCGGCAGGCTCAGCAGCCTTTTGTTTCCCCTTGCCCTTGGGGACTGATGATTCCGCTGCTCGATGGGGAACAACAGGTTCCCTGATTGTAACCCTAGTTGGCCTCCTCAGAGGAGGGGATGCCTGAGGTTGCTGCTCGGGTCCCTTCTCAGGTTCCACATCGGCATTGACACCACCCGCCCGGGTTCGCTAGTCGCAGGTTGGGAGCCCCGAAGGCCAGCCAACCTAAGGTTAGCCTCATTAATTAAGTTCTTAACACTCTTAGCAGCACTTGGCATGCTGGCTAAGAGTGCTGCCCTCGACTCCATTCCTGGAGTGGGGGTCGGACGTAACCATGGACCTGGAACACATTGGAACAACGAGGTATTATGACAAGAAAAGATCAAAGTATAGAAACTACTGGTTCAAGGATTATTATTCTCTTTACCTCCTCGAGTGAAGGCCAGATTTTCCACAGCAATGTCGGGCGTAAGGAAGTACTCTTGATGGTACTTCCCCACGTTGGAGATGTGAGTGGTATCGGACAGAAAGGTGCATCCGGTCTCCTGGTGGCAAAAATGAAAGAACCCCGTACCGTCCTGGTAGGGGTTAGACTTAAGGTCTAACAGGAAGTTGACTTCATGAGGAGAAGGAGCTGGCCATTTCTTGAGCTTATAAAGGATATAGAGCGCGGGCAACATCCTATACCCATTTGGGGTGATTTGAAAAGGGGCCACCCCGAAGTAGTTTGCCACCCCTTGAAAGAACGAATGAAGAGGCAGGGTGGCGCCCGCCTCGATATGGTATCTCGACCAGGCGCTATAAGCCCCCCCTGGAAGGTTGGCTCGCTGGTCGATGGAAGGTTTGACCAGGGTTACCCCCGTCAGATTGTATTTGTTTAGATAGTTGGCGATCATACGAATGGTCACCGAACTTGGAGAAACAACGTGCCATTCGACAGCCGGCTGGTCGGCATGACGAGGACGGGCACGCCTTTGAACTTCGGTTTCAGGAGGGAATTCACCTCGACCATTGGTCGAGGGGGCATCAGTAGAAGGCTGACTTGGAGAGTCAAGGTTGCGTCTTTTTCTAGCTTTGGTTTTAGTTCTGGCCATTTTCTGGTTGGGAACTGGTGGAGGATTTGGGCTAGGACGTGAAAAGGGGATTTCTGGAATCAGTGTGTGTGGATTCTCTTCGCCTTCAAGCAGTTGGCCCAAGAGTTCGTCTTCAATAGGTCTTTCTCCCCCCAAGGGTCTTGCATATGAACTGCAAACAGACAATGGAGGAGATAAGACACAATCTGCGAAGTAGTGTGGAAGATTGGGATAACGTTGCTCGTGCCTAGATAACCAGCAGCATCCTAATCCTACGCTAATTTCAACGCGGGTAGTTTGAAAAACAGGTAAAAACAAAAAGGAAAGTAAACTGTTTTCTGAAAAGAGAACTCTTTCGACTCCTGAAGGGCGGGAAAAAAGTTCGGTTTTTTCACCTTGCTTAAAGGTTGAATCTTTCGTCAACCTAACGTCCTAAACCAGAGATCCTAACTATCAAACTATAGTCCTGACCTATACAAAGCATAAAAACGCACTTTTACCAAGCAATAGGCGGTTTATACCAAAAAACCCTTAAAACCGTACTCAAGAACACAAAGGTCGCAGAGCATAAAAATGGCATGCATGGCGTAATAAAGAGCTTAAAGAATGGAATCCTTACCTGGGCGAAGATGGAGATTCGGAAGAAGATGAAGACTCGAACCGGAAGACCTTCGGCTAGGCGTCAGACTGGTTTTCAAAGCTCTGAACTTTGGTGCAAGTTCTTGAAAATTTTGGCAAAGACGGTGAATAAAAATTTCTTAAAGGGGAAGAAAAGCCTACTTATAGGGATCGAAGGGATGGCCAAAAGGTAGTAATCATCACTTCCCACTTTCGAAATGTGGGGAAGTGTATAAGCCGTCAAATTGCCTTTTTGGAAACTGAAAAGGCTTGATTAGACATAATTATGTCACAGTTTTCGAAAATGCACGGGGATTCTAACAGACATCATGGGAATGTGAACGGTTGTTCCTTTAAGTTTCTTTATTGCTGGTCACACTAAAGAAACTTGGGGGGCAAATGTTATCCCTAAAATCAGAAGTGAATGATATGGTAGGCATTAATTACACGTGGCTGGCACCTGGTAGAATATGTGTTCGACTATCGACCAGGAAGACGTACAGTATCATGCGATCGGTTTCTTCATACGACCAGCATGGTCGTACGCACATTATACGCGGAGGAAATCTTAGGCAGTTATGATGGAATCCGAAATTATCTTCCATGATTTCCTGAGTATCCGATTATTTAGGAGAGAATATCTGTAACAAATCAATGTAAATCTTCCCTGACCTTATAAATAGAAAAGGAGGGCTCAGGGAAGGGGATCCGATCTTTTTCCTTTGAGCAAAAGAGGTCATTTGAGATTAGAGAGAGATTACACCAGAATAATTATTTTTTCTTCTTCAGAGGTTAGTGAAACTCATTGAACCCTAGTTCTTTGATCACCCCTTTGGATCTTATTTCAATAACAATTCAAGTGGACGTAGGTTATTACCATAACCTGGGGCCGAACCACTATAAAATCTTGTGTCTTTAGTATTTTCGTCATCACATTCTTTTCAACGTTTTCACCCACGTCAAGCGTATTTTGACTCCGTGTCAGTTGGCAGTCAACAAAAATATATACATTAATATATATATACTCATTTACATAAGTAAATTCGAAATTTAATTAAATTTAAAAAAAAGTTAATAAAAAATAAAAAATTATAATAAAAAAATTCTAAAAAAATAAAATATTATAATGCAAAGTTTAAACCTAAAACAATTTCATAATCATTAATATAAAACTATCTAAAAATTAAAAATCCGAAATATAGTCAATTTATAAAAAAAATCCAAAAATTAAATTTAAATCATAAAAATTAATAAAATTACACTTACTTGTGGTAATTGAGCAATGTGGGTTCTTGAAGTAGAAAACCCCAAAAAACCAATAAAGATTATGGATTTTCAAACTATAATTTTCAAAAAATAAAATCTATACAAAAAATTCAAAAAAAAACTATATATAAGTTTCATAAACATATATAAATCATTATTTTGACATTAAAATTGAAAAAAATGCTAAAATTTACCTAAATGAGTAGAAGTTCGGTTGGGCACCGCTGGTTTGTGAAGGAAATGGTTCTGAATTTTTTTGAGTGAAATGGGGCTCGGCTGGGGACGATGAGGGTTTATTTAAAAGGAGGCCCAGTTGCGTCAGTGGCCCACTGACTCCATTAATGGCCCGTTTCCGTCAGTGCCCCACTGAAGCAAACGATACCATTAAACAGCGTTAATGTACGTTATGATGCAATTGGACCCTCATTTTTGGCAGTGTCCAACTGCCACAAATGCTAATTCTTGGTCAACAGCGTCAGTCAACTGCGTTGACTGACGCGTTTGACTGACATAATTGCCATTTTTTGTAGTATTGTCACTTCTAGGGAAACACCCCCAGACAAAGGGAAATGAAAGGCCAACCCATACGATTTGAGGGATTCCTTGGACAAAAGGAGACAAGAGTTAAACATCAAGATGAGGAGCCTACAAAGCAAGATAATCACCGCATCTAGGGGGTACGCTGTCGACGACAAGTTTGATTACAAGTCACCCTTTAATAGAGAAATCCAAGTCGCGCGGCTCCCATCCAACTTCAAAGAGCCCCCCATGGCCCCCTATGAGGGTAATACTGATCCAAAGTACCATCTTGATGCATTCAATGACCTAATGAAGTTAAGGGGAATTAATAACAGAGCCAGGTGCAACTAATTTTCTGTCATGTTGAAGGGAGCTGCATACAAGTGGTTCAAAAGGCTTAGGCCAGAGTCCATCAGGTCTTGGCAGTAATTTTCTGACGAGTTTCTCCAGCAACATCACGCAGTGCGTGATTACACCAAGCCAGGCACCAGCCTCGCTAACATAAAACAAGGTGAGGGTGAGAGCCTAAAGAGTTATATCCATAGGTTCAATATGGAGGCAGCTAAGGTAGGAAGCCTGACCCAAGGGGAGTTAAAAATGGCCATTACAGATGGAGTGCACCCGAGCAGTGACCTGTGGGATAACATGCTAAAGAGGGAGGCCACTAACTTAGACGACTTCTACGAACTGGCACAAAAATACATCCATATTGAGGATGGTCACGAGAGTCTTAAGGCTGGAAAAAGGGAACTGTCCCTAAAACCCTCAACCCATGAAAGACCGCAAAGAAAAAGAGGGCCTATGAAGGGCTAAGAGACGATCATCCAAGGAAACCCAAACGTGTGGGTGAACACAGGAAGGCCCCATACACCCTTTATATTGACCTAACACATACTAGGGAACATATCTTCATCACGAATGAGAATCAGGTCCTCTTCAGGAGACCCCCGCCAATGAAGAGAGATCGATCGAAGAGAGATCCTAGTCAGTATTGTCAGTGTCATAGGGACATTGGCCACCGTATGGCAGAATACACCCATTTAAAGGAAGAAATGGAAGAACTCATACGCAGGGGGCACCTGGGTAGATACTTTCAAAGAGAAAATAAAAGACCATAAAATAGACCAGCCTCGCCACGGGCACAAGATGTAGCCCTAGAAGTGCAAGGAGAGGTTAAATATAGCAATTGAGGGACTACTTCCTATGAGTTACCACTCCCAAAGGGCTATAGTGTCAACGTTGAAGTTAAATAGGAAGTTTTTTCAACATTATCTATTCGAAGCAGCTCCCTAATTGTAACGCCCTGGGTAGCCAAGATCGTTACACTGTGTGTTTATAAAGGTGCAAGACTTGCTAATCAAGTCATTTAGTTGCAAATGTGTCACTAAAACAATTATTGATCTAGGGTTAAAAGATTTTTATCATAAAAGATAAACTTCATTTAAATAAACATTTCATACACAGGATCCCAAAAGAAATAGAGTTTAAATGACAATTTACAAAAATTCAGGGTTATATACAACTACTAGCCACTCTAAGGGCAAAATAGACATTTAAGGTATTCTTGTCCCTGTCCAACCCTCGGTCGTGGCGGCCGAACAACTGACTATGTACATTCCGCCTCTAGAGATCTCCAAGTCAGGGTTGGTCCAGCTTACCCTTGCCTTTACCTGCACCACGTAGCACCCATGAGCCAAGGCCCAGCAAGAAAACCAATACACAGAATATAACCAATAATAGTAACCAAACAATTCATAACTCATTAATCAATTACTCAATAGATCACATCATTCATATAATCAATGATATCAATCAACAATCTATCATCCAGATAATTAACATATCATACAATATCCAGGGTCGACGCACTTAGGTCGCACCCCTTGTTTATCCCACTGACTCCGGTTCGCTTAAACCGAACTCATTGAATATTAAGTTGTCCTTAACTACCAGTGGCTAAGCCACGTCCTGTGCACCAATATTAATTAAAACACTCTTAAGTCGTTTATTTCATGTTCACATGGCATAATACCATCATACAATGTTGCATACAATTAGGTGCAGTTTTCTTACCATTAATTCTGAGTGCTTTGATTACGAAAAATGACCCTAGAGCACGATCCCCCCTTCTGAGCCCTAGCGTACACCTATTCTCAATAATGATAAGGGATTCCATCAATAATAAGTGAATAAAGGTTTCCAGACCAAGTTCTAGCCTCGGGACATAGAATTCCACCAAACACGGTAGTGGAATCGATCCTGAGCACCCTAGGTTAAGTTCCCAAACCTAAATCCTTCTCAAAGCCCAAAAATGCCCTTAAGAGCCATGACCCTATACCCCCCATGCCACTGCCCACCTTTAACCAGAGGCCCAGCCTCGCCATTCAGCAGACACGTGTTGCGGCCCTAAGCTCCCAATGTCACGGCCCACCCTTCCTTTTAGCTCCCATCTGTTCTAGAGGGTCGCTGCACACCAAGAACAGAGCCGCGGCTCGACCCCTTCGAACCCAGAAAAATCACCATTTTCAACAACCAAAACCCAACCAAATTAACCCTAGATCAACCCAACAACTCAACAAACTCATCACAAACACTCTAATATGTTCCCAGCAGCAAAACCCAACAAAAAACTAGACTCAAAACTCATTTAAACTCCAATTAAATCCTTGAAACTCAAAAGCTCATAAACAACTTAAAACAACCAGCAATTTCTTGAATTCAAAAGCTAAACCATAGTTAAAAGCTTACCTCTATTGAAGAATAAATCCACCATGTAGTTACTGAGCTAATTCCCAAGTCCTTAGTTTCAATTCAAGTGATTCCTAGCCCAAAATTCCTCCTTATCTTCCAAAGTTAGCTTGAGAGAGTTTCTAGAGGAAGCAAGAGTGAGAGAGAGAGAAGAGTCAGTTTTGGCAAAGTTCTATCTGTTTCCTTTTTTTTGTTTTATCTAACTTAAGTCACTTAAGTTAATCCTAAGGCTCGGGGTACCAAAAATGTCCCCGAGGGAAAAATGGTAAATTTCCCCATTATTCCCTCCTAAACTCTCTAACTTCAAATATATCTCCAAATATTTGTTTCCATAACCTAATAACTCAATTAAACATCAAATACCCAAAATACCCCTTGACTCGCCCCAAGTCAAGTATTGGGTCCCGTTGTAACTTTCCTGCTAATTGGCTCCCTAGGATCGCCTCATGCCATATGGTGCAAATATATCCACATAATAATGTGGTCTCAACCATTTATCACAAATAATCACATTTATGCCCTCAACGGGCCAAAATTACAAATATGCCCTTATAAGCTAAACAGGGCCCACATGCATATTAATACCCATAAATATGCATTTCATATATCCATATAATCATATAAACATGCTTATCACATAATCATGCATTAAATAATTTAAATCACACATAAACCAATTATGCCCTCCCGACACACTAATCAAGACCCTTAAGCCTTATTAGTGATTTTTGGGTCGTTACACTAATCAATATGCCTACCAAGGGAGTCCGCCATCAAGATTCATCGGTAAGGAGAAAGAGGATCCCCTTGTCTAGTCTCTCTGGTTCGATCCTCTTATTTTTAGTTCTCGAACCAAGAGATCCATGAATCAGGATCCTAATGCATATAGATACAAATGGTCCAATGGGGAGGACCAAGATTCGGACGAGAATCGAGGAAGGGGCGAGATAGATTGATAAGAAGGCTTGGCGAAGTCCACCCCCATGCATCCTGAGCTTGGAACAACGACCCCAAAAATCCTTAAGGGAGAAAACGATTCAATAACCTTCACTAAGGAGGACACACGGGGTGTGCATTTTCCACAAAAAGACCCCTTGGTACTGACTGTAATGTCCTCCTAATCTAGGACAATTACACTGTGTGTTTTAAATAGTGCTTAACTAGCTAAGCGAGTCATTTGAGTTTAAATCGTGTAATTAAAACTAATCAAAGGTTTAGGTACTAAAATTTTTGGTCAAAAGTCAACCATTTTATTTAAAAGCATTTAACTTCCATACATGGGATCCTATTATAGTTAAATATGGTTACAAAACCCCCAAAAGTGAATACAAAAGCCAACCTAGGCAGCATAATCAAGGTCCAACCCTAGTTCCAACTGATAACCTCGGCCGCGGCAGACGAGTAGGCCGCATATGTACACTCTGCCCCTGAAGCTCTCCAACTCATGGCTGGTCCAGCTTTTCCTTTTCTTTACCTGCACCATATAGCACTCATGAGCCAAGGCTCAGGAAGAAAACATAAACATGCTTATAAGTAGTACATTATCAGATCATAGAATCATAGCTACCATGTTAGCAGTAATAGCCCTACTCATGCATGCAATCAATTCATATAAGTGACCATAGAGTCACACTAGGGCTTTAGTGCTCATCTCTCACGTAACCAGCCGTCGAGCTAGCTAAGCGGGTCTAATACTTCACATTCTATATGTCCCTAGGGGCGCTCAAGCGTGTATCTTGCTTCGGGTCAGCATAACCCTATTGGCCATCGTTCAGCACGCTATTATCGCCTTCAACTTCTAAGCTGAGCCTTTAAACTCTCAACTCATAAGCCAAGTCCTTTAACCTTTAACTAATAAGTCAAGTCTTTCAATCTTCGACTGATAAGTCGTGCCTTTAACCGTCGACTGATAAGTCAAGTATTACCCTTCGAATGATAAGTCGAGTCAAGATATTCGACCAATAAGTTGAGTCTCAACCTTCGACTGATAAGTCGAGTCTTACCCTTCAACTAATAAGTCAAGTCTAGATATTCGACTGATAAGTTGAGTCTCAACCTTCGACTGATAAGTTGAGTCTTACCCTTCAACAGATAAGTTGAGTCTTAAGCTTCAACTACTAAGTCGAGTCCCAACATCCGATTGATAAGTCCAGCCCCTTTAAAACTGATTATACCCTTGACTATTAAGCCAAGAACCTCATCAGATAACACAGATAGACCTTAAGCTTATAAGTTGAGCTTCCCTAATTAGGTATACAACTCAACAGTTATTGCATAACATAGGTAAACACAACACATTCAATATATTTAATGAAACATTCCCAGTATAACATTAACTCTGTGCTATAATTGGGCTGAGCCCTAAACACAAACAAGGTGCAGTTTTCTTACCTCAGGTTTGAGTGTAGTGCATATTAAGAACAACCCTTGAGTACGATCCTAGTTTCGAGCCCCTAGCAATAACCTAGACACAACCAAGTATCGAATCCCGTTAAAAATGAGTAATAAAGGCTTCTAGACTGACTCCTAGCCTTCGGGACATTGAATTCTACTAAAGCGTGTAGTAAGATCGATCTCGAGCCCTTAGGTTGAGTTCTTGCACTCAAAACCTCCCTAAGGCCCAAAATCCCTTAAGCGTCGTGACCCCCAACCATTTGAGCTGCGACCCGCTCAAGTCAGAGGTCTGAGCCTCTTCCCTGCCTACACCAGCACTGCGACGTGCCCTAGCAGGCACCGCAACTCAAAAGCCTTAAATGCCAACTGCATCTCCTTCGTTCAAGAGAGTCGCGACGCCCCAAGAACAGGGCGCAACTTGACCTGAAAACTTTGTTTTTCCTCCATTATTCTCAATCCATATCCTTCTGTAAACCTATCCCAACATAGCCTAATCCTAAAATCAAAGTTCCCAAATGATTCAATAGACAATAGTACTTGGAGGGACGACTTATGCCCAAGTTGTTGAGAAGGCTCTTACCACTGAGGAAGCAGAGACAAGATCTGGAGGGAGAATGCTTCAAGACGAGAGGGTCGCAAAGCAGTGCCTCCATATTTTGGGTCTGGTAGGGGCGGAGGCCCTAGTAATCTGAAGATGAAGACCCCTGACACTTCAACTGCTGCAAGTCCTGATAGATAGGTTAGGGTACTCAGGGTGGCTGTCAAGGAGGCAGTGATACATGGAGGAGCTATCCAGAGTGCATGAGGTGCAGAAGACACCATAGGGGCAAATGTCGAGCAAAGGCCTGTTATGTGTGTGGGGTTGTAAAGCCCTGGGTAGCCAAGACCGTTACATTGAGTGTTCATAAAGGTGCAAGACTTTCTAATCAAGTCATTTAATTAGAATCGTGTTACTGAAACTATAATTGAACTAACGTTAAAATATTTTTGTCATTAAAGATACATTTCATTTAAGTAAACATTTCGTACATGGGATCCCAAAAGAAATAGAGTTTAAAAGACAGTTTACAAAAATTCAAGGATATATATACAGCTACTGGCCTCTCTAAGGGAAAAATAGACATTTAAGGTTCTCTTGTCCTGTACCACTCCTCAGCCGTCGCTGGTGATCATTTGACTATGTACATTCAGCCGCAAAGCTCTCCAACTCAAGACTGGTCCACCTTGCCCTTGCCTTTACCTGCACCACGAAGCACCCATGAGCCGAAGCATAATATAAGCGACAACCAGCAAACAGAGAAATCGCAAATCATCAATCAGACATACAACAGGTCATATTACTCACATAAACAAGGATACCAACCTACAAGCCATTAATCAATTATTCAGACAACAAACTCGTCACAATCATCAGTTTAAACAACAATAAACACATAACACCAAAATCCAGGGTCGACGACCTTACGACGCACCCTCTGATTATCCCACTGACTCCGTCTTGCTTAGGTAGAGCTCAGTGATTATGTACTTAACCTCAGCTACCAGTTGCTGAGCCAAACCCCGCGCGTGAATATTGATTTCGGCACTCTTAGGTCGTTTGTCACATCTCCCTATGGCATAATATCGTCTCATGACATCACATACAAATATAGGAAACTCTTAGTCCCAACATAATCACATAACTGGGTGCAGTTTCTTACCTTTGATTCCGAGTGCTTTGGTTAAAAGAAATGATCCTCGAGCAAGATCCCGTCCGAGTCCTAGCGTACACCTAGTCACAAACTTAACATAGTACCCTCGTTAACATTCAATTCTGTAACCTAACCTCGGGACCAATCCCGAGCCCTCGAGAAGCCCCAATTTCACCAAACGGGGTGGTGGAATCGACCCCCAAACCCCCAAGCGAAAACCCTAAGAAAAATATTCAAAACCCTATTCTGGAGGCAAGGTAGCGTGACAGCGCTACAAGCAGAGACAAAAACGTCCAGAAAAGCTAGGCCTAGCGCTGTAGCGCCCTAAAGCTAGCGCTACATCGCTACTGACAAAACTAGAACACCCTGAGTTTTCTCCTTCGAATTTCCTCGAGCCAAAACTCCCTAAAACCCCTCCAAACCTCAACCACACTTCAAATGGAGCCTACCATCCACTACATCTCAACCCACATGGCCCAACAACATCAAATTTGGCCACATGCACCATCAAACATAGAAAACAAGAATTGAGCTTAAAGCTCAAGAACTTTATCAGAAAAAACTAGAAACTACCTAGAAATCCTTACCTTTAATGGAGAATCGGACTCTAGGTTGCCATTAGCACCCCTCTACCCTCTAACTCCTCAATTCCCAAAGCTCAAATCCTTGAATTCCCATCCAAAAACTAAAATTCAAAAACAACCCATCAAAGTCAGAAAATTCAAACTAAAATCTTTAAGCTTTACCTTAATTGAACTTTAATTCCAACAGAACTTCCTAGCTTCACCAAGCACCCAAGTTCCAAGCCCTAGCCTAAGCCTCCTCCGAGTTACAGCTTCAAATTCCAGAAGAAATGGTGAAGAGAGGGGAAAACGTGAGAGAGAATGGGATATAGGTTAGGAACTCTGTTTTTCCTTCTTTCTTTCTTCCCTTTTTTTCTTTCAACTTCTCACACATTCTACAAATCCCACTAAGGATAAATGGAAAAATAACGCTTATCCACTTTTAACCATCCAAAAGGCCATTTTCCCCTCCCATTATAACCCAAGCTTTTAAACATTCCAAGGGCATTTTGTTCATTTGTTCCCAATTCCCACTAATTCCTCGAGTGTCCCTAATAATTACCGCTTAAACATCGACACTTAACTAATAACCAATTATTTTCCTCAATGTCAAATAGTCTCTAATATATTTCCCAAGTTCCTAGAAATACTCCCAGGCTCCTCCGAGTTGGGTATAAATCCCGACCGTGACTTTTTCGCAAAACCGCTCACTAGGATCGCCTCGAGTCACAAGTTGCAACTATATCCACATAATAATGTGCTCTCAACAATTATCACAAATAATCATGTTTATGCCCTCAACGGGCCAAAATTACAAATATGCCCATATAATCTAAACAGGTCCTACATGCATACTAATACTCATAATCAAGCATCTCATATATCCATATAATCATATAAACATGCTTATCACATAATCATGCATTTAATCATTTAAATCACACATAAACCAATTATTTCCTCCCGACACACTGACCTGATTTTTGTCCTAAAAATTTACCTGAATAACTTAGGATACTGATCCCGCATCGCTGACTCTAGCTCCCAGGTCGCCTCCTCGACCCTACTATTCTTCCATAATATTTTAACCAGAAGAATCTTCTTATTTCATAAGAATTTATCCTTCCGATCCAGAATTTGAACCAGTTGCTCCTCATAGGATAAATCTGTCTGCAATTCCAAGTCTTCATACTTCAGCACATGTGTCGTATCTTAGACGTACTTCTGGAGAATGGAAACATGGAATACGCCATGAACTTCCGACAATGACGGTGGCAAAGCTAACCTGTAAGCCACCTGTCCGATCATTTCCAGGATCTCAAAAGGTCCAATGAATCTAGGTCTCAACTTGCCCTTCTTCCCAAATCCTCTCACCCCTCGCAGTGGTGAAACTCCCAGAAACACGTGGTCTCCAACCTAGAACTCAACGTCTCTACGCTTAGGATCAGCGTAGATTTTCTGTCTGCTCTGTGAGGCGAGCATTCGAGCTCGGATCTTCTCAATAGCTTCATTTTTCTTCTGAACCATGTCCGGCCCCAATACCTCCTCTCACCTATCTCATCCCAATGAATGGGTGATCTACATATCCTTCCATATAACATCTCATATGGAGCCACTCCAATCGTTGATTGGTGACTATTGTTGTAAGAAAACTCAATCAATGGGAGATACTTACTCCACGATCCCTCAAAATCAATCACGCACTCGAAGCATATGCTTCAACACCTGAATCGTCCTCTCAAACTGTCCATCAGTCTAAGAATGAAAGGTCGTGCTAAACTTCAACTGAGTCCCCATAGCCTTCTCCAAACTACACCAAAACTTGGAGGTAAATATAGGATCCCGGTCTGACACTATAGACATAGGAATCTCCCTCACATATAACTTTGCATACTGATCCACTGTATATGTCATCTTCACTGGAAGAAAATGAGCTAACTTGGTATATCTGTCCACTATCACCCACACCGAGTCATGAAGCCCTAATGTCCTTGGTAAACCTCCCACAAAGTCCATCGTAATATCCTCCCATATCCACTCGGGAATACCCAAAGGCTGAAGCAATCCTGCTGGTCGCTGATGCTTAGCTTTCACCTACTGACAGGTTAAACATCTGGCCACGTATTCCACCACATAACATCCTTCTTCTTCCCGAGTCACCAATATAACATCCGTAGATCTTGATACATCTTCGTGGTACCCGGATGAAGTGAGTACGGTGTAGTAAGTGACTCATCTAATATCTCTCGTCTGATCCCCACATCAGCTAGGACAAAAATCTGCCCCTGATACCGTAGCAAACCAACCTCAGAAATAGAATAGTCCTTAGCTACTCCTGCTAAGACATTCTCTCTAATCTCCTGTAATTGAGCACCTACCAACTGACCTTACTTAATCCGCTTTAGCAGGGTCGACTGCAAAGTAATGTTGGCCAACCAGCCCACCACCAACTCTATCCTCACTCTGGCCATCTCATCAACTAACTCTCTCAAAATCTGGGTGGAACTATATAACTGACCCAGGCCCCTCCGACTCAATGCATCTGCAACTACGTTGGCTTTCCCTAGGTGATAAAGAATATCACAGTCATAGTCTTTTACCAACTCCAGCCAACGTCTCTGCCTCATGTTCAGGTTTTTCTGTGTAAAGATCTACTACAAACTCTTATGATCATTGTATATCTCGCACTTTTCCCCGTACAGATAATGCCGCCAAACCTTCAGTGGGAATACCACCGCTGCTAACTCCAAATCATGGGTAGGGTACCGCTGGTCATACTCCTTCAGCTGTCATGATGCATAAGCTATAACCTTCTCGTTCTGCATCAACACACAGCCCAAACCCAACCTTCACGCTTCGCAATAGACTACAAACTTTCCTTCCTCAGAAGGAAGATTCCGCGCAGGTGTAGTAATAAGTCGCCGCTTCAATTCTTAGAAATTGTTCTCACACTTGTCAAACCAGACGAACTTCAAATTCTTCTGTGTCAGTTATATAATTGGTGCTGCTATCTTCGAGAAGCCTTCCACAAACCGTCTATAGTAACCTGCTAAACCGAGAAAAACTCCGAACCTCCGAGGCGTTCCTTCGCCTTGGTCAATCTTTAACTGCCTCCACCATAGACGGATCCACCTGAATCCCATCTGCCCCAACAATATGTCCAAGGAATGTCACTTCTGGTAGCCAAAACTCACACTTCTTAAACTTAGCATACAATTGATGCTCTCTCAACCTCTGCTGAACCTGTCGAAGATGAAACTCGTGCTCTGCCTCTGAATTGGAGTACACTAAAATGTCATCGATGAAGACAATGATGAACTGATCCAAGAAGTACTTGAACACCCTATTCATTAAGTCCATGAAGGTTGCTGGGGCATTGGTCAAACCGAACGACATGACTAGAAACTCATAGTGCCCATACCTCGTTTGGAAGGTCGTCTTCGGTATGTCCTCGTCTTTGATCCTCAGTTGGTGATAACCAGATCGAAGATCAATCTTCAAGAACACCGTCTTTCCTTGCAGTTGATGGAACATGTCATCAAACCTTGGTAGAGGATACTTATTCTTGATAGTTAACTTGTTCAATTCACAGTAGTCTATACACATTCTCAAAGTCCCGTCCTTCTTCTTCACTAATAGGACTGGAGCACCCCATGGCGAGTAGTTAGGCCTGATAAAACCCAAATCCAGAAGCTCATGTAAATATATCTTCAATTCCTTCAGTTTTGCCAGTTCCATTCTATATGGTGCCCTCGACACTGGCTCTGTTCCTGATGCTAACTCGATAACAAACTGAATCTCCCTATGTGGCAATAACCCTGGTAAATCCTTAGGGAATACATCCAAGAACTCACAAACCAATCTGGTCTCCTCCGGCCCTACAGGCAACTCCCTGGTGGTATCCACCACGCTAGCCAGAAAGCCTATGCATCCTCCCTATAATAAATCTCTGGCTCTCAGCACTGATATCATGGGTATGCGGGGTCCATATACCACTCCCACAAAGACAAAGGGATCCTCGCCCTCCGACTCAAAGGTCACCATCTTCTTTCAACAGTCAATAGTAGCTTCGTATCTAACCAGCCAATTCATTCCCCAAAATCATGTCAAAGTCTTCCATACCCAACTCAATCAAGTCTACTGACAATTCCATACCATCAACCATCACTTGCAGTGCTCTAATCCATCTCCTAGAAACTACCAGTTCTCCTGTAGGCAATATAGTTCCAAACCCCGCAGTATAATACTCACTAGGTCTACACAGTCTATCAATCACCTTACTAGAAACA
Source organism: Humulus lupulus (assembly GCF_963169125.1). Taxonomy (NCBI): domain Eukaryota; kingdom Viridiplantae; phylum Streptophyta; class Magnoliopsida; order Rosales; family Cannabaceae; genus Humulus; species Humulus lupulus. The sequence goes on along the minus strand of NC_084802.1, from coordinate 143,370,929 downwards.
AATGAATATGTAGCACCAGAGTTAATCAATACAATAAAAGGAGAGCCAACACTAGAAAGCTGACATGTCACTACCGAGGGACTAGCCTCGGCCTCTGCCTGTGTCAGGGTGAACACTCGAGCTGGAGTCAAGCTGTCCACCTTCCCTGCTTCCCCTTTCTTCATTGTTGGGCAGTCTTTCTTGAGGTGTCCTACCACCCCGCACACATAACAGGCCTTAGCCGAGCATTCACCAGGATGGCATCTTCTGTACCTCGTGCAGTCAGGATAACTCCTCCACGAATCACCACCCCCATGATGGCCACCTTGAGTACCCCGACCTCTCTTAGCACAACCAGGAGCGGTCAGAGCATCAGGGGTCTTCCTCTTCAGATCATTGGGGCCTCTACCCCTACCAGATCCAGAGTATGGATGCACCGACCTAGGGCCCTCCCGCCTTGCCCCACTCTCCCTCCAGATCTTGTTCTCCGCTTCTTGAGCGGTAAGAGCCTTCTCAACATCCTGGGCATAAGTTGTCCCCCCAGGAATTGTTGTAATCATCACATCTCGGGCTATCATAGCATTAAGCGCCCTGATAAATCTGTCATGCCTAGCTGCATTAGTAGGCACAAGATATGGTGCGAACTTCTCAAGTCTGTCGAACTTCAGGGTATATTCTGTAACTGTCATACTATCCTGAACCAATCCCACAAAGTCATTAACCTTCGTTGCCCTAATGGCAACATTCTAGTACTTTTGGCTAAACAAATCCTTCCCAACTCAATGTAGCAACATCCCTAGTCTGTGATGCCACTTCCCACCAGATGCGGGCATCCTCTCTCAACATATATGCAGCACAGGCCACTCTGTCATGACCCTCTACCTTCATAAAGTCCAAGATAGCGATGATCATACTCATCTACTGTTAAGCTTTCAGTGGATTTGGTCCCCCTTCAAAAGTTGGAGGATGCTGTCTCTTGAACCGCTCATACAACGACTCCCATCTCTTCCCAACCTTTGCTGGATGTACTACTGGTGCCACTGTAGGTGGCACAATAGGGGCAGCATCCCTTGATGGAGCCTGCTGTCTCAAAAGTCGGATATGCTCTTCCTGGCTCAGAAGCCGGACTTGCATGTCTGCCATAATCTGATGCCAGTTCTCAGGGACTGGCAGAGGGGTCTGACCCTAGCCATCATCCCTTGCCTCAGACCTACTGCCAGTAAGTCGTATAGATCATCTTGGATGCATAGCTATCAAAGTTAATCTGCAATCAACGACTCGACGATCAGACTATGATGACAGGGTAATAATCCTTTCATAATCCTCCATTGGAACACAACCATTCACAAGCAATCAAGATATAATAGTTTATTCAAATATTGATTCACATACACAGCAATGCTAATAAGCATGCCTCGATATCATCACACAACACTCAAGAGCCAGTCCCTATCAGTATCTCATGCTTCCTATTAATCATACAAATATCAGCATTCACATTCATTTCCAATCATATAGGCATATAATCATGTATACACAATTACCAAACCCTGAGTCGAGCTTGTCTTTAGCGGCGAATGTACATGTCCAGCCAGTCTTCAGGAACCCATAAACCTACGAGGCTCCAATACCAAGTTGTAACGCCCTGGGTAGCCAAGACGTTATACTGAGTGTTTATAAAGGTGCAACACTTGCTAATGAAGGCATTTAATTAGAATCGTGTTACTGAAACTATAATTGAACTAGGGTTAAAAGATTTTGGTCATAAAAGATACATTTCATTTAAGGAAACGCTTCGTACATAAGATCCCAAAACAAATAGAGTTTAAAAGACACTTTACAAAAATTCCAGGAAATATATACAACTACTGGCCTCTCTAAGGGCAAAATGGAAATTTAAGGTTCTGCTATCCTGTACCACTCCTCGGCTGTGGAGACCGACCAGCTGACTATGTACATTTAGCCCCAAAGCTCTTCAACTCAAGACTGGTCCACCTTGCCCTTGCCTTTACCTGAACTACGAAGCACCCGTGAGTCGAGGCCCAACAAGAAAACTATAAAGCATAGTATAAGTGACAACCAACAGACAGATAATTCGCAAATCATCAATCCGACATACAACAGGTCATATTGCTCACATAAACAATCATACCAACCTACAAGCCATTAATCAGTTATTCAGACAACAAAGTCGTCATAATCATTAGTTTAAACAACAATAAACATATAACACCAAAATCCAGGGTCGACGCCCTTAGGTCGCACCCTCTGATTATCCCACTGACTCCAGCTCGCTTAGTTAGAGCACAATGATTATGTACTTAACCTCAGCTACTAGTTGTCGAGCCACGCCCGTGCACAAATATTGATTACGGCACTCTTAGATTATTTGTCACATGTCCCTATGGCATAATACCATCTCATGACATCACATACAAATATAGGAAACTCTTAGTCCCAACATAATCACATAACCGGGTGCAGTTTCTTACCTTTGATTCTGAGTGTTCTGGTTAAAAGAAACGATCCTCAAGCACGATCCCGTACGAGTCCTAGCGTACACCTAGCAACAAACGTAACGTAGTACCCTCGTTAACATTCAATTCTGTAACTTAACCTCGGGACCAATCTTGAGCCCTCGGAAAGCCCCATTTCCACCAAACGGGGTGGTGGAATCGACCCCCGAGACCCCAAGCGAAAACCCTAAGAAAAATACCCAAAACCCTAAGGTAGGGTAGCGCTACAACGCTACAAGCAGAGACAAAATTGCCTAGAAAAGCTAGGCCTAATGCTATAGCGCCCTAAAGCTAGCGCTACTTACAGCACCAGAATAACCTGAGTGTTCTCCTTCGAATTTCCCTGAGCAAAAACTCCCTAAACCCCTCCAAACCTCAACCACACTTCAAATAGATCCTTCCATCCACTACATCTCAATCCACATGGACAAAAAACATCAAATTTTGTGACATGCACCATCAAACATAGAAAACAAGAATTGAGCTTAAAGCTCAAGAACTTTATCAGAAAAAACCAGAAACTACCTAGAAATTCAAATGATCAAACCCATAAATCTTTACCTTTAATGGGGAATCCGACTCTAGGTTACCCTTAGCACCCTTCTAGCCTCTAGCTCCTTAATTCCCAAAGCTCAAATACTTGAATTCCCATCCAAAAACTCAAATTCGGAAACAACCCATCAAAGTCAGAAAATTCAAACCAAACTCTGTAATCTTTACCTTAATTGAACTTTAATTCCAGCATAACTTCCTAGCTTCACCAAGGACCCAAGTTCCAAGCCCTAGCCTAAGCCTCCTCTGAGTTGCAGCTTCAAATTCCAGAATAAATGGTGAAGGGAGGGGAAACCGTGAGAGAGAATGGGATATAGGTTAGGAACTTTGTTTTTGTTCTTTCTTTCTTCCTTTTCTTTCCTTCTGCTTCTCATACATTCTACAAATCCCACTAAGGCTAAATGGCAGAATAACACTTATCCTCTTTTAACAATCCAAAAGACCATTTTGCCATCCCATTAAAACCTAAGCTGTTAAACATTCCAAGGGCATTTTGGTCATTTGATACCAATTCCCGCTAATTCCTCGAGTGTCCCTAATAATTATCGCTTAAACATCAACACTTAACTAATCACCAATTATTTTCCTTAATGTCAAATAGTCTCTAATATATTTCCCAAGTTCCCAGAAATACCCCAGGCTCCCCCGAGCTGGGTATAAATCCCCACCGTGACTTTTTCGTTAAACCGCTCACTAGGATCGCCTCGAGTCACAAGCTGCAAATATATCCAAATAATAATGTGCTGTCAACAATTATCGCAAGTAATCATGTTTATGCATTCAACGGGCCAAAATTACAAATATGTCCTTATAATCTAAACAGGGCCTACATGCATACTAATACTCATAATCAAGCATCTCATATATCCATATAATCATATAAGCATGCTTATCACATAATCATGCATTTAATCATTCAAATCACACATAAACCAATTATGCCCCCTGACACACTAATCAAGGCCCTTAAGCCTTATTAGTAATTTTTGGTCATGACAGGGGTGGTGGGACACCTCAAAAAGGACTGCCCAACAGTGAAGAAAGGGGAAACAGGGAAGGTGGATAGCTTGACTCCAGCTCGAGTGTTCACCCTAACGCAGGCAGAGACCGAGGCTAGTCCCTCGATGGTGACAGGTCAGCTTTCTATTGCTAGCTCTCCTTTTACTGTATTGATTGACTCTGGTGCTACACATTCATTTTTTTCTAGTAAGGTGATTGATAGACTGTGTAGACCTAGTGAGTACTGTACTGCAGGGTTCGGGACTATATTGCCTACAGGGGAACTAGTTGTTTTTAGGAGGTGGATTAATGCACTGCCAGTGATGGTTGATGGTAGGGAATTATCAGTAGACTTGATTGAGTTTGGTATGGAGTACTTTGATATGATTTTTGGAATGGATTTCCTGGTAAGATACAGGGCTACCATTGATTGTAGGAAGAAGATGGTGACTTTCGAACATGAGGGAAATGATCCTTTTGTTTTCGTGGGTGTGGTATGTGGACCCCGCGTACCCGTGATATTATCGCTGAGAGCCAGGGACTTATTACAGGGAGGATGTATAGGTTTCCTGGGTAGGGTGGTGGATACTACCAGAGTGTTGCCATCAGGGCTGGAAGGGACCAGATTAGATCGTGAGTTCTTGGATGTGTTCCCTGAGGATTAACAAAGGCTGTCGCCACACAGGGAGATTCAGTTCATTATTAAGTTAGTGCCCGGGACAAAGCCGGTGTCGAGGGAACCATATAGAATGGCACCGGCAGAACTGAAGGAATTGAAGATACAGCTGCAGGAACTTCTGGATTTAGGGTTTATCAGGCCTAGTTACTAACCATGGGGTGCTCCAGATTTGTTTGTAAAGAAGAAGGACAAGACTCTGAGAATGTGTATAGATTACAAAGAATTGAACAAGTTGACCATCAAGAATAAGTACCCTCTACCAAGGATCAATGACTTGTTTGATCAGCTGCAAGGAAAGACGGTATTCTCGAAGATTGATCTTCGATCTGGTTATCACCTGCTGAGGATCAAGAATGAGGATATACCAAATACGGCCTTCCGAATGAGGTACATGAACTATGAGTTTCTGGTAATGTTGTTTGGTTTGACCAATGCCCTAGCAGCCTTCATGGACTTAATGATCAGAGTGTTCAAGGACTTCTTAGATCAGTTTGTGATTGTCTTCATTGACGACATTCTAGTGTACTCCAGTTCAGAGACAGAGCATGAGCTACATCTTCGATAGGTCTTCCAGAGGTTAAGAGAGAACCAGTTGTACGCCAAGTTTAAGAAGTGTGAGTTCTGGCTAGCAGAAGTGATATTCATTGGGCATATTGTTGGTGAAGATGGGATTAAGGTGGATCCATCTAAGGTGGAGGCAGTTAGAGATTTGCCGAGGCCAAGGAACGCCTCAAAAGTTCGAAGTTTCCTCAGGTTAGCAGGGTACTACAGACCATTTGTGGAAGGGTTCTCGAAGATTGCTGCGCCGATGACAGAATTGACACGGAAGAATTTGAAGTTTGTCTGGTCAGACAAGTGTGAGAACAATTTTCAAGAGTTGAAGCGGTGACTTATTACTGCACCTGTGCTGAGTCTTCCTTCAGACGAAGGAAAGTTTGTGGTTTATTCTGAGACCCCAAGTTTGGTTTAGGTTGTGTGTTGATGCAGAATGGGAAGGTTATAGTTTATGTGTCATGACAGCTGAAAGAGTATCAGCATCGGTATCCTACCCATGAGTTGGAGTTAGCAGTGGTGGTTTTCACACTGAAGGTTTGGCGACATTATCTGTATGGGGAGAAGTGAGAGATATACACCGATCATAAGAGTTTGAATTACTTCTTCACGCAGAAGGACCTGAACATGAGGCAGAGGGTGTTGGCTAGAGCTGGTAAAAGACTATGATTGTGACATTCTTTACCACCCAGGGAAAGGCAACGTAGTGGCGGATGCATGGAGCTGGAGAGGCCCGGGTCAGTTATTTAGTTCCACCTAAATATCGAGAGAGTTAGCTGATGAGATAGCCAGACCGAGGATAGAGTTGGTGGTGGGCCGATTGGCCAACATTACTCTGCATTCGACCCTACTAGAGCGAATTAAGGAAGGTCAGCTAGTGGATGCTTATATACAGGAGGTAAGAGAGAGTGTCTTAGCAGGAGAAGCTAAGGACTATTCTATTCTTGAGGTTGGTTTGCTACGGTATCAAGGTCGGATTTGTGTTCCGACTGATGTGGGGATCAGACGAGAGATGGGGATCAGACGAGAGATACTAGATGAATCACATACTCTGCCGTACACACTTCATCCAATTACCATGAAGATGTATCAGGATCTACAGACATTGTATTGGTTGGCAGGGATGAAGAAGGATGTGGTGGAGTACGTGGACAGATGTTTGACCTGTCAGCAGGTGAAAGTTGAGCATCAGTGACCAATAGGGTTGCTTCAATCTTTGGGTATTCCCAAGTGGAAAATGGAGGATATTACGATGGACTTTGTGGAGGTTTACCCAGGACAGTGGGGCTTCATCACTCGGTGTGGGTGATAGTGGACAGATACACCAAGTCAGCTCATTTTCTTCCAGTGAAGACGACTTATATGGTGGATCAGTATGCAGAGTTGTATATGAGGGAGATTGTACGTCTCCACGTGATTCCTATGTCTATAGTGTCAGACTGGGATCCTATCTTTACCTCAAAGTTTTGGTGTAGTTTGGAGAAGGCTATGGGAACTCAGTTGAAGTTCAGCACAACCTTTCATCCTCAGACTGATGGATAGTCTGAGAGGACGATTCGAGTGTTGGAGGATATGCTTAGGACATGCGTGATCGATTTTGTGGGATCTTGGAGTAAGTACCTCCCGTTGATTGAGTTTTTGTACAACAACTGTTATCAGTCAACGATTAGAGTGGCTCCATACGAGATGTTATATGGGAGGAGATGTAGATTGCCCATTCATTGGGATAAGATGGGTGAGAGGAAGTATTTAGGGCTGGACATGGTTTAGAAGACCAATGAAGCTATTGAGAAGATCCAAGGTAGAATGCTTGCTTTGGGGACCACGTGTTTCTGTGAGTTTCACCACTGCGAGGGGTGAGGAGGTTTAGGGCAAGTTGAGCCCTAGAATTATTGGACCTTTTGAGATCCTGGAGAGGATCGAATAGGTGGCTTATAGGTTAGCCTTGCCACCATCGTTATCGGGAGTTCATGACATATTCCATATTTCCATGCTCCGGAAGTACGTCTCAGATACAACACATGTGTTGAAGTATGAAGACTTGGAATTGCAGACAGATTTGTCCTATGAGGAGCGACCGGTTCAGATTTTAGATCGGAAGGAGAAGGTTCTGCGGAACAAGACAATTCCTCTGGTTAAAGTGTTATGGAGGAATAGAAGGGTCGCGGAGGTGACCAAGGAGCTTGATTTAGCAATGCGGGATCAGTATCTCGAGTTATTCAGGTAAATTTTGAGGACGAAATTCTCAGTAGGAGGGGATAGTTGTAACGACCCAAAATTTACTATTAAGGCTTAAGGGCCTTGATAATTGTGACGGGAGGGAATAATTGGTTTATATGTGATTTAAATTATTTAATGCCTAATTATGTGATAAGCATGCTTATATGATTATATGGATATGTGAAATGCATGTTTATGAGTATTAATAAGCATGTGGGCCCTGTTTAGCTTATAAGGGAATATTTGTAAATTTGGCCCGTTTTGAGCATAAATGTGATTATTTGTGGTAAATTGTTAGGACCACATTATTATGTGGATGTATTTGCAGCATATGGCTCGAGGTGATCCTAGTGAGCAGTTTAGCGAAATAGTCACGGCGGGGATTTATACCCGGCTTGGGGGAAGCCTGGGGTATTTTTGGGAATTTGGGAAATATATTGTAGATTTTTAGACATTGGGGAAAATAATTGGTGATTAATGAGATGATGAGATTTAAGTGGTAAACGTTAGGGACAATCGAGGAATTAGCGAGAATTGGGAGCAAATGACCAAAATGCCCTTAGAATGATTAAAAGACTTGGATTTAATTGGGAGGGCAAAAGGGTCTTTTGGGTTATTAAGGATATACTTGATTTGTCTAATGTTTTTTTAGAGCATAAGGGGGAAAGTGGTAGAAACTAAAGGAAAGAAAAAGAAAAAAAGAAAGAAAGAAGAAAAACAGAGCTCTCTCCCACTTCCTTACGATTTCTTCTCCTCTCACTCTTCCTTGAGGATTTTGAAGCATTGAACTCAAAGGGAGTCTAGGCTTGGTTTGGGGTGTTGATCCTTGGAGTAGCTAAGGGATTCAATTGGAGTTATTTTTCCAATTAAGGTAAGGTTTGTGGTTTTTTTGAGTTTAATGAATTTTGTTAAGATTGATCTCTGAATTTGAATATTGGATGAGAATTTAAGGACTTGAGCTTGGGGATTTGAGGAATTAAATTTTGGAAGGTCATTGAAGGCAACCTAGGGTCGAATCCACTCAGCTAAGGTACCAAGTTCTAATCTTGATCATCTGGGTTTTCTGGTTTTCAGATGAAGTTCTTGAGCTTCAAGCTCAATTCTGGTTTTCTGTGTTAGATGATGCTATTAGCTAAGTTTTGAAGTTGCTAGGTTATGTTGTATGAGATATAGTGGATTGTACACTCAATTTGGAGTTTAGTTGAGGTTTGGAGTGGGTTTATGGAGATTTGGCTCGGGAAAGTTCGAAGGAAAAACCCAGATTTCTGCATGTGTTGGTTGTAGCGATGTAGTGCTAGGTTGGGAGCACTACAGCGCTAGGACACGCTTTCTGGGGGGGCTTGAGTCTGTGACTCTAGCGCTGTAGTGCCCACCTTGTGGTGCTGTAGCGCTAACCAACCTCCAGAATTTGGTTTTTGGGTATTTTTCTTAGATTTTTCGCTTGGGGGCTCGGTTGACGGGTTCCCCACCTCGTTGGGTGGAACTTGCAATCCCGAGAGTGCGATTTTGGTCCTAGGATTGTTCTTTGGAATTCAAACTTATTGAGGTACTATTTAATGGAATGTGATTAGGTGTACACTAGGGCTCAGAACGGGATCGTGCTCGATGGTCATCTCAATTAGCTAAGTACTCGGAATCAAAGGCAAGAAAACTGCACCGAGTTATGTGGTTATGTTGGGACTAAGAGTTCCCTATACTTGTATGTAATGTTGTATGATGGTATTATGCCTTGTGAACATGAAATAAATGGCCTAAGAGTGCCAGAATTAATATTGGCGCACAAGGACGCGGCTCGGCCATTGGTAGCTGAGGTTAAGTATATAATCACTGAGCTCGGCCTAAGCGAACCAGAGTTAGTAGGATAAACAGAGGGTGCGTCCTAAGTACGTCAACCCTGGATATTGTGTGATATGTTTATTGTTATTAATCTGATGATTATGGCATGTTTATTACCTGGATGATTGATTATTGGTTTGCAGATTGATATCATTGATTATGTGAACAATGTGGTCTGATGAGTATCTGATTGATGATTTGTGAATTATGTGACTATTGATTATTGGTTATGCTCTGTAATATGGTTTTCTTGTTGGGCCTTGGCTCATGGGTGCTACGTGGTGCAGGTAAAGGCAAGAGCGAGGTGGACCAGTCCTGAGTTGGAGAGCTCTAGGGCAGAATGTACATAGTCAGCTGATCGGCCGCCACGGTCGAGGAATGGTACAGGGATAGGAGAACCTAAAGTGCCTATTTTTCCATTAGAGTGGCTTGTGGTTGTACATAAACTTTGAAACTTTTGTAAACTGTCCTTTAAAACCTGTTTTGGGATCCCATGTATTAAACGTTTATTTTAATGAGAAATTTCCAATTTATGACAAAATTCTTTTATCCCCAACCTAATTACGACTTTAGGGTCACGTTTTCAACTATATGACTTGATTAGCAAGTTTTGCACTTTTATAATCTTATAGTGTAATGACCTTGGTTATCTAGGGTGTTACATAATGTGTCTCCTCCATAATTACGGAAACTGATTCTGATTTCAATATTTGAAGATTTCTATTTTGTTTAAAATCAGTTTTATCCTTTTGGATTTTAGGTCACTACCTAAATACACAAATAGATAATCGCCATTATATTCAAGATACTAAAAAAATTAAGTCCTTATAATTATTCAATGACTCAATACATCATTGGATTGACAACTGCTGACTATTCCCACCATTTAACAAATGTTAATTCGAAGACATAACATTAGATACATTAAACAGTTCATCACTGAGTTGTATGAATATTATCCCATGTCCTTCTTTTCTAGTAAAAGAATAAATGGACATTATTATTTAGATAATACATCCTTCTGACCTGAAAGGCAAAAAAGCCTTTCTTGGATTTTTGTAAACTAAAGTATTTAAGCCTTTTCATTCTATATAGATTTAAATGTATAGAACATTCTTGGCTTTTCTAAATCTAATATTTAGAAATGTTCAACTAACAATTTCTTTTCTATTGATAATTTCTCTACATCATTCACAATGATCAAAACATTATCAATATTAAGAAAAATCACAACAAAATCTTTCTGGTCGAGATCTTCAAACAGTTTTGTCATGTCAGCCATCCAGTAAAGACTACTTAGACATCCATTTAAATTATTCTCATATTCCATGCATAAAGCAATGGATAAGAGTATGTAAATAGATTTAAGCTTGGTTACAGTAGAAGGTATTTATTCGAGTAATATATTCTTCTTTCTGTTTATAGCCTTAGGCTATTAACCTTACTTTGAAAAGTCTGTACTTTCCTCGGTTCGCCTCTTTATCTTGAATATCCTATTCAAACTGAAGTTTAATGAACTTTAGTTTGATGTTCAAGAATCCAGATGTCATAGAATTCCAAATTCTATTTATAGATTCATGGTGTTTCAACCATTATTTTATGTAAAAAAAACTTTTCATTACATACTAGTATGTGAATGAAATATAGTTAGAATGTGTTACACACAACCAACCAAACTTTATATTTGTAATGGAGTAGTTACTAACTAACGCTCCCACTACAATAATGCTTATTCTTTGGTTTTATCATTGTTAATTATCAGTAACTTGCTTACTTGACTTATAGTCATTATAGCTAGTACAATTTAACTAGAAAGATATAGTTATTATAATAATCATGCTTCATTAAAGTAGCATTTAAGATATACAAACACTTTTGTAATCTTTTATGATTATTAAATTGTTTCACTAAATGACTTCATGCAAAATTTTTAATTTACTCAGATAACACTTGTGAATCACAACTTTTAAGTCTTTGATGTTGTACAATCAAACATGTACAGAGTATAACAAGTGTTAAAATTATAGAAATAAAAAAAGAAGATAATGATCGCTCATTATCTATTCAATCTTATTTAATATGATTATATTCCATTTCTAAAATACTAATTTTGCTTAGCATTCTAGTTGTATGTGAGTTGAGTTTGAATTCCAAGTTCACGTTCAATTGACTTGAATTCCAAATTCGAGTTTAGACTTCCTTTTGACCATATGAAACAAGTCTTTAAGTGACTTTACTTTGATTGTCGCATTGAAAGTTTCTATAAATTTTCTTTGTATTCAATCAAAAATAAACATATCTTAAATTAGTGTCAATCAATATTGACTTACTATTTATTATCTCTTTTAGCTTTGAGCATTAAAAGGTTCAACATACATCTCTATGTATTAGCTAAATGATTATGTGATTTTTGAGCCTTTATTAGAGAAAGGTATTTTGGTTAACTTTAATTAATAGACTATATAAACAGGGAGAGAACCAATGAATGGTTCCAATAAACGACTTCATTTTATTTGTTCTTATTTATTAAATCTATGATTTGCACAATAATTAATAATTCATAATTATCATTTATACTCATTGATGAAATAGGTGTAACAAATATGTTTAAAAAATAACAAATGAATTTATTATTCAAAAGAAAAATCAAATTTGTTTGCTTATCAAATAACGAAATCTAAAATATAGTTTCTAGATAGAATTCTTAACTAATTTAAAGAAAGAACTTATTAGTTTCTTTCATAATAAAAATCAACTATTTCAAAATGACAAAAATTTAAATTATCTTTAAAATAAAAATATATAAATTTCTAAACTAATATTTTCTTTATTCAATCGTCTTCATCATTGCTTTGATTTCAATGCAATTATCATTTTTCTCAAAAGATTTATGCATCCTTGAAGACAAGAACAAATGAAAAATAATACTAGTGGCATAATTTTGAATTATCCATTCAAAATATTAAAGAAGAGCTTTTGAGTAAATCGAAGTTACCCCGTATTTTAAAAATTGAGCATGTGCCATAGCATCACTCTTTATCAAGCCCCACATCTTGTATGCAGTTTCAATAACCATATATCTTTCTTTACTGTCGCCATCCATGGTCAGTAACTTGCATTGACGTGCCAGGTGATTCAATCTCATCCATTCACCATATTTTTCATGTTCATCAAAGCTAGATGAAAGGCTTGGAACCTTTGGAGATAGATCATAGATCGCTCCGTACAAGTTTTGTGTTCCAAAGACAATGTGAATCCATTCATACCATCTTCTTATGCGATTAAGAGTAAATAGAATCCTTTCAAAGTTTTTCAATGAGGTGTGTTTGAATTCCCAAGTTTTCAAGTGCTTGATCAGGATTAAGATAATTAACCATTGTTGTTGGAAATAAATAAATAAAATATAATGAATTAAAAACTATAATAAATACTAGATATTATTTGGAAAAGTAAATGTAATGCATGAATGCAACATATAAAAACACATAAAAATTATATACTAATCCACGATAAATTAATTTGAAAATTAATGGACCAGCCTTGGGGTAGGTCAGTCTAACTCCAAATTAATTTTGAGACAAATCTCAATTTCATAAGTGAAAACTTAAAAACGCATTTTCTCTTTTTACTTATGAACTACCGCTAGTTTGGTAAAGATTCACTAGTCGTGCTTGAAAGCCTAGATACACCTTCGGAGTGTAACCCATTATTTTCAATTAATGACTTAACTCAAGAATGTGTCTTATGGTCAGTCTAACTTGAAATACATCACTAATTATATTCTCATAAGATAAGTCAACCTTGAGATAAAATAAACATATTCAGAAGCATTTCCTTAGGGAGGCCGCAAACGGAGACGACACGAGGCCCTTCCTATGCCTCTCGGTGTTCAACCAATTATGGAGACCATAGAACTTATTATCATAACTCCCTCTCCCACTCGCTAGTTTGAAAAAGTGTGTTTTTCACAAAATCAATATTTTTAAATTTATTTGTAAAAATAAATTTAATTATTTTTACCAAATGATATTCTAACAATTACTAATCCAATTAAGCAAAAAATAAAAAATGGTGTCGTTAATTCTAATTCTAACTTTTATTTAATTCAGAGAATATCATTTCTATTTTAATAAAAAAAAATTCATTAAAATAACAAATTAAACAACTTTAATTTTGAGTTACCATCTTAACTAATTAAGACTTAGTATATTATTATATGAATTATCATATATAAACATATAATAAAATATAGGATATTCCTAATAGCATGTTTCTACACGAATGTAATGCATGCTAATTGCATACTATGTAGGTATATGAATGGCATGAAAAAATATTAAACACTTTAACCACATTCAAACATTTATAATAAATAAATAAAAGCGGGTTGGTAACTTTTTGGTATTTCTAGAAAAATTACAACACTTGCAAAAAAATACATGAAAATGTAACCTAGACTATCTACACCTTAAGATGTGTGTGGGCACATAGAGACCATGGATTTGTAATTTAGAAATCACAAGTATATCTCAACACATGAGAACTTGGATTATGACTTGAGAAGGGTTAGAATAAAAGAAGAAGATGATAACAATTTCTTGTCTCACAAATTCTGAAACTTTTTCTAAATTTCCACTCTTTTTTTTCTTCTAGTTTTTGTATAATATATATATTATATAGACATATTATATATATATATATTACCTTATTATTCTTAATAATGATAGTAATATATTAATAATATCATAATGATAATAGGAATTGATATAGGTAAATATCTAACTTACAAAATTTGAAAATTTCTATTTTCAAATTATTAATTAAATAAATAAAAACAATATTGTTACTTTATCAATACACTGACACATGAATGGCACAGTCCATGGACTGTGTCATGCGTGTATAACAGTGTTGTACCCTAATTTTAGCCCGAGTTCATTCACTCAACTTAGGTATAGCTGGGAAAAAAATATACGGAGAGATAACCAAGGGAATGATATCTGCTTATTATCCACGTGGACAACTCAAGTTTCACGTGGTCATACGTGGTGTTTGGTGTCCTGGGTTTAACTCAAACTAAGGATGCAATGGCTATGAAGCACGAGCTCAGAATGTTAAAGTAGTTGTCGAAGCACGAGCTTGGAGGAGATATCCAGCTCATGGTAATTCTAGTATATTTCCTACTCAAGGATCCCCGGGGACTCGGGATCCCTTTATACGTTTATTTATGACCACATTTTCATATTTAATATCCCAAATATTAGGAGTACATTTACTTTGTGATCAAATCATATCCCAATATAAATGGGAATTATTTGTATTAAATGTAATAATTATGTAAATGTGTGATTGACTCACACGGTTACCCTAACCTGGCCATGAAATTCCCTTATAAATACTGGGAATATTGGACAGGAAAAGAGGGGATTATTCTATATTACCAAAACTCTGCCAAAATAGAGAGAGAAACAACAACAATATTGACTCATGGACTAGGTGGATTTTAACCACTAAACCGCGTAAAATTTGTGTTCTTGAGTGAATTCATTTTATTTTTCATTATGGTTTATTAAGCACTAATCTGCCCTATAATTTCTTAATACACTGTTGGCGAAAAAATGCATCAACAGTTTGGTGTTTCATTGAGAGCAAAATATTCATCAAAATCCCAGTTGATTCTCATCATGGTGCTCACTCGCTCAATGCACGATAATGAGATAGAACAGTCTGGTGGGCAGGAGGCCCATCATACCACAGTTTCGAACGAGCGTGGCCCTGAAATCCAGCAATGTCCGAGAAAGCAACTGGCGGGTCATGGCGACACTGGGAGTTCAGCGTCATTGCCACTGAATTAAAACCCAGACTACCTAACTGCAGTCGAATTGGAAAACATGCAATTGAGAAGCCATCTCGCTGAGGCAAACAGGCAGATTGAGGAGGTTTTGGCTCGGTTACCCCTCTTACAACCGACGTTAATGTCAGAAAGAGGTAAAATGGGTCTCACAAGTCCCACAGGAATAATCGATCCAAACCGAGTCGATCAGTCAGAACTGCCACCCCAAGTTCTATACCCGTAGGGCGAGATCGCCAGAATGCTCAACCTAGTGGCCATCATAGGGGTCATCGGCACGTCAATCGATCTGTTAGAACCGCAACCCCAAGTTCAGTGCCTCCTTCATAGGCCATAGGAATTCCCATGGAAATCCATGAGGAGGGTCTGGGACAGGCTCACAGAGACAAAATGTTCTAGGAAACCCTCCTACATCGCGATCAGATCTTCAAGCGCAGAGAGCTAGAGACAGTGGGGTAGAACAGAGGTGGGCTAATCTAGTTCGCCCTGATGGAACAAGGATTGCCTCACCAATAAGGCATCCTCCATCACTATTAGAAATCCAACACAACCTCATCCTATGCGGGACATTCCAACTTATGGAGACAGTAGGAGAAACCCTCCTCCATCTGACCTACGCCCCACGGACACGTGTTGAAAATCCAGATACCCGGCCCCAACCGCGAGCTGTACCCTTCGCAAATGGAAGTTACTGGACTGAAAGTCATCGTAGTTGTAGGTCTGAGGGAGATCTATGAAATCAATGGAGTTCAGCACAAAGCCCTTGACACGATTCACAACCCGATTTGCGTGATCGTCTGAATTCACAGAGAATGAATCCAGCTTGGTATGAAGATTTTAGTTATACTCGAGAAGAGGGAGGTCCATCCATAGTACGTGATAATAACCCATCAAATGCATATGATAGGATGGGAGCTGTTGAATAGCCCCCAAGTAACCTAAGAACTAGAGACCAAACCCTCGAGAGGCTAGCTCTGATGGAAGAGAAAATCAAGAGGCTTTTATCTGGAAAGGACATAGACGATTGTGACTCAGAGGATGAGCTTGAGCCTTTCGCTCCAAATATTGCGGTAGCCACATATCCGATAGGCTTCAGAATGCCACACTTGTCATAATTTGATGGAGATGGAGATCTGTCAGACCACCTTGGAATGTTTAACACCGTGATGATGGCCCACAATGTCGGACTCGATCTAAGGTGTATTTTATTCCCTACAACTTTGGTCGGGCCAGCCAGGCAATGGTTTAAGCAATACAAGAGACATTCCATAAGCTCGTGGATTGAGTTCAAAAAAGCATTCTTAACTTCACAAGCAGCTTGAGTTGAGGCTGATTCATTGGCCAATGTAAAGTAGCAACTTGGCAAAACATTGAAGGCATATCTGAGTAGATTTTCCAATGTCACTGCATGAGCTAGAGATGCTGATGATAGCTCCAACCTCATGGCAATGAGGATGGGAATCCTCGTCGGGGGCGATTTGTGGCAGGAACTCCAAAAGAAAGGAGTTAAGAGTGTGGATGAATTCTTGGGCTGAGCTCAAGAATGGATTTACCTAGAGGAGGCGCAAGCTTCTGTCATAGGAACCAGCCAGCTCCCTGTCTAACTCGTTGGAGCAGTAACGGACGTTGCAGCTACAGCTCAAACCGTTACCCAAAATAACCAAGGGGGGAATAACAGAAGGAAGGAAATGGTGAGGGAGACCAGAGGGGAACGAAGAAAAATAAGTCTGGGGAGAAATTCAAACCTATTTATGCTACTTATACTGACCTAACGGACACTAGGGAGCACATCTTCCTGGCAAATTCTGCTCGCCTTCCACGGAAGAAGCCAGAACCGTTGAAGAACTAGAGGGCGAAGAGAGATTCTTCGAAGTTCTGCCGATTCCATAGAGATATTGGTCATAACACTAATGACTGTCGACATCTGAAGGATGAGATAGAAACTCTCATTAAAGTGGGACCTTTGGCGCAGTACGCCTGAAATCGGGTGGTCCCTAATCAGCCTGCTGGACCAAACCCTCAGTCACTCCCCGAAGCTCCAATAAGTCAAACCAGAGCTCAAGCAAGTCAGGTCGACCCTCCTCCAATAGTAGGGGGAGATATAACCACCATATCTTGAGGACCTCATTTGGCAGGCACGAGCAGCGGGGCCTAGAAGAGGTACATCAATGAGCTAAAGTCCCATAACGGAGTAGAGTTCGTCCCAGAATAGCGGTTGTCGAAACAACAGCAATTGGAAAAGCAACCCATCATTTTCTCGGAAGAGGATGCTAGCCACGTCCAATTCCCACATAACGATCCATTGGTCATAACCATTCTGCTCGCCAACCAGAGGGTCCGGAGGACACTAGTAGATAACGGAAGTTCTGTGAATCTACTTTTTAGGTCCACCTTTGAAAAAATGGGGTTGTCTGTAATTGACTTGAAGGCGACCTCTATGACTCTGTACGAGTTTTCTGGTGAAGGGTCAGCAGCCATTGGGACGATCGGATTAGTGGTAACATTAGGAGAGGACTCACGAATTGTTTCTAAGTTACTTGAATTCATGGTAATCGACTGTCTAGCTGCATACAATGCGATTTTGGGTTGACCTGCGCTAATGGAATTTGAACACATAACCTCTATCCTCCACCTAGCAAAAAAAAGTCCCCTCAGCTGCAGAAATATGCACCATCAGAGGTGATCAGCTCGCTGCCAGAGGATGCTATAGCATTTCAATGAAGGGAAAATCACAACCCGGGCAGCAAGCTATGGTCATAAATGACCAAGGTGAGGAGTCCCAGGAAGTAGAAGTTACTTGCGGGATGGAAGAACCTCAACAAGAAGAGGACAGTAACTTCGCCCAATGCGATGACATTGACCCACGGATAATCGAAGACAGGTCAAAACTCCAAGCTATAGAGGAACTCGAGGAAGTAAACATTGACCCAAAAGAAGCTTCAAGAGTTGTAAAGGTTGGGAAGAATCTGGATGATAAAAGGAAGAAGGAGCTGGTCAATTTCTTACAAGAGAATCTGGACGTTTTCGCCTGGTCACATGAAGATATGGTGGGAATAAGCCCAAGTGTAACCATGCACACTTTAAATTTGGACAAGAACGTGCCTGCAAAATCCCACAAATGGAGATGCATGGGAACAGTCCGAGTTGAAGCTCTTGAGGAAGAAGTAGCTTGACTATTAAAGTGCGGGTTTGTCCATGAAGAAAAATACCTGATCTGGGTCGCCAATCCCGTGCTGGTCCAAAAGCCAAATGGGAAATGGAGGACATGCATCGACTTCTCCAATTTGAACAAAGCTTTTCCTAATTTTGTTTCCCACTACCGAGGATTGATCAGTTGGTAGATGCCACGGTAGGTCACGAGCTCATGTCCTTCATGGATGCGTATTCTGGACATAACCAGATCGTGATGAATCCTACGGACCAGGGACACACTAGCTTCATGACCCCAAATAACGTATAATTTTATAAAGTTATGCCCTTCGGGCTAAAGAATGCCAGAGCTACATATCAACGCTTGGTCAACAAGATGTTCGCTAATCAGATTGAGAGAAGTATGGAAGTGCATGTCGATGATATGCTTGTTAAATCAAAGACATCCGATAACCATGTGTCCAATCTAGAAGAATGTTTTGGGATATTGAGGAGGTATGGCATGAAGCTGAATCCTCATAAGTGCAATTTCTAAGTGGCATCTAGAAAATTTCTGGGATTCATAGTCTACACAAGGGGGATAGAGGCGAATTATGATAAAATCATATCATTGTTAGAAATTCTCTCGTCAAGGTCATGTAAAGAAGTTCAAATCCTAACTGGAAAGGTGGCAGCTTTGAATCGTTTCATTTCAAAATCAACTGACAAGTACCTGCCATTCTACAACTTGCTCAGGGAAACAAAAAACTTGAATGGACTGAGGAGTGCGAACATGCATTCCTCGACCTAAAAATGCACTTGGCCGAGCCCCCAGTGTTATCTACGTGTATGTCTGGAGAACCTCTATTCCTTTATTTGGTGTGTGACAAAAAATGCAGTTAGTGTCGTGTTAGTTCGAGAAGAAGATCGTGTTAAAAAACAAGTATATTATATAAGCAACAGACTTCTCGGAGCTGAGTCATGATACCCACTGATAGAGAAGCTGGCATTCTATCTGACATTGGCTTCTAGAAAGCTTTGGCCTTATTTCCAGTCCCATTCAATCAACGTCATGACCGACCAACCTTTAAGGAAGGTATTGCAAAAACTAAAACATGAGGACGTCTTTTAAAATGGGCTATCGAGTGTAGCTAGTTTGAGATATTGTACACGTCACGACCCTCAATCAAAAGTCAGGCCCTTGCTGATTTTATGGCTAAATGCACCAGATTTCAAGAGGAGCTCTTGAAGGAACCGGTGTAGGAGTTATGGAAAATCTTCATGGAAGGATTATCAAATGAGAACGGATTGGGAGCTGGGATCATCTTAATCTCCCCAGAAGGGCATCAATTTCATACATCTCCGAGATTCGGATTCGAGGCGTCCAACAACAAAGCTGAATATGAGGCCTTATTAGCTGGGCTGAGAGTGGCAAGGGAGCTCAAGGCGAAGGTCGTCCAATGCTATAGTGATTTTCGGCTTGTGGTTAATCAGGTGTTGGGAGAATATCAAGCTCGAGGTACCAAGATGGAAACCTACCCTGCTAAGATGAAGGGAGAACTGTCTGAATTTTAATACAGTGTTGTTGAACAGATACCTCGCAAGCATAACTCTAATGCTGATGCTTTGGCGCGGCTTGCCACCACCAAAGAAGTTGAGACATTGAATGTGGTGTCAGTGGAGTTCTTGGAAAGTCCAAGTGTGACTGAAGAAATGATAGAGGTCGAAATGATCGACACAAGACTGACCTGGTTGACTCCCATAATGGAATACCTCACAACAGGAAGGCTACCTGACGATAGAAAGGACGAAAGAAAAATACTTTATTACGCTTTGCGGTATGTAATAGTGAATGGACCCTTGTACCAACGTGGTTATTCATTGCCTCTCCTACGATGTGTTCTGTCCGAGGTAGATAAAACCATTTTACAAGAAGTGCACGAAGTCTTTTGTGGTGATCATGCTGTGGGGGGGGGGGGGGGGGGGGCAAAACCTAGCACTGAAAATACTGAGGCAGGGCAATTTTGGCCCACTTTAACAAAAGACTCAATCTCGTATGTTCAGAAGTCTGACAAATGCCAACGTTTCACCATAGTTTCCTGAGCTACTTTAATCGAGCTAACAATGATCTCATCCCTATAGCCATTTGTGGTATGGGGAATCGACCTAATACGGTCCCTACCTATGGGAAATGGAGGAGTTCGTTACGCAGTGGTGGCGATCGACTATTTCACGAAGTGGGTAGAAGTCAAACCTCTAGCAACCACCACTTCAAAAAGAATCCTAGACTTTGTGGTGAAGAGTATTATATGTCAATTTGGGCTCCCTAAAAAGATCAAGCCAGACAATGGGACACAGTTCGACAGTGATCTCTTCACTGACTTCTGTGAAAAATACGGCATTACTAAGAGTTTCTCCTCAGTAGCATATCCGCAGGCCAACGGGAAGGTCGAGGTTGTGAATAAAACCCTAAAGGCGAGCTTGAAGAAGAGGTTAGATAAATCCAAAGGATTATGGCCCGAACAGCTCCCGCAAGTACTTTGGTTGTATTAGTTTATGTTCTAATGTTTGTAAAAGCAACCAAGAAATTTTCTACATTCTGGTTACTTGGGGGGCATATAACCCGAGGATGGAAAAATTAAGCCTGCTTGATAAGATTAACAAACTTAGAGCTTGGAAAAATTGATTATTCAACAGCTTTTTAAGAGCTCGAGTTTTCAATAAACCTAGCGCGAACTAAGTTTAAATCATTTAAAACCCTGGATGTAACCAGGTCCAAAACATAGAAGCTTCGAAAAATTGATTATTGAACGGATTTTTAAGAGCTTGAGTTTCCAATAAATGTAGCACAAACTAAGTTTAAATCATTTAAAACCCTAGACGTAACTAGGTCAAAAACTTGGAAAGTTGGGAACTAGGTTTAATATCAAGGGCTTGTTAAAGCTCGAGTTATCAATAAACCTAGCATGAACAAATTTTAAATTATTAAAAACCCCAGATATAACCGGGTTGTAACGACCCAAAATCGCTAATAAGGCTTAAGGGCCTTGATTAGTGTGCCTGGAGGGCATAATGGAATTTATGTGTGATTTTATGAGTTTAATGCATGGTTATGATTTAAAGCATGTTATATGACTAATTGAACATTGAGATGCATGACTACGTGGTTAGTATGCATGTTAGGTGAAATAATTATGCATGTGGACCCCGTTTGCATGATAGGGGTAAATTGGTAATTTTAGCCCGCTGAGGGCATATATGTGATAATTGTAATCCGTGATTTGTACCACGCGAGTGTGGTGTTATTGTTGTGATGCACGTGCCGAGACGGTCCTAGAGAGCTAGTTAACTTAAGAGTCACAACGGGATTTCTATACCCGGCTCGGGAGGAGCCTAGGGGTACTTTGGGAATTTTATGGTTAAGATTGAGATTTAGCGGGTAATGGTTATTGGTGATTGAGTAACCTGGGTAACCATTAGTTACTGCTGTGAGTAACAAGTTCTAGATAGAAAATGGTAGAAATGAAATAGAAGTAAAAGGACTTAAGTGCCCTTGAGGTTTAGTTGGGAAAGGATAGGCAAGGAGGGGTAAAATGGTCATTTGGCTGGGAATTTGATATATGGCAGCTGGGTTATATGGGGTACACGGTTTGGGGCTTATTCATTTTGGTGGTTTTGTTTAAAATTAAGAAAGGAAAAGCTAGAAGGAGACCTAGGGCAAGAAGAAGGAGAAGAAGAAGAAGAGGAGTGATGGAGCTGAAATTTGAAGACTTAGGAGATGGATCAAGGAAGCATAGGGTTGGATTCTTCATTCAAGGTATGGATTCTAAGTAATTTAAGGCTTGTTTCTGTTATGGGTTAAGGAATTTGAGCATGGTTTAAGTTTGAACTTTGAGTTTTTATTTTTCTGAAATTGAAATCAAGGATGTGGATTTTGGGGATTTGATTGTGTGTTTGGATTTCTTTGATGATGTTTATGGGTTGATGTATGGTCTATTTGAAGTTTGGAATTGGTTTTGGGGTTTGGGTATTGGTTTGGTATGATTTGGGAAGGTTTTAGCTCGGAGAAAATGCAGAGGAAAAACCCAGAATTTTGGGTCTGCGAAGGCGTGCCGCGGCGTGGAGCCCCTGTCTTGCTGGGTGCCGCGGCACAATAAAGTTGTGCCGCGGCACAAGGCCAATTTCAGGATGTCATTTTTGGCAATTTTAGGCCTTTGCTCCGGGGGTTCGGGGGATGTCTCCGGGGTATTGTTTTAGGGATTTGGGAGTCCCGAGAGTGTGGGATTGGTCCCGGGAAGCAGTTTTTGATTTGATTAGTATTGAGGGATGTTTCTTGTGTGTTGTGACTAGGTTGTTGGTGAGGTTCGTGCTAGAGGACCGTGCTCGCGGCTTTAGTGCATCAGGAGGCTCGGAATACAGGTAAGAAAACTATAACACCCGTAGGATGGGGCGTGGGCCCATAGTGTGATTGCGGGGCACGGCCCTATATTGCATGTTGCATGATGAGATGATTGCCGGGCATGGCCCTATATTGCATCACATGTTAGGGTGCAGATTTAAATAAATTGGCATATGTTTGAATGTTGCTTGATTTATGCTATATATGTTTGTAATGAAATGAACGGCAAGGGCCGAGTGCGGCGTAGGCCGGGTACGGCAGCGGAGCCGGAAGTAACACTTAGCACATGGGATGCTTATAGTCAGGGCAGGGCCCGGGGGATACATGTGGTAAGGCTTCTGGGGCGGCATGGCCGTGTTTGCTTAGTCTAATGGTTGACTTATATATATGTGGATTATCTGTTATGATAAATTGTATAAATGCATATGTTATGTTCTGCATGAGTTTTCTTGCTGGGCTTCGGCTCACGGGTGCTCTGTGTTGCAGGTAAGGGCAATGACTGAGTCAACCAACCATGAGTACGGAGAGCGTGAAGCGACGCGTACATGTTTGGCCTGCCCGACTGCTTTGGTTGGGGGTTTATTTGAAAATGGCTGTAATAATCTATGATTTTAGAACTGATCAACTGTAAACTTTTCTCAAGATGTAAATAGCTTTCAAACTTTATTTTGGGATCCCAAATGTTTATTACTTGAAGTATTTATTGAAACAACGCATTTTTAAAGATTACAGCCTTAACTTTTAATTAGTCACACTTTCGTTTCAAAACCTCGGTTAGCGAGTTAATTGCACTGTTTTGTCTTAAAACTCACTTAGTAACGGCTCTAAGGAAGTAGGGCGTTACATGGGTTCATGGCCTGATTCTTAACAGGTATGATACACATCAACACACAAAACTTGGATATAACCAAGCACGATAAAATCTATCCCGATCTAAAAATCGATTCCTAAAATCTCGAATGTACAAGTCTAAGGATTCATAAACATGAGAGATAGTAAAGGAAAGATAAATGGATCAAAAGTTAGATGAATATTGAAAAAAAAGCAAGAAAATTATCCCGAGGAGAAAAAACCTCTAGCGGAGCCCGAAGGCAATTGTTTAATATCAAAAAACTATTAAACAATTACAAAATGTTTAATACAAAAGAGATATCATTGGGTCCCGTCAGCTCGCCCCGAAGATGTAACCTCCTCGCCATCTCCCTCCACCATTCCAGACGCATCACCAGTCTTTAACGGTTCTTGTAAGAGCCGAGCCTTGAATTTTGCAAGGTACGGATCCCACAGCCCGGGTTCCATGAAAGAGAAGTTCCCATCTGGGTTGAAGGCCCAACAGTGGCACAGCATCTCTTCCATGACCGATGATGATGTCGCCTTTTCTTCTTTGGCTGTGACTTCGGCCTCGAGGAACTTTGCTTTGACCTCATCAACCTCGGCCTAAAGTTGTGTAGTTTGAGCATGGGAGGCAAACAATGCAGTCCTTGCAACCTACTCATTTTCTTGGGACGAGGAGAGAGTGGCCTTGGCATCGTGCTCATTTTTTTGAGCAGCTATCAAACCAGCTTTGGCGGCCTGCTCACCTTCTTGAGCAATAGTCAGGGCGATTTTGGCGGCATTCAGTTCAACTCGGAGCTCCTCATTTCTAACTCTGGCATGGGCTATGCTGCGGTACTGGGCCAGGGCACACTACAAAAGAACAAAACAAGTCAAAGATGTACACCTAGTGACAATAAACAAATTTCTTTTTCACCAAGAGAACTTATAGTGAGATTCATCCCCATGTCTGATTCCATAACATTCTCCAGGTCCTGAGGGTCTACTGGTATTCGGACGGTGGGGGATGGGGCCTCGGTTTGTATAACTTGAGGGGACATGAAGCGAGGTGGGGGAGGAGGAAGTTGCTCTGTAGTGACCTTAGCCACCGGAGCTGGCTCCCGAGTCGAGCTCGTCTCCTTATTTTGGCGGGGGATTTTGAGGTGTTCCCCGTTGCAGGGGTGGCCTTCTTCGTAAACCTGGGCCTCTTCACAACAGGGCCCGAGCCGGCTTTCTTAGCTTGGAAAGCTATTCGGAGATCGGGGGCTCCTAGTTGTTCCATCTCTTCTTCTGAAAAGAACAAAAGGAATTAATTCACAAATAAAGTTGTCCAAAACATAAATAAAGATAGAGAAAACAAAGATCGTACCCTCCGGGCTAGGGGAGGAGTATATTTTCACCAGCTCGAGTGTTTTGAACGTGATAGGTACGACCTCTGGCCTTGGAACTAATGGAGGAGAAGGGGAGTCTATAGTTAATATTTTTGGGATCATAAGGGGCTTAGACTCAGGTTCTTCCTCGGGGCTGGATTCATCTACATATTGTCTAAATCCAGGGGAAAATGCCCCCTGGAGCAGAGAAGGCCAGGTCCTATGGTTGGTCCAATATTCCTCAAAAATGGCGAATTTAAAGTTTAAGGTGTTATTAACTACGATTGTGCCCTTAGGATAACTACTGTCATGGCATACCACTAGGTGGTCTACGTACTGGAGTAGGGTTACATTTAGATATGGGTTGTAAGGATGACGGTGGACAAGCTGATTTGGATTAAAGCAAAACTAACCTAAAATCGGCAACAACCCTATCTAATTCCCTAAAGGGGTGTGGGTTACCTTGGCCGGAGGGGCCGGATGCTGCCCTTGACGCAACTCGTTCTAGATCGATTTCCCAAACAACCTCGGGAGCCCACCTTTTTGGCACTAGAGGCACCTCGTCCTCTTCATCCTCTTCATCTTCAATGGCTGGCAAGGCCTCTTAAGAGGATGGGAGCTTGGGTATCACCAACAGGGTGGCCCAGGTCCTCAAGGCCAATGTTTGACCTTCACCGATCAAATGGCAAGCCAGCATCGTGACGTCATTCATGACCTAGCGATAGTCGTTTTTGTTGGGGGGAAGTCCAGACAGCTTCTCATACTGCCCCCGAGGGTCATGGACTTTTTCGTCCTCGCGAATATGGCTGCATGCGAAAAAGATTCAATCAAGATATGTACAAAAAAAATATATCTTAAACGAAATAAAAATTCACGAGCTGAATTCACTAGGATGGAAGACTAATGAGGTTGGTTGAAGTATCGATGTTCGCAGTTCCAGAATCCATCTGACATAAAGAACAAGTATTTGTAGTCATTTGGATGGCTAGGAAGCTCGATGACGGAGGCCGAGTTAGGGAATCACGTGAGGTAGTAGAGTCCATCACCGCATCCCCTCTGGTCGGGGCTTGCCTTGAGGAAGAAAAAATACAGAATGTCTGCCGGAGTGGGGACCCCCCACTCGTGTTTCAGGAACAAGTACTTCAGTCCCGCCAAAAGTCTATACAAATTTGGGGGGAGCTGAAATGGAGGCAGCTCCACATAATTCAAGAAATTCGTGAAGTACTGGTCCAGGGGAAGGAAGGCCCCATCCTTTAGGTGTTCATCACTCCAAGTCGCGAAGTTGTCTTGGAGAGGGGAACAACTCTGTTCCCCTTTGAACAGAGGTCGAACAAGGAGAGTTCCAGCTCTGACCTCTATGTTGTGGCTTAACATAATCTTATTTACCCTCCCCTAGGTCATGATCTTTGAAATGATACACTCAGCCTCAAAGTATGTGTTGTGGTCAACCACGAGCTCCTTCTCCACCACCGGACTGAAGTGTGGGATGGGAGATTTTGGGGCAATCTGCTTCCCCTTGTTCTTTTGTTGAGAGGACGAGCTTGAGGCATTCTTCTTTGAGGCGTTCTTCTTTTGAGGATCCATCAGATCGCCTAACGACGAAACGACCTAGTTAGTAGGCAACCTAAGAGGATCTAAAACTATGACGCAAGAGTACGAGGGAGGAAACAGTTTGCTTTTGTTATATGAGCTAAGGTTACCCTCAGCCCCATTGCATGATGCCACGCGATATCCTAAGCAATGCGCCTCGGTTTCCTAATAGACCCCTGATATTTAGGGATCCGTGTGTCAGAGTGTCAGACCACTACTTTCCTTGGGAGGCGATTTAGTGCAAAACCACCCTAGAAAACGTAACCTCTAAGTTATTCTTTAAATTAATTTCCTTTACCTAGAAATCTAGAAATCATTCATTTCCTTTACCCCGAATAGGTATTCTTTAAATTAATTCACCATTAGAGTTACCTAGATTTACCCAGAAATTTCCCAGTTTATGAGCGTCTTATTTCTAAGATATTTTTGGACTCACCCGTTGAACCTAAGTCAAAACCTATTCCCTAAGAACATTTAGAAATAACCTAACAGCAACTACAATGAGTGTCGCAGATGAACATGGTGAAGAATAGAAATACCATTGGATAAAAAAAAGAAGAAAAAAAACTCTTCAAACCAAAGAATGAGATACTTACAGGAAGTGTGTTCGTCGACGATAAGATGTAGAGTCGGCAACGGGAAGCTCCTGGAAAGCTTCTGAATGACTGGGCACGATGAACGGTTTTGGGGATTCTGGGAAAGAAGGGATGTTTTGGAAGCTCAGAAAAAGGAAATTTTTAAATGCAAAGGTGGTGCAGTTTGAAATTTTGGCCATCCTATTTATACGTAAATTGTGGAAATTTGTCTGAGCCGTTGTTGTGCAAAATTTAATGTGAGTGCAAGTGTACACTGTCAACAACAAGTAATATCATAACAAGTACCAGATATCGTATCCACAAGGACTGTTTTCTTAAGTTTAAATTGTGAAACTAAGTTCTAACAAAATGATTTAAAAACACTAAAATTAATAAAAAGGAATGTGGTCTAAGGACTGACTAATTAAATGCAGAAAATTAAAATGAACAACTCAAGAAAATTGATTCAAGGAGTAACAAATGGTATGATGGCAACTAGAATAATTATCCCCCTAATATGCAACTTTGACACTGATGCTGTACTGATGTTGGATTGATGCTGCAGCAACTGGAAGTCTATTAGCCCAGAATTTTAATTAAATTTCATAGGCTTTCGTCAAAGCACTATGATTCTAATCTTGTAATTAAATCAAATATGTCTATGCTAATTCAATTTAAAAAATTTAATTTAAGCATAAATTTCACAAGGCTATGCATGGTAATAATATATGTCTATATCACTACAATCTTGAATTCAAAAAGTTCAAGCATGCACCATTCAAATTGTGTGTCCAGTAATTTCAACCTTTTCAGAATTAAAAATTAACCCAATTACCTACTAAAGGTGATCAATCAATAGCCAGTATTAACATGATAAATATTTGAATGAATAAACATCAAATTGCATAAACATCAATATAAAAGTGTCAATACAATCACATATTAGGGGTCTAATTGTCCTAGCTATTTAGAGTTTAGCTCATACTCATAATCTAAAAAATACCCAAATAAATGCAATCCACAATCTGAAAATTTAGATAATAAACTAAAAGGAAATAGAAATAAAGGTAAGAAATCAAGCCAAAGTGATGTCTCAAGTGGCTTTGTCCTCTTGCTTTTCCCTCTTTTCTCCTTCCTCTCTCCTCTTCCTTCACATTAATGGCTGCCAAAAAACATGGGTATACTCAATATGCACAGGTGGTTGGGTCTTTTTTTTTTCTCCCTCTTGGTCGTATGTCCTTCAATTGGAAAAGAAGACAACTCTTTTTTCTAGGTCACCTCCTCCTTCTTGGGTCACGTGGGCCTATTTTCTTTTTAATTGATTTTTGTTTTTGTCCTCTTTACCATAAATGGGTATAAGGAAAAATGAAGCCCAATCATCATTTATCTATTTATCATGCAGCCCAGTTTAAATAATCCCCAAAGTAAGCTAGAGAATTAAATAGTAGCTTCCACGTGGGTCATCCAAGTAGATTGGCTGGCAAAACGCAATTCTTCTGCAATGCTGCAGCATTTCCTCCTGCTGAGACCATTTAAAGGTAAAATTTCTTTCCAAATGTCCAAAATTCTACCAACCACCTGCCAAGGCAAAATTTCACAATTTAGGGTATATTTTTCCAGCAATATATTAATATTTAATATTATCTTATTATATTTAATATTTGACAAAACGAAAATAAAGGCAATACAAAACACCCTAAACCACTCTTTCTTGATAAAATTATAAGTTTAAAAGCATAAAATAACTCTAATTCCTAGAGTTATCAGCCGTTCACTTGGGTTAGTCCAATATCCATGGGCCAAGATTAAATAGACCAAACGGCGGCAAAAATTTGACAAGACAATTATTGCAGTCCTCGTAACCCGAACAGACGCCAATTGCGGTACACCACGTGTCTAGTACTCAAGTAGTGGGCAGGTGTCATTTTATGTAACAGAAGTCTAAAAGCCCCTATTGTGTAGGTCAGAAAATGACGACATCATACACGAGCAGGAGCTTGGGGCGCAAATGTTGTACCCTAATTTTAGTCCAAGTTCATTCACTCAGCTCTAGTATGGCTGGAAAAAAAATATATGGAGAGATAACCAAGGGAATGATGTCTGCTTATTATCCACGTGGACAACTCGAGTTTCACGTGGTCATACATGGTGTTAGGTGTCCTGGGTTTAACCTGAACTAAGGATGCAATGGCTATGAAGTGCAAGCTCAGAATGTTAAAGTAGTTGTCGAAGCATGAGCTTGGAGGAGATATCCAGCTCGTGGTAATTCTAGTATATTGCCTACTCAAGGATCCCTGGAGACTCAGGATCCCCTTATACGTTTATTTATGACCAGGCTGTCATATTTACTATCCCAGATATTAGGAGTACATTTACTTTGTGATCAAATCATATCCCACTATAAATGGGAATTATTTGTATTAAATGTAATAATTATATAAATGCATGATTGACTCACGTGGTTACCAAAACCTGTCCATGAAATACCCTTATAAATACTGGGAATATTAGATAGGAAAAGGGGGGCTTATTCTGTAATACCAAAACTTTGCCAAAATAGAGAGAGAAACAGCAATAATATTGACTCATGGACTAGGTAGATTTTAACCACTGAACCATGTAAAAATTGTGTTCTTGAGTGAATTCATTTTATTCTTCATTACGGTTTATTAAGCACTAATCTGCCCTATCATTTCTTAATATACTATTGGCAAAAAACCACGTCAACAAACAGTATTCCCTTTTAGGGATATCGCATTTTTCTTTTATTTATTTATTTAATTAAAATCAATCCTTCCACAAAATATTGTAATGTCTTTTTAAGGAAAAAATCACAACCATATTTCAAAATTTAAAATTAAAATTGATAGTCATCATTATCATCATCTTTTAAAAATCAATAAATCAAAAACTATTTTGACTTACCAATTTTATTTTCTCCCACTCAAATAAAATAATTAATTTATTTATATATATATTTCAAAATTGTATATTTAAATTAATAAACATATTTTTTAAAATTTATAATTCATGCCAAATTAATTATTCAACTTCAATTATCTTATAATTGTATATTTGACCCAAAGAATAAAATTATTCTCAAATATCTAAATTACAGCCCTTGTATAAACTATTACCATGATATGGTGTTGATAGAGCCACCCTAGGGACCTATGGACCTATAGTATCAAGCTCCAATAAATATTAGATTATTAATGAAAGTTGTTTGATTAAATAATCATATTTAATAACCTCATGATTACTGCACTATAAATGTGAGATTGAACTCTTGATAATTATAGACATATATTTACAGAGTACTTTATTAAAGAATAAAGTGTCAATTTATATAATCATTACATACAATGTCAATCCTCTATTAATAGTTCATAATTAAAAGGGGATAAATATAAATATACGATAGAGTACAAATATCCAAACACAACACACAGAAATTTATAGTGGTTCAGCCCTATTTTGATGAACAATAATAACCTAATCCACTTAGTATTTAGTATTGAATCACTCAATTGATAATTACAAAGATGAACTGAAGACTTCACTAGTCACAATTATGCCTAGAAGTTAATCAAATGATCGATCCAAAAGTCTCTCCTCCTAAAAAGATCTAACCCACTCAAATGAAGCCCTGGGTCCTTTATTTATAGTACCCAAGGGCTTTTACATGACCAGCAAGACTGGGGATCATTGTTTGGTACACGATCATTGGGAGTGGAGATATGTGTCCACCTTCCCATGATTATGAGATCGTGGGTCTTCTCATCGTTTCTCTAGATCGTGGTTGACCATGCACAATTGAAACTTTCGGGAAAACGCTAAGTCTTCGTTTGTCTATGAGAACTAGGTACTAGGCCCAATGACCGTTTAGAGCTTGTGTGCTATGCCTGATCTTTTGGGTGCTAGGCCTATTGATATTCTTGGTGCTAGGCCTATTGATTGCAGCTTGAATGAGCGCGAACTTTATCTAGCGAAGTGTATTTGGGAGTTTAGGTCGACCACCCTCTGCAGAATAAGATGGGTCGACCACCTAATGTGGATCTTAGCCATGCTAGGCCTACCACCCTTAGGGGTTGAGGTCAGGATTACCACCCCTAGGGGGCTAGGGCCAGGCTGACCACCCCTAGGGTGTTTAGGCTTGGTCGACTTCCCTATAGGTCCTTGACCTATCCATCTTTGTTCATCAGTCTTTTTCAATACTATGGGGTTTTTTCCATGACTTGTGATGCCACGTGCCACTTTCTCATTCGCCATGTCTTCTCTTGAATTTTGAGGGATAACATCTACCCCCCAAGTTTATCGTACTTTGTCCAACATTACAGTAATCTTTATCTAGCCCGAGAAACATATCGTAGTCGTACTCTAACAGCAAAGTCCCTCGAGACGTTACGTAGTACTTTATCAACTATCGATAATTTTCTCAGCACATATTTTTCAAGGATTCTGATCCTAAAAATAGTTGTATTTTTCAAAGAATTTGACTAATAAAAATACATTCTATTTTTCAAGATTTTTTTTTAATTCTTAAAAACAATAATATTTTTCAAGGAAAATTGTAATTCTTAAAAATAATCATATATTTTCAAGGAAAATTAACTGTTATCCAGATTTCTGGATAGAGTTTGGATGGATAGCCTCGGGGAAGGAGAATCATCAAAATCCTTCACGAAGGGTGACCAGGGGTCGCGGATGAACAGAAAGGCTTTGCCTCTCCCGTTTAGTGTCTAGCACCTTCTTTCAAGTAGCCACGACCCGGAAGCTCATCAACTCTCCCGGACTCCCGAAGGGATATCCTTCGGGGAAGGTCCTTCCAGGAGAAGCACTTCAGGTTACCTTCGCGGATGCAGTTCCGTGCCTCGCACGGAAGAAGACCAAGCGGTCGAGTCACGAAGGAGGTATGGTTGAAATGATTCTCACCTGACACAGGATCCCGCCTGACAGGTTGAGGCCGCACACATCCCAACACGCCTAAAAGTGCCTTTTCGCCTACTGTTCCGCTGACAGCCTGGAAAAGACAGCTGCCTTTTGACACTCCCCATATTTTCATGTAATTATACATACGTAGAGCCTTGTAGCCATGCTACTACGGTAATTTTATTCCCTATTTACGGCTGGTGTAATTAAGACTCATGGGGGCAGAGTAGAACCCTAATCCAAAACCCTAGCTATAAAGACCTCCTCATTTTACGAGAGGGGGGGGGGGGGGCAGGAAAATTAGAGAGCAAGAACTCTGCCAAAAAATCTCTCTAGCTTCATCTTCTTCAAGAGAACCCGAGAGAAACATTGTGAGTTGGTGAGGGTCTTATACACCAGCCGTTTTACTGTAATTCTCTACAAGTATAATAACATTGACTCGTGGACTAGGGCTCGTTAACGCCTGAACCACGTCAAAAACCTGTTTGTTTATTTATATTTCTGCACTTCTACAGTTCTTATCTTTTTATTATTTTGTTTGTATTCGTTTCCGAAAAACTCGGTAAACATTTTGGTGCTTTCATTGAGAGCTGTAGAGAGTTGTTAGTCAGCTCTTTTTCTGTGTACGTTTTTTGTATTCACTCCGTACTGAAAAGATGGTGACTACGAGAAAATCCGCGGTACAAAACGAACCCTCGGTAGCCCAGACCGAAGGAGAAAGTACCCAAGACTCGGACTACCAGGGTGAAGACCCGACATCCCGCCAGGATCGGGTCAACACTGAAGATACGACATACTTAGAAAACGAAGAAGAGTATGTCCGAAACGGTTACTACAAAGACGGCTACTACTACGAGAAGGATCCAGAACTGGTCCAAGTAGCCGAGGAACTGGTGGCCACTAAGGCTAAGCTTGCTGAGCAGGAGCGCGTCTCCGAAAAAATGCAACGCATGATGGAGCGCCTCCGAGGCAAGCTCGGAGATCTAGGCGACTCGGACGAGGACGCCTCTATTTTAGGTGGTGCTGATGCCACCATGCCGGATCCAGCCGTTGCTGGACCATCCAAAGCCGCCCTTAACAAGGGCAAAGAAAAAGTTGGGGAGCCTGTGCGCACTAACGCCCCTGCACCTCCTAAAGGCGTGAATCACTAGGCTGACTGCCCCCCCCGCGCGCAGAAGGTCTCTGGCGCTCCTAAGCCCAGACGTCCTTCAGCCCCAAGGGGGCACTCTGTGCCCGAAGGGCCCGGTGCTAAGGCACCCAGGCCTAGGGGAAGGAACAACCTCCCCAGTGATTCCGTCAACCAGGACGGTCGGGCTGCGGACACGTACTCCGAGGATAGCTGGTCCACGGTGGACCTAAGAAGAAGGTTGGAGGCCAAGTATGAAAAGGCCAAAGGAGAAAAGGCCCGACCGCGCGGAGATGACCTGCGAAATCATCTCAACTACAAGCTCCGGGGACGTGACCTCCCGGAGAGTGATACAAAGAGGCTCGAGGAACAGATAGCTGCCTTGACCAAGCTGGTCCGGAAGCAAAGTGGGGCTCTGTCAGACTCTGAGGAGGAAGACCCGGAACCATGTATTCGGAGGATCGCGGAAACGCCCCTCCCGGAGAACTTCAAAATGCCTCATATAGAATTATATGAGGGGAGGACAGACCCGCGCACCCATCTAGCTAAATACAACAAGATGATGCAAGTGGCGCGCGTCAGTGAGGATGCCAAATGCATGTGCTTCTCACTCACCCTTACCAAGTCCGCGGAGGACTGGTGGAAAATATTAGTTCCCGGATCCATCCACAGCTGGAAGGAGCTACAGTCCGTGTTTAGGAGGCAGTTCATTGCTGCCCGGGACCGCGACATGGAGGTTGGTTCCTTAACCAACATCAAGCAGCTACCCAATGAGAGCCTCAAAGCTTTCATTCAAAGAATGATGGAAGCTGCTGCTAAGACCAAGGTCAGCGATGATATGAAGCTGATCGCCCTTCAATCGGGGCTTACCGTCGGTTCCATGCTATGGGGGGAAATGCAAAGGAGACGGGCAGAAACTCTGTCCGAATTCATGTCGAAAGCTCAGGGAATAATCAACCTTGAAGATGCCTACCAACAGGCCTTTGGAGTTCCCCCAGCTCCGACGCCCTCCGTGACTGCGCCGAGCTTTGCTTCGCAAGCTCCCGCACCAGCCCTCACATTTCTAGGAGCCCAGTTCACTCCAAGCGTGTATGGGCCTTCCGCGTCTGCTCAGACGCCGAGTCAAACCCATTTCTCTGGGTACGGAGCTGTACAAACTGGATGTAGTATCGCTCCCAGCCCATCACAACCGCAAGCGGAAGGCCCAGAACAAAATCTGAGCCGATCGCGGAATAAACGAGGCGGAAAAACTCCAACCGGGGGGACCATTCAAAGAAACCCCGGAAGGACTATGAGCCCAAGTTCACGAAGTACACCAGTTTGATAGACTCACGAGAGAATGTCTATCGGGCGACCTGTAATATGGTCAACTACAGGAAGCCCCCGAAAGTGTCTCACGGAGGAAGGCATCCGCGAGACTCCAATAAGAGGTGTGAGTTCCACGGAGACGTGGGGCACACCACAAACGAATGCCTTCAGCTGAAGGATGAGATCGAGTCCCTGGCAAGAGCGGGACACCTCGGTCAATGGGTGAGGATACCCATAATCTATCCTGGACAGGGAGTAGTTCACAGAGCTGCGTTCTCTCCAGGACAGAGGGGGACCGCTAGCGCTCCTGGAGCCGGTCACCCCCAAGCTCCTGGATCTCAGTTCCCAGTGCTTCCTGCTCCGACCTCTCCGGCACCCATTGCCATGTTGGCTCCAGGACCTGGAAACCCATATCCGCCTGGCCTTGCTCTGCCATCCGTTGACGGACACGTAGCCACCATTTCCGGAGGACCACACCTTGCCGGAAGCACCCGCAACTCCCAGAAAAGGTACTTGAGGGAGTTAGAACACACCGGGGAGATGTGCGCCTTGGTTCAGTCACCTGCTCAGCGTCCCCGAATGATGGATCTTCCCATCACCTTCACGGAAGATGACGCCCGACATGTGCACTTCCCCCACAACGATCCCCTCGTCGTGGAAGCCCAGATCGCCAATAAGAAGGTGTCACGGATCCTAGTCGATAATGGAAGCTCCGTAAACATCCTCTTCAAAGCTGCCTTCCACGCGATCGGATTAACCGAGACTGATCTGACCCCATGCCCCATCCAGCTTTAGGGGTTCAATGGGGATGCACTCATGCCCTTAGGAAAAATTCAACTTCCAGTCACCCTCAGAGGAGACAGCGACGCTTGTGCCTTCAGGCACTGCACATTCGTGGTGGTCGACTACCCCACGGCGTATAATGCCATCCTAGGCCGACCGGTCCTAATCGATTTTGGGGCCGTAACCTTGATACGCCACTTATGCTTGAAGTTTCCATGCGACAACGGGCGTATCGGCACCCTCAGAGGAGACCAACGGAGTGCACGAAGCTGTTATAACGTCTCCGTCCGATCCGTCTACACGGTCCAGGAGGCGACTGTTGCCGCTCCTTTGGCGGAGAATCTACCAGAAACTGGGGGTGCCCAAGGGGCATATGTTGATGAACTCGACCCTAGATTGGGGGTCGAGAGGGCGATAGAGCCGATGGAGGAAGTCGAAGAGGTGATCCTCAACCCGGGAGATCCCACCAAAGTCATTCAGGTGGGGAAAAACCTTCCATCGGCCATTCGAGAAAAGATCGTGGCCACTGTGAAGAATAATCAGGATATCCTGGCATGGTGCCACGCTGATATGACGGGGATTAATCCTAATGTTGCGTGCCATGCACTCAACATAGACCCATCTGCAACTCCAGTTCGCCAAAAGAGGAGGCCGTTAGATCCAGTGAGGGCCGAAGTAGTCAAAGCTGAAGTGGACAAGCTGATGTCCATAGGCTTTCTCCAGGAGTCACACTATCCCGTGTGGTTGGCCAACCCGGTTCTGGTCCCGAAACCCAATGGGTCCTAGAGAATGTGTATTGACTTCACGGACCTAAACAAAGCCTGCCCAAAAGACTGCTTCCCTCTTCCGCGAATCGATCAAATGGTAGACGCTACTTCCGGGTATGAACTCTTGTCCTTCATGGATGCATACTCCGGGTACAACCAGATCAAGATGCATGTCGCGGACTGAGAACACACCAGCTTCCTCACGGACAAGGGTGTCTACTGTTTGAAGAATGCAGGGGCGACATACCAGCGCCTAGTAAACAGGATGTTCAAGGACCAGCTGGGGAGGAACATGGAGGTGTATGTAGACGACATGTTGGTAAAATCCAAGACCTCCGAGGACCACAGTGACGACCTTGAGGAAGCTTTCGTCGTGATCCGAAAGTACGGAATGAAACTAAATCCTAAGAAATGTACTTTCGGGGTCTCGTCTGGGAAGTTCCTCGGTTTCATTGTCAGCTCCCGCGGAGTGGAGGCCAACCCTGAGAAAATTAAGGTGTTCATAGATATGCCTTCTCCCCGAAAGCATAAGGATGTCCAAAGCGTTACGGGAAGGATAGCTGCTCTCAGCCGCTTCGTATCTAACGCCACTGACAAATGTGTCCCCTTCTTCAATGTGTTGCGAGGAAACAAAAGGTTCGAGTGGACCCCCGAATGCGAAGCAGCCTTCCAACACCTCAAGGAACATCTAACTCAAGCTCCCATACTGTCCAAACCTGTCGAAGGAGAGGCGTTGTTCTTGTACTTAGCTGTAACCAAGCATGCCGTAAGTGCCGCTCTCGTCCGGGAAGACAGCCGTCTCCAGCTCCCTGTGTATTACGTGAGCAAGAGGTTACTGGACGCCGAGTCCAGATATTCAATGATCGAGAAACTCTCCCTCTGCTTGCTAGTCGCTTCGCGAAAGCTAAGGCCCTATTTCCAGGCGCACACCATCAGAGTACTCACCAACCACCCTCTCCGGCAAGTCTTGCAGAAGCCCGAGTCTTCTGGCAGATTACTTAAATGGGCCATGGAACTGAGCCAGTTTGACATCCACTACCAGCCACGTGTTTCCATAAAAGATCAAGCTCTCGCAGACTTTATTGTGGAATGGTCAGGAATGAATGACCTCCCGGAAGATCCTGTCCCGGAACTTCCCACATGGAAGGTCTATGTAGACGGAGCCTCAAATGAAAAAGGAGCTGGAGCAGGGGTTATCCTAATTTCTCCCCAAGGGCATCAGCTCCAGAGCGCCATCCGTTTCACGTTCCCAGCATCCAACAACGAGGCAGAACACGAAGCCATGCTAGCTGGATTACAACTGGCCAGAGAAGTCGGAGCCCAAAAAATCGAAGTATACAACGACTCCCTACTTGTGGTAAACCAAATATCCAGAGAATACCAGACGAAAGGCGAAAAAATGGCTGCCTACGTGTCTCTCTCCCGCGGCCTCCTGCAGCATTTCAAAGGCTACCAAATTCGCCAGGTCCCCCGGGACCAAAATTCACTCGTGGACACACTGGCCAAGCTAGCAACAGACCCGGAGATTGAACAATATGGCCTAGTGCCCATCGGGCACTTAGAAGCACCTAGTACTGAGACACGGAGGGTAAATGCCATCATCGACCATTCCCATTCCTGGATAGGACCCATCCTCAGATTTCTCACCAGCGGAGAGCTCCCCACTGATAAAGCTGACGCAAGAAAGCTCCAATATTAAGCTCCCCGATACGTGGTTATGGATGGAAAGCTTTACCGCAGGGGGTTGTCCATACCCTTCCTTAGGTATGTTGCCGGAACCGAAATCAGCACCATCATCCATGAGATTCACGGAGGTTTCTGTGGCGACCATACCTCCGGGCTGAGCCTCTCCAAAAAGATCCTTCGTCAAGGATACTTCTGGCCCACCATGAAGAAGGATTGTGTGGATTATGTCAGAAAATGTGAGCAGTGCCAGAGGTACGCCAAGGTTCCGCGAGCGCCACCCACAGAAATTACCTTAAAGACCAGCCCCTGGCCGTTCGCCGTTTGGGGCATTGACGTAGTAGGTTCCCTCCCAACTGGAAGGGGTGGAGTGAAGTATGCCATAGTCGCGGTAGACTACTTCACCAAATGGGCTGAAGCTGAACCTATGAACACGGTCACCTCTAAGAAAGCACTGGACTTTGTCATCAAGAATATAGTGTGTCGTTTCGGGCTTCCATGAAAAATTGTGTCCGACAGCGGAAAGCAATTTGACAGTGAGCATTTCACGAACTTCTGTGCTTCGTATGGAATCATCAAAAGCTTTTCCGCGGTCGCCAGACCTCAAGCCAATGGGCAAGTGGAAGCAGTGAACAAAATCTTAAAGACCACGTTGAAGAAAAAACTCCAAGTATGCAAGGCTCACTGGCCGAAAGAGCTTCCGCGAGTACTTTGGGCCTATCGCACCACAGAGAGAACTTCGACGGGGCACACACCTTATTCCATGACCTTCGGTTGCGAGGCCGTCATCCCAGTAGAAACTATGATCCCCTCTCACAGGCAGGACACCTACGACCCTACCCGGAACCACGCCCTTCTCTAGGAGTCCCTGGACATGATCGAAGAGCTCCGGGAGCAGTCGCAGGTCTAACTAAAAATGTACCAAGGCAAGATAGCCCGACACTTCAACACAAGAGTCAAGAGCCGTACATTCGAAGTTGGGGACCTTGTCCTACGGAGAGTATTTCCTGCTACGCAGGATCCGGGAGTGGGAGTCCTCGGACCCAACTGGGAAGGCCCCTATGAAGTCCAAGAAAAAGTGGGCCATGGGACGTATCATTTAAAGAGACTCGACGGATCTAAAGTCCCTCGCGCTTGGAACGCGGAGCACCTCCGCCGTTACTATCAGTAGGCCCCGGACTATCTAGTCGGAAGTCCTTGGTGGACGTAGCCAAAATGTAAAATATGGAGATAATCCTCCCAGCTGTAAAACGCGTGCCTAACAGGCTAATTTAATAAAACACGGAGAGATTCACTCTGCTTTTACTGCATTTTTTATCCCTTTGTTCCAAACTGCGTTTTAACAAGTGACCACGCGGTCCGGAGACGTCCGGACCCCATGCTCACTTGGGGGGGTATACATGGCTAAGGCATAGCCATACGCCCCTTGAACAAAACATACAGAGAACACCACTTATGTGTTAGCATTGTGTTTGAGATTTTTAAATTGTTAAGCTTAGGTTGATTTGTTGCCATGAACATATTTGCATTACGTGTCATATGTGCATTATGTGGTTATGTGAAAATTGCCATGAAAATGTCTGCCATTATGCATCATGAAAATTATCTCTTGTGTAGCCCAGCGATGAACAGGACTGGGGGTTGAGGCACATTCAGAGAGCTACGCCGAAACACCGCCAACTCCATGACAAGTCCTTCGCAGAATACTCCGCGACCTCTGTAAAGCTTTGCTTCGCATGTTTCAGCTCCAGGTCTCATAAAGTAATGAATAGCGAGATCCGCGACCGCTGAAAGCTTTACTTCGCAAGCTCCAGCTCCGGGTCCCGCAAGGCGAAAGATGGCAAGATCCGCGACAGCTGTAAGCTTTGCTTCGCAGGCTTCAGCTCCAGATCTCACAAAATAATGAATGGCGAGCTCCTCGACCACTGCAAGCTTCGCTTCGCAAGCTTCAGCTCCAGGAGCAAATATGATCGATCCCCCAATTACAGCAGGCCTTGCTTCGCAAAGTCCCTTCTCCGGGATCGCACATGGTAGGCGTGGCAATTTCCCCAACCGCAACGAACCTTGCCTCGCAAGGCTTCATGCCAGGTCCCTGAAGTCGGCCACCGTGAGGTTCGCAACGACAGTTAGTTTTGCTTCGCAAAGATCTAACCCTAAGTCTAGCGACGCTCACCAAAAGAACTCCCGTTCCGGCACCATGGAACGGGTCACCTTAGCAATCCCAGCAAACAGTATAACTACAAGTCTCGGGATTGGCTATTTGCCTTAGGAAAGCTGAAATACGGTGAAAGGAGTCTGGCCGTTGGAACCAAGAAACCTTCGTAACCTAGAAACTACGTGGGAAAAGACATTAGCCGTTGGAGCTTCAAGTTGGAAATGCATAGGTTCTGGCCGTTGGAACCAAAACCTCATGCGCCCCTACAGCAGTTTCTACCGTATAAAAGTCTACCCTAAACGCAAAGTTAAACAAAGAACTCGGTAGAAAAGGAAAGAAGAATGCTATAATTATGTCAAATATGTCTGCAATGAGAAAAGAGTACAGGGAGCTTCGCCCCAAAGGAAAAATAATAATAATAATAAGTAAAAAATATGTTTTACAAAAGATAAGACCCCTTCAAGCATGGGGGGTGGCTGCGGCTTCCACGACCGGGGCCTCGGGGACATCGGTTTCAACTGGGGACGGCGGAGTCGGCTCGTTGGAAGGAAGAACGGCATCACTGGCTGGATCAGAGGTCCCCGCCCCTTCGAGGTCTTCTGCCTCAGGGGCTCCAGCAGGCTCGTCAATGTTGTAAGTTTGGACGTACACCTCTTGGCCTTGATCCCACACCAGTAGCTTCTCCCTCATGGCGTCAGCATCCTCTCCCAGATAGCCTACTACCTCCGGGTTTATTTTCCAGAGTTGATGCATGAGGACCACATGCGATAAATTAATCGTCCTGTTCAGCACCACTTCGGCATCCTCCTTCTCCTTCAAGCGCTCCGCCTCGGAGGTCGCCAGCTTTGCCTCCGCGACAGCCAATTGAGCCCTCAGTTTTTCTAGCTCGGCCTTGGATGCATCCCGCTCTCCCTTAAGAGAATCAATCTCCTTGCGCTGCATCTTATTTTGGTTCAGCATGGATTGCTTCTCGGTCACATGCCCCCTGACAGTGAATTGCAAGGCTCCAATCTGTTTATCCTTCTCAGCGAGCCCCAACTCCAGCATAGACACGAGATCCTTGCTCCTCTTGTGATCTTGCTCCACCTCGTGCAGCCTTGTTTGAAGAGTGGCATATTCCTCGTTCCGCTTAAGGAGAAGATCATTTTTTGATTGCAGGCGGGCATCCAAGGTATCCTTCTCCTTCCTGACCAGGGATAGCTCTTCCTGGAGCTTGGAGTTTCTGGCCCTCAAGTCGTCCGACCGCCGCTTGAACTCATTCTCCGCGCTGGCCCGGTACTCTTGATATTTGGCAAGATATTTCTTATTCGCCTCTTCCTCGGCCGTGCACCGGGCCTGGTTAATCTTCTCCATAGCCTCCCCCTTCATGCCCTTGACCTGTTGGGTCAGTTTCTGCTTCTCCGCCTCCAAGGCCTGGCGACCTGCCTGGCTCTCCTCCAGCTGAACCAGAACTGCACCCACCTCCCGGAACGAGCGTTCCGCGATAAGAGAGGCCTGCAAGGAAAAACAGCAGAATAAGTTAAGCAGAACCAAATGTACTAAGACCAATGACCCCAGAACACAGCAACTGATAGCTCACCCCAGTAAGTTGCTGCTTTACGGCATGTGTCAGCAACAGCGGGTCCTTACTGCTACTGATGGCCCATTTCTCAGAATTGAGCTCGCACAAGCTCAAGGCCATGTCTTCCATCATCTCCGCCCCGAACAGCGCCAAAGCACACCCGAGTCTAGGCACCAGCCTCTTCTCCAAGGCTGGGCCATCCAGAACCGCTCCAGTCGGGTGAAGGGATCTCACCCCTTCTGCCAGCTCAGCTCTCTTCACGGCAGACAGGTTGTCTGCCCTTCCCTGAGTAACAGCCTTCTCGGCCTCCAACAGCCTCTTCAAAAAATTATCAGCCCGTCTTACACCCTCCAGGAGGGCAGTGGGGAAACGGGTTGGTTTCTGAGGGAATTGGAACTTCAGGCCAGGCTGAGGAAGGCTTGTTTGTTGAGAAAGTGGAAGAGAAGGAGAAGAAGGAGACCCCGGAAGGGTGGACTCCCTTTGGACTGGAGGAGGAGGTAAACGGGGTATTAGGGACGGTAGGGAAGACACTACCGCCCCGGTTTGTTGTTGCTGCTGGTGTTGCTGTTGTTTTTGCTGCTGCGGTGGTGGAGGTGATTGTCTTTGTTGTTGCTGCTGGTGTTTTTGCTGCTGCGGTGGCGGAGGTGATTGCCTTTGTTGTTGCTGCTGATTTTGCTGTTGTTTTTGTTGCTGCTGTGGCGGTGGTGGTTGTCTTTGCTATTGCTGTTGTTGTTGTTGTTGTGGTTGCTGTCGCTGTTGGGGTTGTGGTTGCTGCTGGGTGACAGTAGTCTGGCGAGGACTGCGCGCAGCCCGGAGGTCTCCATCACCTCCAGGAGAAGAATGTCTGAGGCGTTTCTTCTTGTCGCCCTCAGCCTCTCCTCCGGGGCGCTTGCTCGTCCCGGTCGTCTTCGCGGGGAACACAAGACCTTCCCCGTCGCTGCTACTACTCGAGGCCGCCATGGTCTCGGAAGGCCCC
The DNA here is from genome assembly GCF_963169125.1 of Humulus lupulus. Lineage (NCBI taxonomy): Eukaryota > Viridiplantae > Streptophyta > Magnoliopsida > Rosales > Cannabaceae > Humulus > Humulus lupulus. The sequence goes on along the minus strand of NC_084802.1, from coordinate 143,328,578 downwards.
TTGGTAGGAGACCTCTCCACCGCCGGAGACACTTGCGCCTCGCCACCTGTCTTCTTGGATGTGGCAGCTTTACCTCCCCTACCAGCTCTGGCTTTTCGTCCTTTCCCCTTGGACGGGTCTTGGCTGGTGGCGGCCTTCTTGATAAGTGAGGTGACTCTCCCTAACATCTTTGCTTCGGGATGTTCTGCAAGCAATGCACGAAGCAAAGTTAACCAGCCAGCAAGCGATGTGAAGAAAGATAAGCAGAAAACAAAACATGCAACAACATAAAAGCGCAAACAAGTCCACCAGCGGGGAACAAGAAACAAGCAAGAGAAAAGTTTGAAAGGGACGACCATGCACGAGAAATGTGGATGGCCTTCCCCGAGCAAAACAAGACATCGCTTCCTGCTCCAGGAAGCTCCCGTGCTCCTCGAAGTCCGGGAATAACATGCTGAGGGAAGAAGGGTCAACCATGGTGACACCTTCTGGCAAACTATCGTCACTCAAACACCCGAGGAGCTCATCTACCCTATCGCAATATCTGTCAGAGGGTATCCTACGCGGATCTAGCCTAAGGAAGCGGGGATCAAACCCTATCTGAGAAGTCCGGGAAACCTCAGACAGGCTGGGGGTGTGGATCAATCGAAAGCTAGTCTTACCTTTCCCGGAGGTACCAGCTCCCGGAGTCCCTTCATTGGGGTAAGCTGCGGCGTAGCGAGCCTCAATTTCTTCTTCCTCTGACTGAGGGTCGGGGAACCTCTCCGCCCAACTGGGGGATAAATTATTCTCGTCCTGGGCCGCCTGACAGATCACCTTGGACAGCTTCAGGGCAATCTGCTCCCGGACGTCAGCTGACACCTGACTTTGCCCCCTGCCACTCACTGGCTCAATATTTTGGAAAGAGGCGAGTAGCCCATACTCCCTCAAAGATTTGGAGGTCACAAGTCCTTCCACCTTCAGCTCTTCCTCTGAGAGCCCCTCGTAGAAGTTTGACCTCCTTATCATTTCCGCACAGCGAGGTGTCCACGGGACGGCTTCTGCAAAATCCAAACACGGGTGTTAGAGATCCTCCCGGAAGGCAAACCAAGCGTGAAGAAACAAAGCTAGAAAAGAAAGGAAGGAGCACTTACCAGGAACTTTGAAGTCCAAAGACAGAGCTGGCACCCTCTTCAATGGGAAGCCAGTCGTCAGGAACCAATACTCCCAGAGATCTGGAACCCTCGCGGTATGACAGGTGGGACACATCACGTCCGGATACCTCTCCAGCCTATAAAACCCCACCTTGTCTGCATGACCTCTCATGGGTTGAGACTTCAGCCCATAGAAGTATAGCACCTCCTCCGGGGTAGGGGCCTCCAGGTCCCGGGACTTGCAGAAGATATACCACCCCGCTAGAAGCTTGTAGCTGGGGGGAATCAACTGGAAGGGGGCAATCCCCGCCTTCACGCAGAAATTGGCAAAATAACTCCTTAGGGGCAAGTGTGCCCCACACACTATGTGTGCCCAGCTCCAGGCACCAAAACCCTCGTGACTCTGGCTGGCAGACTCACCCAGCACCGACAGACGGTGCCACATCAGGCCTGGGATGTTCTTCAGGCCCGCTTCTGAGGAATACAGCTCCAGCATTCTGTAGTTCCTGAACAGGTTCGGCTTCTGGTCCATCTCCCAGATGGAACTGTTGATAATCGGTGGGCTAGCCGCGGCCACCTTAGCTTTTGCTTTCTCCTTTGCGCCGGCAACAGGGGAACCTTGCTCCTGGGCAGATTCAGCCTCTACCGCAGCGATGACTTGTTCCTTTGAGGTGTTCATCACTAAGCAAAAGAAACAAAGAAGAAAACACTCCAAGCAGTCAGCACCCTTGTCATACCCTAACGGCATTACAGGCGTCGGGGAGACCCTCCCCGAAAACTGCTTGGAGAGGCTCCCACCGAGCTTGCCGAGGGGTTGGCATCATGCCACCCGAATGATAGCAAGGAACCAGATTCAAACTTCGAGCCTAAGCCTGCCGAGAGAAGTATTTTCCCAGGGGAAGACACCCTAAAGGCGTTCACGCTTATGCCCTAAAATAACAAACCAGGACAGCACAAGCAGACGAGAAACACCTTTCCAAAAGAAAATTGGCAAAGCATGCAAAGAAATGACTTATCGACTCACATCAATCGCATGCCTATCAAAGCCCTATTCACGCATGCATATAGATGACACCGGCAGAAAACTCAACCCTAACAACTACCAACAATCTAAGGTTTGGAAGGAAAGAGCAATGTAAAAATACTTACTGGTGTTCGGGTAGTTGAAGATTGAAGGAGTAACTGGGTCACTGCACCGCACGATCACGTGAAGTAAAGGCTGCAAAGACAAACAGCGAACAAACCCACTGCCAAATCGAAAGAAAAGTTTCTAGATTCCTTAACAAAAGAAGTGGCAAATTCGAAGGAAAGGAAGCTTGGAAGCTTGAGAGTTCGAAGATTTGGGAATCTGAGAATCTGAAAGATCGAGAATTTGAAAGCGTAAAGAGGAAGAAAGGTTCGTTCCCTTGTTTTTATAGCAGGAACGAAGTCCTTTCGAATTCTACAAATGGACGATCCTGATCTTCCCATACCGCATGCATCAGATCTGACGGCTGGAGATGAAGCGCCGATCCCATTTATGACTCCTCGGATGGGAATAAAGTATTTATTTCCCATCATTATACCATCTCGGGCCCGGTGTGCCATTAAATACCATCAAATCACTACTCAGACGCCTGACGCACGCATACTCAGCCAGTCGCCTCACGCACACGTCTTGGTCACAGAGCCATTCCCGGCATGACGCGTGGCCCTTGCCACACTTGAGTACTTGAGTTCAAACAAAAGAAATTTCCTTTTTTTTTTCATACTGACACTCAGGCGGGAAAAAGGAACCCTTCCAGGAACACAGGAGGTGACCCCTCGCCTAATCTAGAAACCAGAATACCCGGAGGGCTGTACAAGCTCCCGGACCTCTCAAGCTCCGTGACCTTGGGGGGTAAATGTTATCCAGATTTCTTGATAGAGTTTGGATGGATAGCCTCGGGGAAGGAGAATCATCAAAATCCTTCACGAAGGGTGACCAGGGGTCGCGGATGAACAGAAAGGCTTCGCCTCTCCCGTTTAGTGTCTAGCACCTTCTTTCAAGCAGCCACGACCCGAAAGCTCATCAACTCTCCCGGACTCCCGAAGGGATATCCTTCGGGGAAGGTCCTTCCAGGAGAAGCACTTCAGGTTACCTTCGCGGATGCAGTTCCGTGCCTCGCACGGAAGAAGACCAAGCGGCCGAGTCACGAAGGAGGTATGGTTGAAATGATTCTCACCTGACACAGGATCCCGCCTGATAGGTCGAGGCCGCACACATCCCAGCACGCCTAAAAGTGCCTTTTCGCCTACTGTTCCGCTGACAGCCTGGAAAAGACAGCTGCCTTTTGACACTCCCCATATTTTCATGTAATTATACATACGTAGAGCCTTGTAGCCATGCTACTACGGTAATTGTATTCCCTATTTACGGCTGGTGTAATTAAGACTCATGGGGGCAGAGTAGAACCCTAATCCAAAACCCTAGCTATAAAGACCTCCTCATTTTACGAGAGGGGGGGGGGGGGGGCAGGAAAATTAGAGAGCAAGAACTCTGCCAAAAAAACTCTCTAGCTTCATCTTCTTCAAGAAAACCCGAGAGAAACATTGTGAGTTGGTGAGGGCCTTATACACCAGCCATTTTACTGTAATTCTCTACAAGTATAATAACATCGACTCGTGGACTAGGGCTCGTTAACTCCTGAACCACGTAAAAAACCTGTTTGTTTATTTATATTTCTGCACTTCTACAGTTCTTATCTTTTTATTATTTTGTTTGTATTCGTTTCCGAAAAACTCGGTAAACATTAACTTCCTAAAAATATAATATATTTTTCAATGAATTTTGAATTCCAAAAAATATAATATATTTTTCAAGGATATTAATCCCTAAAAATACAAAATATTTTTCAAGGAATTTTGAATTCCTAAAATATAAGATATATTTACAAGGAATTTAAATTCCTAAAAATACAAGATATTTTTCAAGGAATTTGAATTCCTAAAATATAGTTAGCTTAAGAGGCTATAAGTAGGGACTCACTCATCCAAACCCTGACCTATGCACATACTTCAAGGAATTTTTGAGCCATGAAATTCTCCAACTCTTCATCAACTCTGAGTATTGTAACGACCCAAATTCGCTAATAAGGCTTAAGGGCCTTGATTAGCGTGCCAGAAGGGCATGATGGGATTTATGTGTGATTTTATGAGTTAAATGCATGGTTATGATTTAAAGCATGTTTTATGACTAATTGAACATTTGAGATGCATGACTATGTGGTTAGTATGCATGTTAGGTGAAATAAATATGCATGTAGACCCCGTTTGCATGATAGGGGTAAACTGGTAATTTTAGCTCGCTGAGGGCATATATGTGATAATTGTATTCTGTAAATTGTACCACGTGAGTGTGGTGTTATTATTGTGATGCACGTGCCGAGACGGTCCTAGAGAGCTAGTTTACTTAAGAGTCACAACAGGATTTCTATACCCGGCTCGGGAGGAGCCTAGGGGTACCTTGGGAATTTTATGTTTAAGTTGAGGTTTAGCGGGTTATGGTTATTGGTGATTGAGTAACCTGGGTAACCGTTAGTTACTGCTGAGAGTAACAAGTTTAGGTGAAAGAAATGGTAGAATTGCAATATAGGAGAAATGACTAGTGTGCCCTTGAGGTTTAGTTAGCAAAGGGTTTTGATGAAGGGGTAAAATGGTCATTTGGCAAGGGGTTTAGACAAATTTGAGCTGTGTTATAGGGGTACATGGTTTGGGCTTGGCATATATGTTGGGTTTTGATAAAATTAGAAGAGAAGAAAAGAAAAGCTAGAAGAAGAAGAAGAAGATGATGAAGAGGAGAAGGAGCTGAAATTTGGAGACTTGGAGATGGATCTAGGAAGCAAAGAGTGAATTCTCCACTTTAGGTAAGAAGTTTTATGCAAATTTAGGGCTTGTTTCTGTTTTGATTTGAGAAATCTAAAGCTTGAGTTGAGTTTCTAGGTTTTGTATGAGTTGCTGAATTTAGGAATCTAAGGGGTGGACTTTGAGAGTGATTGTGTTATTGAGTTGGATTATGATGTTTATGGGTTGATGTATGGTCTATTTGAAGTTTGAAATTGGTTTTGGGGCTTAGGTGTGAGTTGGGGATGTTTTGGGAGTGTTTTGGATGATGAAATGCAGAGGAAAAACCCAGTTTTTCTGAGTTCGCGAAGGAGCGCCGCGGCCCTATTCTTGGGCGCCGCGGCGCGAGGCTGTTTACAGTCAGGGGAACTTTCTGACTTCGCTGGGCGCCGCGGCCCTTGCAGGTAGCGCCGCGGCGCTACGCCTTTTTCAGGATGGGAAATTTTACAATTTTGGGCATTTGTTCCGGGGGCTCGGGGGATGTTTCCAATGAATTGTTTTAGGAATTTGGGAGTCCCGAGAGTGTGGGATTGGTCCCGGGAAGTGGTTTTGAATTGATTAGTATTAAAGGAGGTTTTATGTGTGTTGTGACTAGGCTATTGGAGAGGCTCGTGCTAGAGGACCATGCTCGTGACTTTGGTGCATTGTGAAGCTCGGGATGCAGGTAAGAAAACTATAACACCCGTAGGATGGGGCATGGGCCCATAGTGTGATTGCGGGGCACGGCCCTATATTGCAATACATGTTAGGATGTAGATTTAAATGAATTGATGTTTGTTTGAATGTGTTTGATTTATGCTATATATGTGATTATAGTGAAATGAACGGCTATGGCCGAGGGCGGCAAGGCCGAGAACGGCAGCGGGGCCGGAAGTAACACTTAGCACATGGGATGCTTATGGTCAGGGTGGGACCCAGAGGATATATGTGAGATCCTTATGGTGAGGACCGAGACCCCAGGCTGCGGTAAGGGTTCTGGGGCGGCATGGCCGTGTTTGCTTAGTCTAAGGGTTGACTTGTTTATCTGTGGATTATCTGATATGATAAACTGTATAGATTGCATATGTTATGTACTGCATGAGTTTTCTTGCTGGGCTTCGGCTCACGGGTGCTCTGTGTTGCAGGTAAGGGCAATGTCTGAGTCAACCAACCATGAGTGCGGAGAGCGTGAAGCGACGCGTACATGTTTGGCCTGCCCGACTGCTTTGGTTGGGGGTTTATTCGAAAATGGCTGTAATAATCTATGATTTTATAACTGATCAATTGTAAACTTATTTCAAGATGTAAATAGTTTTCAAACCTTATTTTGGGATCCCAAGTGTTTAATACTAGAAGTTTTTAATGAAACGACACATTTTCAAAGATTACAGCCCTAACTTTTAATTAGTCACACTTTTGTTTCAAAACCACGGTTAGCGAGTTCATTGCACACTGTTTTGTCTTAAAACTCACTTAGTAACGGCTCTAAGGAAGTAGGGCGTTACAAGTTTCTTATGTTGGGTAAGTATTCTCTCCCAATCTTTACGTCTTTGATGAATCTGTCTGAATTTCCTTGCTTTGCTCTATTTTGATTTAAAACAACTGACTTGTATGAATCAAAAAACTTGTTTTCAATAAAAGATTGGCTTGATCCTTTTTGTGTGATACTTTAGGGTTTAGAGGTATGTAGGCCGACCACTGTTAGATTTTCCTTAATCTGGGCGATTTCCAGGCTACAAATCCCTCATAGGCCGACCACCGTAGGGTTTCCATAGCCTGGGTGATTTCCAGGCCTACAAATCTCATCATAGGTCGACCACCCCTAGGGTTTCCCCAGCCTGTGCGATTTCCAGGCCTACAATTCTCATTATAGGTCGATCACCCCTAGGGTTTCCCCAGCCGTACGATTTCCAGGCCTACAATTCCCATTATTAACTGACCACCCCTAGGGTTTCCCTTGCCTGTTAAATATCCAATCTTAAGGGATTAGGGTACAACCTGATTACCACTAGGGTTGGGCGATTTCTCATGCCCTGGGTGATTTCTAGGCATCCAAAATCTAGGGTGGTCGGCCCAATCATGGGCCGAAGACCAGGGACCCTTAATTTTTTTTTCTTTGTATTGATCTCTTGAGGGTCTTCCTTGTTGTGTATGATTTATTGGACACTCGAACCTTAGCTTTCTAGCATTTTTCTGAAGTTTGCATCCTAGGGTTGTTGGCCTAAGGTAGTAAGCCATCGACCTATGACATTTCCTTCCCATTTTGTAAGCTTATGGCCTAGGCTGACCCTCCTTTGAGACTTCGATCAATTTTTCCCTTGATTTCTTCACTTTTTCCTCCTTAGTAACAAATATGCCCCTAGCTACTGACCTATATGGTTCGTGGTAGGGAGATTCATTACATTGATATACTAACTTTACTTTTTATCCTTTCTTTATTGCAAATGTCTAGCTTCTCTTCGTCTAACTAGTCTTTGAGTGAGCGTACCCCCCAAGAGCTGTTGGAAAGGGTGAAAAGGACTCTTCCTCGTTCTACTCTATATTTATTCAGTGAAGAAGATTTCTTGAGTATGTATAGCCCAATGGCGAGAGTAAAACAGACAACTCCACAACCTTCTGAAAATGAGGCACATTACTCAGGGCTCTATGCCTAGCTTTTCTCAGAACTCTTCTCAGCATAGCACTCCCCGTTGTTCTTAGGGTACATCTCATCAAGTTCATTCTTCTCAGCGGACTTTGTCTGGTCACCGAGACTCCTCACAACGCCCTTCTCATCAGGATACCATTCGGGTTCCCCATCAATCTTTTTCTCAGTGAGAGTATACCGATGGCTCTCATTGCCAGGCTACTCACCCTCAGGAGCATTCTCTTCACAAGTTCCAGCCTAAGGTTGCTCGCACTTCTCCCAAGAGCAAGATAGGCTCACCAACTGCATAGCAGATGGAGAGACGATAAAAAGAGTTCTATCCATCAAATTCCATAGCCACCTTTACTAGTGAGATAACATGGAAACTGGTTGAGAAGCCTCGCCCTACTGATTACGAGGTGGTTTGGTTCAAAGGGACGACCTCTGACATGACTGAAGAGAAGGTAAAGAACTTAAGGAAGTTCTTCAACCTTTCAGGCGTTTCCATCAGTATCCCTGGTCTGAACGACAGAGCTGAAGACCCCCCTATGGGTGTGTGCACTTGGACACGCTCTGACATTAAGTCTGGCACCCTACTTCCTCTTCATTCGTATTTCTGGAGCGTGGCGGATTTTTTCAGTATTAGTCCCTCTTAGTTGGCTCCCAACACTATCTTGGTGTTATCTGCGTTGTACATTATCTATCATTGTGGAAAATGGGCTGCTCCAATACCTCATGAGATCCAGAACTAGTTTGATCTGAAGACGAACCCTTCTCAGTGCAACTCAGGGTACTTCATCTTCCTCCATTATACGAGAGAGGGTACTGAAACCTTCTTGGAGTAGATTTCTGGAAACAGCAAGCCATTTAGATATGCAGACAACTATTTCTTAACTAAAGATGCAGAGGCCAACTACTCCAAGTTCAAGCACGTCGGGCCTTTTTATAAACCGTTCCCAACCCATGCCATGACTGTTAGGGCCAAGACTTTGATTGCCATGACCCCTGAGGAGAAGAATGTCAAGGCTCTGTTACTTCAGAAGAACCTTAGGAAAGTTGGGTTGTTTCCTTCTATTGTCGCTGATGTTCCAGAAGAAGATTGTACCGAGCCCCTAAATGCCATAGATTCCCTGGGGCCTATTCATATCGAGGAGGTACCCTCTTTGCTCGTGTTACCTAGACAGGAGGGTGATGAGGTGCGTTCATTCGCGCACTCACTACTTGCTTCAGATGACTTTGATGAAGACATGTTCGAACCTGATTCTCATTCAGAAAGTTCGACAATTTTATCATCTCTACTTATGTTTCATCTATGTTTGATATCATGTTAATATTTTATTTTTCTTTTCAGGTTCAGATATGTTCGGCTTTGTCTCGGATGAAGATGGTACCAAACATGTGAACACCATAGACTCATTAGGGCCTATTCATATCGAGGAGATACCTTCTTCGCCCGTGCTAGCTGGGCAGGAGGGTGATGAAGTGGGTGCATCAGTGCACTCATTGCTTGCTTCAGATGGTTCGACAATTTTATCATCTTTACTACATGTTTCTTCTGTGTTTGATATTCTACTAATGTATTATTTTCATTTTTAGGTTCAGATATGTTCGGCTTTGTTCACACCCAATAAAGGTCGTCTCCAACTGAGACTAGTCCTTCCCTTCGAGTGGCCAAGAGGGCCAGGGTTAAGCCTGAGCTGCTAACGGAGGTCCCTTTCGAGGTGCCTCATTCGGCTCCACTGGCATTTAGTCCTGTCGTAGAGGTAGAGCCATTCTTGCCCATGCTGTTTCCTCCAAGTATCACTGATGCGAGTGCCTCCTCCTTTGTGTAGGCTCCTCTATCTGAGCCACACAAGTCTGCCATACAGAATTCAAGTGCCATTATGTACCAAGAGTCCCATCTGGAGCAGATGAAAATGACCTTTATTGGGATTAGGAATGAGTACTTGAGCACCATCCCCACGAAGTCACTCCTTGACATTTAGAGTGTAAGTCCTCTAAAGTTTTCATTTTTTCTGGTTAACTTGTTTTTTGATGCTATCTAACACTTGTATGTTTTTTGCAAGCATTGATGTTGGTCTCCCATGTCCATGATAGGTCTATGGAGTATACCTCTATGTTTTCCAACCTTCGCTCTGAGTTTGAAGTCGTCCGCCAGGAAGTACTGGACCTTAGGCGCGCTCTTGGGTCAAGGGATGCAGACATTGCATTGAAAGATGTTATCTAACACTTCAAAGATGCGGACAAGGCTGCCCAGGACAAGGCACGAGAGGAGTATTTAGAGACTTCCTTCTCTTGCTTCTACTTGATCTAGAAGTCCAAAAAAATGTGGACTTGGATTTCCTCCCCGAGAACATGCTAGTGAAGGAGCTTAAGAAGTGTCTGGCTTGTGAGGCTGCTAAGGCTCAGGGCATTCTTTTAGATGATACTCCCGCCCTAGTTAGTCTTCTTTTTGTCTTTTATTCTTTATCTTTCCTTTTGTGCCATTGGTAGGGCACCTTGTACTTGACAGATTTTAGATATGACAGTTTATGCCTTTATTCTTTTTTGTTATGAGTACACAGCGCATTGATTGAAATTTTTTATTTCCAATGCTCACTAAGTATATCAACTCACAACCCTCATTGGTTCAAGTATCAGTATACTCTGAACACACGTATTTCACGTGCCATACAAACCTTACTTCTTTACGTTTTTCATGCCAACAACCATGGTGATGTGAGTACTAGGATACTTCACCATGTACCACGAACTAAACGATCAAGTCGACCACCCCATGCGTGATAGGCTGACCACCATATTGGGATGATGGTCTGCTCGACCACCCTATAAGAGACCATGCTAGGAGTCTCCCTACCAATGCCTTTTTCGGAACACATGTTAAACAAATGTCCTAGAAAAACTTGAGCTTACTTAGTACTTAGGGTCATCTCCTCATTGCTTGTGTATACTAGATCAGTATATACTATATGGCCCCAAGTGATCATGGGTTTAAAATCCTTGGTCACTTGCTACATGGCCATGCCTTGCTTTGAGCGTTTAGACACATAGTACTCTCATTTTCACCCAATGTTTCAAGTAGCAACAGCTTGTCCCTCATTGGTAGTCGGGTGATGGTTTCGTACTTAGTAGTAATGATAACTATACAAATATGCAGATTGTGTAGCAAGTGTGGATCATGATCCACAAAATCTCTTGCGTACTTGTTATAATTATTTTAGACAGAAGTGTCTAAGTTCGACCAATCGGGTCTTGATGGGCTAATCGAGCATGTAACAAGTCTTAGATCAAATTATCTATCGGTCTCTCAAGGACCAGATTTAATTATGATCTGATGATGGCGACTGGTCTCCAGACCAGTCTCTTTCTTGATCGTATGCGTCGATAGGTCCCTCAAGAACCAGGATTGATAATGATCAAATAATGGGGACTTGTTCTCAGACAAGTCTCTTTTGTTGATCATATTGGTCGATAGGTTCCTCAAGCACCATGATCAACTAATGGTGACTGGTCCTCATACCAATCCTTTTTGTTGATCTCATGGGTCGATAGGTTCCTCAAGAACCAGGATTGAACATGATCAAATAATTTGGCGACAAGGTCCCAGGACCGGTCTCTCTTGTTGATCGTGTGGGTCGATAGTTTCCTAAAGATCTAGGATCGAGCATGGTCAAATAATTTGGCGACAAGGTCCTAGGACTAGTTTCTCTTTTGGATCGTATGGGTCGATAAGCTCCTCAAGAACCATGATTGAACATGATCCATAATGGCGACAGGTCCTCAGACAAGTCTCTTGTTTAGATCTTATAAGTCGATAGTTCCCTAAAAGACCAGAATCGAACATGATCCGATGGGGTTGACATGTCTGAAGTGACCAGTCCCTTGTTGAAAGAAATTTAAAGAATTAAGTGGAACTTATGAAATTAAATTCATTCATTCATCATCAGTACAATGGATGTTACATAGATAATTAAAAAAAATACATTTGCAGATTCATACCCAAACTCCAAGGAGAATGGTGTATGGCCTATTGCTATTCGAGCTATTGTTCGATGTGACCAAAGGACGTCCGGAAGTATTTCTAGCCAGGCTCCTTTGGCTTGTTAAAGTGTTTCTTCATAGTGTCTTTGATAGTCTTGTTCAGGGTGTGCTACCGAGGAAAATCTCTTTGTGATTCCATGCCTCGTACGAAACTCGGTGAACATATCATTGTCAAATTGAGTCCCATTATCTGAGACTATATTCTTTGGTAGACCAAATCGACATATGATATTCTTCACCACAAAATCTAAGACTTTCTTCAAGGTGATGGTGGCAAGCGGTTCTGCTTCAGTCCATTTAATGATGTATTCTACGGCTACAACAACAAATTGGACTTCTCCCCTTCTCGTGGGTAGCTTCCCGATTAGGTCGATTCCCCATACAGCGAAGGGCCAATGGCTTTGCATTTGTGTTAATTCATTGGGTACCACCCGGGGTATCTTGGAGAACATCTAACACTTGTGGATCCTTTTGACATACTCCATCGAGTCTTCATTCATCGTCGGCTAAAAGTATCCTTGCCTTAACATTTTCTTTGATTGGCTCTGCCCCCCCAGCATGATCTCCACAAAACTCCTTGTATACCTCGATCGCTAACTGCTTTGACTAGTCTGGTGTAACTCACCTTAGCAGTGGTAAGGAGTATCCTCATCTGTACAGTACCCCTTCGACTATCATATATCGTACAACTTGTCTCACCAACTTCCTTGCTTTATTCTGATCACTGGGTACTACTCCTTGGTTGGGATAGTTAATAATAAGGGTCATCCATGAATCTCCTAACTCAACAGGTAGTGCCTCCTGCTCAGTTATGTTTCTTTTTGCCAAGTATTTGACGGGAACGACATTCAGGGTGTCTGCGTCTTTGGCACTAGCAAGCTTGGCTAAGGCATCATGATTGGCATTCTACACCGTCGGGACCTATGTAATCGAGTATCTATTGAATTGTGCCAAAAATTCCTTCACCTTGTTCAAGTATTATACAATCCTAATTCCCTTGGCTTGATATTCCCCAGTACCTAGTACACTACTAGCTAGGAATCGTTGAATATCTCCAGGGACTATGCATGCACATCCCGAGATAAGCGTAATCCTACTAGCAATGCTTCGTACTCAGCCTCTTTGTTTGAAGTGTTGACTCCAAATCTGAGAGTGTAGTGGATTCAATGATTTTCTGGAGCGATCAATATGATACCTTCACCTGAGTGGTGTTCATTGGTGCTCCATCAACGTATAGCTTCCATACGGGAGTATCTCCATTCTTCGATTGGTAGGAAGGGTCTTCATGGTTGGTGCCTTCGGCTAGGAAGTCCACCAATGCTTGTCCTTTTATCGCCATCCTCAGATGATAAGTGATATCAAACTTTCCTAACTCCACTGCCCATTTGAGTACCCGTCCTGAGGCCTCTGGCTTCTGAAGAACTTGTCGTAGCAGTTGATTAGTTAGGACTCGGATTGAGTGAGCTTGGAAGTATGGATCGAGTAACCATTCCGAGAGGTGATTACTAAATAGTAGGCAAGCTTTTCAAGAGAGGGATACCTAGACTCCGCACCTACTAGCCTTTTATTGATATAGTACACAGGGTGTTGTACCCTATTCTCTTATTTCACCAGAGCAGTGTTGATTGCATGCTCGGTGATTGCCAAAGAGATGAATAGCACTTCACCATCTATTGGATTCGCTAGAACGGGAGGTTGAGCGAGATGCTCCTTCAAGGCTTGGAAAGCTTTTCTCGAATTCCTCGGTCCATTGGATATTCTTGCTGCCCCTAAGTAACCTACTAAGGGCATTCTTATTCAAACCAAAAACCCTAGGATCCTTGTGCATGCATGTGATCTAAAATCTATACATGGCCTTGTTCTTGTGTTCTAGGGTTCAAGAGAATCCTTACTAGTCAGATCTCCAAGTTGAGCACCATTGGGATCAAATAAAGCAAGGCAAGAGGTTTTTGTGAGCTTGCATGTTCTTATTCCTCATCTAAGTTTCTTTCTACCCTAATCCTTTTCTTAAAATATTCATGTGGGACCTGGGGATCATTTTTGAGAGTTTAGAGCACCAAAGGAAGGTTTTGAAGAGATAAGGAACATATCTCCAAGCTAGGGCTTCAAAAGGTAGAATCTATGGTTGAGTTATTTCTTTTTTGTGGTGATTCTTGTAGATCTTGTTGTATAGGGTGTTTCAATAGTTTTTGAGCTTATTTTATGCTTAAGGTTGAGATTTATGTGTTGTATGATTATTTTCATGCATGCATGTGGCTAGGATTATGCTAGAAGTGATTATTGATTTTAGGTTGTGTAAAAATGCATGCTACCAAACATTTCGTGGTCTGGCTTCCAACGGGTCAAATTGCACTCTACTTCCTCTGTCTGTGAAAAATATTTATTTAATTACATAGTTATTTGTGAGTACTTGATGATAGGCTTTGGAAAATTGTTAATAGATATTTTTTTTCCCAAGTTATGAACGTTTTGGCATTTCGATGTAAATTTGAAAATTTCTGGGGAGTATATATTGCCTGGATGGTTTTGACTTTTAAACAAATTTTACTAAACAAAAAGCTATGAAATTGAGAAGGATGTTAGTTTAAGAATTTATAAGGGTCACTGTAAAATTTTAGAGGGAAATTTGTTAATGTGTAAGATATGTGATTTTTCAAAGTTTGCCCTAGAATCTAGAAACAAAACTTCTGGAAAGCAAGCACTGCCCAGATTTCTATAAACATATTTATTAGTTTTGTTATTCCAGAAATTTTGAAATTTTTAAGCAAGCTAATATATACATGTATAAATATTCTTGTAAAATTTTAGAAAGAACTGAGCTACGGTGTAAAAGAAATGAATTTTCAAAGTTACCTTAAAATCTGGGAAAAACTTCTAGGCAGCAAGCACTGCCCAGATTTCTTTACAAAATTGAATGAGTTTTGCAATCCAAAAAATTATGAAATTTTGAGGAGAATTAGTTAAGATTTTTATAAGGAATTATATAAATGTTTAGACAAAAATGTATCACGGTTTAAGAGAAATAATTTTTCTATGTTTGCCCTAAAAACTGAAAGGTAGTAATTTTGAACCTTAACGAAAAATGATTTTTGGGAGGTTAGTTCTCTTAATCTAGAAAAAGTTTTGACGCGAGACCTTTGCCTAGTTCTCGTCCTTATGACACAAAACACGTGAATGATAGTTTCAGGTTTTTTGCCCAAAACTCAACTTAGGGCAAAAGTTTATAAAGGAAATTTTACCCCTTAAATTAAATAGTGGAAGTAAAGTTTTGGAAATGAGAAGAAATAATTCTTTGTAAAGATAACTAAGGATTTGGAAACTTAACCAATCCCTAATCAGCTTGAGTCAATTTAAAAGTTGATTTTTACCATTTTTAAGTTAAGGGTCCAATTGCCCTTCTTTTAAAAAATAACGTAAAAAGAGATCCTAGGTTATGGATAAAAATTGTAAGAAATGGAGTTGGGTCTTTGTAGAATCTTTAAGAGAACAGGATAACATTGTCATATATTATTTGTAACGGGTCAAAAAGCGATACTTTGGTAAATGATAGAAAGCAGTAAAATTTCGTGAGAGGATGACTAGTTGGTATCTTTCTAAGATAGGAGTTGAGTAGAACTCCGATTCCAAAAACAAAAATACAAGTTATCCGATAAGAGAATTCTCTAGTTAATGAATATTAAGATGCACGGCACGAAGAGTGTGTTGCGGTGAGGCCGATTTTCTCATGTAACTGTAAAGACTGACATGAAATCCAACCTTATACACTGTAAGGTGTATAAGAGGCTATACTATAGAGTCTCTAAGAGAATGTTATTGCATGTAGCTATCATAGAATATTAGTTATAAGAGTATGCCATAGTTTCATCCGAGTACATTGTATTAATTACAATGTTGACCTATGAAATTGGGCAACGGTCGTATGTATAGTATACGACACCTTTCGAATGAGATAAAAATATATATACCTCAGAGTAAAAATATCTACACAAACACACATAAATTTATAGTAGTTCAGCCCTGTTATGATAAATAGTAATAACCTAATCCACTTAGTCTTTAGTATTGAATCTCTCGATTGACAATTACAAAAATGAACTGAAGAGTCACTCGTCACAAATTTTCCCAGACTTTTCACCACAAAATATATCCGTTCAAAGATCCCCCTTAAATGAAGCCTTGGGTCCTTTATTTATAGTACCTAGGGGCTGTTACATGATCAACAAGAGTGGGGATCGTGGTTTGGTACACGATCATTGGGAGTGGAGATACGAGTCCACCTCCCCATGATTATGAGATTATGGGTCTGATCATTCTTTCTCTGGATCGTGGTAATGATGCATGATTGAAACCTTCGAAAAAATTCTAAGTCTTTGTCGGTCTATGAGAATTAGGTGCTAGGCCCGATGACCCTTTAAAGCTTGGGTGCAAGGCCTGATGACCCTCTAGGTGCTAGGCCTATTGATCTTCTGGGTGCTAGACCTATTGATTTCAGTTTGAAGGAGCGTGAACTTTATCCAGCAAAGTGTATTTGGGAGTTTAGGCCGACCACCCCATGCATTTCTTGAGCATGCCAAGACGACCACCCCTAGGGGGCTAGGGCCAGGCCGACCACCCTTAAGGGGTTTAGGCTTGGTCGACTTCCCTATAGGTCCTGGACCTATCTATCTTTGTTCATTAGTCTTTTCCAATACTTTGGGATTTTTTACATGACTTGTGATGCCACGTGCCACTTTCTCATTTGCCGCATTATCTCTTGAATTTTGAGGGATAACATTTGCCCCCCAAGTTTATTGTATTGTGTTCAACATCATGGTATACTTGATCT
Source organism: Humulus lupulus (assembly GCF_963169125.1). Taxonomy (NCBI): domain Eukaryota; kingdom Viridiplantae; phylum Streptophyta; class Magnoliopsida; order Rosales; family Cannabaceae; genus Humulus; species Humulus lupulus. The sequence goes on along the minus strand of NC_084802.1, from coordinate 143,312,134 downwards.
TCCCCAAGAAACATATCGTAGTTGTACTCTAATAGCAAAATCCCTCGGGACATTACGTAGTACTTTTATCAACTATCGATAATTTGCTCAGCATGTATTTTTTAAGAATAATTGTAATTCCTAAAAATATTTATATTTTTCAAGGAAAATTAATTTCCTAAAAATCTAGTATATTTTTCAAGGAATTTTAAAGTCCTAAAAATATAATATATTTTTCAAGGAGTTTTGATGTTCTAAAAATATAATATATTTTTCAAGGATATTAATTCCTAAAAATACAAAATATTTTCAAGGAATCTGAATTCCTAAAAATATAAGACATTTTTCAAGGAATTTGAATTTTTAACAATAGCAGATATTTTTCATGGAATTTTAATTCCTAAAAATATGGTTAGCCTGAGAGGCTATAAGTAGGAACTCACTCATCACATCCCAGACCCATGCACCTATCTCAAGGAAAGTCTGAGTTGTAAAATTCTCCAAGTCTTCATCAACTCTGCGCATCTTCTCTTGTGTAAGTATTCTCTTCCAATCTTTACATCTTTAATGAATCTGTCTGAATTTCCTTGCTTTGCCCTATTTTGATTTAAAACATCTTATTTGTTTGAATTAAAGAAACTTATTTTTAATTAATGGCTTGATCCTTGTTTCATTTTTGCGTGATACTTTAGGGTTTAGAGTTATGTAGGCCAAACATCCATAGATTTTAAGGGCTTGGGCGATTTTTTGGCCTACATTCCCATCATAGGCCGACCACCCCTAAGGTTTCCTTAGCCTTGTGTGATTTCCAGGCCTACACATCTCATCATGGGCCAAGCACCCCTAGGGCTTCCTTAGCCTGGGAGATTTCCAAGATTATATATTTCATCATAGGTAGACCACCCGTAGGGTTTCCCTTGCTTTGTGCAATTTCAAGTCCTACACATCTCATCATGGGCCAAGCACCTCTAGGGCTTCGTTAGCCTGGGCGATTTCCACGCTTGTAAATTTAATCATGGGCTGACCACACCTAGGGATCCTTGTCTTGCACAATTTCCAGTCCTACAAGTTTCCTCATGGGTCAAGCAACCCTAGGGCTTCCTTGACTTGTGCGATTTCCAGGCCTACAATTCCCGTCATAAGCCAACAACCTCTAGGGTTTCCCTTGCCTGTGTGATTTCTAGGCTTTCAGATACATGCATAGGTGACTCCCAGTGTTACAAATCCAAGTCTAGACTGCATTTCCCATGTTTTGGGGTGATTTCTAGGGTTCCTAGGTCTGGGTTTTCGGCCCAAACCTTAGCATAGGCCGACCACCCGGGACCCTAAAACATTTTTCCTTTGATTTTTTAACTTTTGCTCCTTAGTAACAGCAATGCCCCCAGCCATTGGCCTACATGGTTCGTGGTAGGGAACTTCATTACGTCGATATACTAACTTTACTTTTTATCCTTTCTTTGTTGTAGATGTATGCTGGTCGACAACTATTTCTTCACCAAAGATGCAGAGGCCAACTATTCCAAGTTCAAGCACGTCGGGCCTTTTTATAGATCGCTGCCGACCCAGGCCATGACTGTTAGGGATAAGGCATTGATTTCCATGACCCCTGACGAGAAGAACATCAAGGTTCTCGTTACTTCAGAGAACCTTAGGAAGGTTGGGATATTTCCTTCAACTGTCGCCGATGTTCTGGATGAAGATTGTTCTGAGCCCCTAAGCGCCATAGATTCCCCGGGGCCTATTCATATCGAGGAGGTACCCTCTTCACTCGTGTTACCTGGACAGGAGGGTGATGAGGTGGGTTCATCCACACACTCACTACTTGCTTCAGATGACTTTGATGAAGCCATGTTCGAACTTGAATCTTATTCAGAAGGTTCGACCCTTTTATGATCTTTACTTTATGTTTCGTCTATGTTTGAGATCCTGTTAATATTTTATTTTCCTTTTCAAGTTCAGATATGTTTGACTTGGTTCATACCCAACAAAGGTCGACTCCAACATAGACTAGTCCTTCCTTTTGAGCAGCCAAGAGGGCCAGGGTTGAGCTTGAGCCACTAAAGAAGGTCCCTCCCGAAGGGCCTTCTTAGACTCGACTGACGTCTAGTCCTGTTGCAGATGTAGCGCCATCCTTGCCCATGTCGATTCCTCTAAGTGTCACTAATGTGGGTACTTCCTCCTCTGTGCCTGCTCAATTATCTGAGCCACACCAGTATGTCATATGGAATTTAGGTGCCATTATGGACCATGCATCCCATCTGGAGCAGACGACAATGGCCTTTAATGGGATTAAGAGTGAGGACTTCAGCACCATCCTCACGAAGTTACTCTTTGTTATTCAGAGTGTATGTCCTCTAAAGTTTTCTTTTTGTCTGGTTAGTTTATGTGTTGATGTTACCTAACACTTGTATGTTTTTTGCAGGCTCTATTGTTTGTCTCCCATGTCCGTGATAGGTCTGTGGAGTATACCTCTACATTTTCCAACCTTCCTTCTGAGCTTTAAGCTCTCCATCGGGAGGTACAGACCCTTAGGTGAGTTCTTGGCTCTAGGGATGCAGACATTGCTTTGAAAGATGAAGAGATCAACACTCTCTGCAGTACCATGGAGCTCAAACAATAAGAACTCAGGGTTACACAAATGGAGGGGAAACTTGCCTATCAGCTCAAATAGTCTGAAGTGGAGAAAGAGAAGCTGATTGCTGAAATGGCCCAACTATGCAAGGATGCTCTTGTCGAGAAAGAGCGAGAGGTCAAGGCTTCCCGAGATAAGGCCCAAAATGAATATTCAGAGAGTTCCTTCTCTTGTTTCTACTTGATCTGGAAGTTCAACAAAAATCTGAATTTGGATTTCCTTCCCGAGAAAACGGGAGCGAAGGAGCTTAAAAAGTGTCTGGCTCGTGCAACGTTTTGCTCAGGGTGATCTTTCAGATGATTCTCCTCACCCTATTTAGTCTTCTTTCGGTCTTTTATTCTTTATCCTTCCTTTTGTGCCATTGGTGGGGCACCTTGTACCTGACAGTTTTTACATGACATTTTATGCCTTTATGCTTTTTTTGTTATGAGTACTCAGTGTATTGATTGAATTTCTTTTTATTTCCAATGCTTACTAAGTATATCAATTCACAACCCTCATTGGTTCAGGTATCAGTATACTCTGAACCCATGTATTTCACACACCATACTAACCGTACTCCTTTACGTTTTTCATCCTAACAACCATGGTAATGTGAGTAGTATGATACTTCACCAAGTACCATGAACAAAATGGTCAGGTCAACCACCCCATGGGTGATAGGCCAACCAACCTATAGGGTTTATAGACTGGTTGACCACCTATAAGGGACATGCCTAGGAGTCTCCCAACCAATGCCTTTTTGGTTTTTGCACTTTTGGAACAAATGTTTACCAAATGTCCTAGAAAAACTTGAGCTTGCTTAGTACTTAAGGTCACTTCCTCATTGCTTGTGTATACCCTGATCGATATGTACTATATGCCCCCCAAGTGATCATGGGTTTAAATACCTTGGTCACTTGGTACTTGACCATTCCTTGCTTCGAGCGTTTAGACACATAGTACTATCCTTTTCACCCAATGATGCAAGCATCAAATACTTGTCCCTCATTGGTAGTCGGGTGATGGTTTCATACTTACTAGTAATGATACCTATACATAGATGCAGATTGTGTAGCAAGTATCGATCACGATCTACGTAATCTCTTGTGTACTCGTTATAATGATTGTAGACAGAAGTATCTAAGTTGGACCAATCGGGTCATAATTGGCTAATCAAGCCTGTAACGAGTCTTAGATAAAATTATCGATTGGTCCTTCAAGGACCAGATACGATTATGATTCGATGATAGCGACTAGTGTTCAGAGCAGTCTCTGTTTTCTTATCGTATGGGTTGATAGGTTCCTCAAGATACAGGATCGAACATGATCAAATAATGGCGACTAGTCCTCAGGCCAGAATCTTTTATTGATCATATAGGTCGATAGGTTCCTCAAGAACCATGATCGAACATGATCAAATAATGGTGATTGGTCCTTAGAACAGTGTCTTTTTTGATCGTGTTGGTCGATAGGCTCCTCAAGAACAAAGATCGAACATGATCAAATAAATTGGCGACAAGGTCCAAGACTGGTCTCTCTTGTTGATTGTGGGGGTTGATAGGTTCCTCAAGAACTAGGATCGAACATGATCAAATAATTTGGCGACAAGGTCCTAGGACCAGTCTCTCTTTTTAGATCGTAAGGGTCGATAGGTTCCTCAAGAACTAAGATCGAACATGATCCATAATGGCGAGAGGTCATCGGACCAGTCTCTTGTTTGGATCTTATGGTTCGATAGGTCCCTCAAGGACCAGAATCAAACATGATCTGATAATTTGACGACAAGGTCCTAGGACCTGTCTCTATTTTGGATTGTATGGGTCGATAGGTCACACAAGGACCAAAATCGAACATGATCTGATGGGGTTAACAGGTCTAAAGTGACCAGTCCCTTGTTGAAAGAAATTTAAAAAATTAAGCGAAACTTAAGAAATTAAAGTCATTCATTCATTATAAGCATAATGGTTGTTACATACATAATTAAAAAATAATACATCTGCAAATAAAGATGTATGTCGTCGCTGAACAACTTCGGTGATAGTACCGGCAGAAGTGTTCGCCATTCCAGTAGTTTTTGATTAGTTCTCCATTCAGTCGAGCTATCTTGTATGTCCCTGGTGGGATCACCTCCTCCACAAGATATTGCCCTTCCCAATTAGGTCCTAGTAACCGTACTGCAATGTCATTAGTATTTAGGAACACCCTCTTGATTGGTAAGTCTCCAACTTGGAATTTTCGATCTTTCACCCTGGAGTTGAAGTATCTGGCCATTTTCGATGGTATGCTTCTACTCTGAGACTTTCCTTTTCTCTTCTTTCTTCGATTAAATCGAGCGACTTTTCTATTAGTTGATGGTTCCTCTCTTGATTGTATGTCTCCCGTCTATGCGATGGAGGAGTGAGTTCAACTAGCAACATGGCTTCACACCCAAATGCCAAAGAGAGTGGTGTATGTCATGTTGTTGTTCGAGCCGTTGTTCGATGTGACCATAGGACCTTCGGAAGTATTTCTAGCCAGTTGTTCAAGGCGTTTCTTCAGAGTGTCTTTGTTAGTCTTTTTCACTGCTTCTACTTGACCATTGGCTTGGGGTTGTGCTACCAAGGAAAAGCTCTTTGTCATTCCATGCCTCTTACAAAAGTCAGTGAACATATCATTGTCGAATTGAGTCACATTATTTGAGACTATCTTCTTCAATAGACTATATCAAAGTATGATATTTTTCACCACAAAGTCTACGACTTTCTTCGAGGTGATGGTGGCGAGGGTTTCTGCTTCGGCCCATTTGGTAAAGTAGTCTATGACTACAACAACAAATTGGACTCCTCCTCTTCCCGTGGGCAGCTTCCCGATCAGGTCGATTCCCCATATAGCGAAGGGCCAAGGGATTTCCATTTGTGTTAATTCATTAGGTGTCGCTCGGGGTATCTTGGAGAGCATTTGACACTTGTGACATCTTCTGACATACTCCATCGAGTCTTTGTTCATCGTCGACAAGAAGTATCCTTGCCTTAAGACTTTCTTTTATAGGCTCTGCCCCCAGCGTGATCTCCACAAAACCCCTCATGTACCTCAATCATTAACAACTTTGACTGGTTTGGAGTAACACACCTTAGCAGTGGTAGGGAGTACCCTCATCGATATAGGACCCTTTTGACTATCATATATCATGCAGCTTGTGTCACCAACTTCCTTGCTTTGTTTCAATCACTGGGTACTACTCCTTTGTTAAGGTAGTTAATAACATGGGTCATCCGTGTATTTCTTAACTCAACAGGTAGTGGCTCCTGCTTGGTTATGCTTCTTTCCACCAAGTATTCGACAAGAATGACATTCAGGGTTTCCGCGTCTTTGGAATTGGCAAGCTTGGCTAAGGAATCAACATTGGCATTTTGATCCCTTGGGAATTTTCTAATCGAGTATCTCTTGAACTGTATCACCAAGTCCTTCACCTTGTTTAGGTATTGCACCATCCTAACTCCCTTCACTTGATACTCCTCCAGTACCTAGTACACTACTAGTTGGGAATCGCTAAATATATCAAGGGATTGTGCATGCACATCTCGAGATAAGCGTAATCCTGCTAGCAATGCCTCGTACTTAGCCTCTTTGTTTGAAGCGTTGAATCCAAATCTGAGAGCGCAGTGGATTCAATCATTTTCTATAGTGGTCAGTATGATTTATGCACCTGAGTGGTGTTCATTGGGTGCTCCATGAACGTATAGCTTCCATACGGGAGTATCTCCTTCCTTCTTGGTATCTCTATGAGAGTCTTTCTTGACATGCAGTTGCATCAACCAGTTGGTCTATCTGGCTAGTGGGAGGCAATCTTTGGGTAGGCCTTGTTCAAATTTGTGAAGTCCACGCATGTCCTCCACTTCTCGTTTGGTTTTGGGACCAGCACAAGGTTTGATACCCAATCTGGGTAGTAGGCCTCCCTTATAAGGCCAATTTCCTTGAGTCGATTGACCTCTTCTATCATAGCTTGAGATTGATCTTTGTCAAGCAATCTTCTTTTTTGTTGCACCGAAGGGTAATTTTTGTCCACATTGAGGACATGGCTTATCACAGATGGAGAAATCCCAAGCATGTTCTTATGTGACTAGGCAAAGAAGTCCTGGTTCTTCTTCAAAAATTCTACCAACCGTTAATTAATATCCACCTTCAGTTCCTTCCCGACTTTGATTACTCTAGTCGAGTCCTCCTCATCTAGTAGGACTTTATCAAGATCTGCAACTGGTCCTACCCCCATGAAGTCATCACCAAAGTGAGGATCGATTATGTTTCCCTCGCTTTAGGAAACTTGTTACAATAACAAATCTTCATTAAAAGGAGCCCCCGACTCCAGTAGAGTGTTTCCTTCAATGTCCACTTCCATGTTGACAACCTCATCGGTTACTTCGTTCCCTTCGCAACACGTCACCACCATGTTTTTTACGCAAGCTCTTTTCTTGGCTTTGACCACCGATGAGTTATAGCATTCCCATGCCTCTCTTCGGTTACCCTGTACGCATCCTTTCCCTGCACTTGTAAGAAACTTCAAAGACAAATGCCAGATAGACACTATTGTGTGTAATGCCATCAGGAGGGGTCTCCCACTCACTACGTTGTAAGCCGATGAGAAATCTATGAACAGGAACTCTTTCATCAGAGTCTCGTGCCTCGAGGCATCCCCCATAGTGACAAGTAGTTTGATAGTTCTTGCTGGTGCTAGGAATTCTCCTATGAACCCATATATCATTGTGGAACAAGGTGTCAGGTCCTTGATAGTGAGCTTCATCTTCTCGAGGGATGATTTGTAGATGATATCTACTGAGCTTCTGGTATCCACCAAGTATCTCTTCACTCGGGCATTAGCGATTTGAATGATAAGGACCAAAGGGTCATTGTGGGGGTACCTCAAGTGCCTGGCGTCATCCTCTGTAAAAGTGAGACTTTCACTTTCATACATTGGCTTTTTTGAAAACTACTCCTCGATTGCCATGCACTGGGAACACTGGGAAGACTCCCCTACCTCATGTCCTAGGGTCCTTGCATATCACTAACGAGCGTTGTTACTATTGCCTGCTATGTGGGGTCCCCTGCATATGGTGTCCAATGTGAAGTCCATGGCCACTGGCTCAAATGGTGGACTCCTTTGCCTTCAGAGCTTTGTATTCTTGCTTAGGGTTTCGGTCTTGACTCATTATATCGAGATTTTTCCTGATTGGAGGAGAAACTCTATCTCACCATTCAACTGTTTGCAATCGTTTGTGTCGTGCCCATAATCATTATGGAACCGACAAAACTTGCTTTTGTCCCTCCTTCCTTCTGAGCGCAAGAGTGGTGGCTTTCGGTATGGTACCTCCTAGTATGTTGTCAAGTAAATATCAGCCCTTGTTGCAGTTAGAATAGTATAGATGGTGAACCTGCATTGGTAGGGCTGACTTTGCCTTCTTTTCTCTACTTTGCTTGGCCCCTGAGGTACTCCTCTTCTTACCATTACCCTCATTATTGTACTGTTGGTTTGTGCCCTTCTTGCTTGCCTTGATAGTGGTCAAATGGTTTATGCCTTTTTCTTCCTTCATGATAGTGTCATCTTGCTTCATGTATTTGTGTACTCGGTCCAGGAATTCCTTCAAGGTGTTGATGGGGTTCCTGTGGATGCTATCCCACAAGGGACTACGATAAATGATTCTTGCCAAGATGGTAACGAACATCCCTTCATCTCCTACCGTGGATGCTCAGTTTGCTTCTCTCATGAATCTTTGGATGTAGTTTTTTAGGGATTCATCCTTCCCTTGCTTGATGCCAATAAGCTGATTGGCATAAACATGTTGAATCCGTCCGGCACTGAAGACCTTGCAAAATTCCTTCATGAACTGCTCCTAGGAAGTGATGGATCCAGGTTTGAATTTCCAATACCATTCTTGTGCTGAGTCAGAGATAGTGGTATGAAATACCCTGCACCTATTATCATGCTCCACACTTTATCACTTAATCTAATCCTCAAACTTTCCAATGTGTCACACTAGTCCTCCTTTCTAGTGAATGTTGGAAGTTTGGGGTCTTGTACTACGGCGCTGGGTGGGCAGCTTGGATCTTGGCACTGAAGGGACTCTTACTTCTATGAGCCAGATCGATATTGGAAGGTTTCTTTGTCAAGCCTTGAACAACCGTGGTGAATGCATCTATATGAGCCTGCGCTACTGGTGGAATCGCTGCTCCAGGTGGGGTAGACTTCCCCGACACCTGTTCCTGAGCGCCTGGTCCTCCTATTGATGACTTCCATGATATCCTGAGGTTGTGCATCTTTCTCGAGCCTATCGGACATGATATTGGTGTTGTTCATCGATTCCTTTCCCTTGTGAGACTGAGGGTGTAGGGGTGGTAGGTCCACCATGCTCTTGCTAGTGTGATCCTTCTCCCGAGCCTCTACTCCTACATGAATTTGTGACTTTGAGCGACCATTTCCATTCCTATCGCGCCCCGCAGATGTCTGACCTTCCTCTCCTGTGTTTTTTTGTCTGTGTCCCTGGGAAGTGCCTTCAGGTCAGTAACACTCTTACTCTGAGAGGAAGTATTATACTTCTTAGTCATGGAGGAGGTAGTCTTGGACTGTGCCTCTTCATCCTCTCTCAAGGAAGGTGGATTTGAGAGCGTCCTTGGAGTTCGACTTGTAACAACCTATATTTTCAAAACTCAATAATGTGGAAAATATAAACTCTTTCATTTAACAAAATATCCCAAAAACCCGTATAAAAAAACTTTTTTAAAAGATGTATGGCCATACTTAACATTTAATACAAACATAATTTATGAAGAGTACAGTGAGCCTAGTTTATGAAAACTTTTTTAAAAGTCGTATGGCCAAAAAAAAAACGGCTTCCCAAAAGGTCAATCCACATGTACATTCGCAAGGTAGACTCCAGCGCTCACTGCTCTGCCTTGCCCTTGTTCTTACCTACAACAGGAAACCACTAGGTAAGCAAAAATGCTTAGTAAGTTCAACTTTAAAAACAAAAGAATGCAGAGAAGACAGGTGATCACTAACCAAGTTACCATCCACAGAGAACAGTAGCTCATAAAAATTAGGGTTCCGGATCCATCCAGACCCTACGTAATCAATTTCAAGAATGCAAAAGTGTCCTGGCAAACTTATGGTCATGCCTGATAACCAATGGCAAACTATTTCCTACAAATAGATAAATCCTTGCACTCAGAAAAATCCTAGAGCAAGAAAATATAATATATCACAACTATTTCATATAAACCTATAAATTCCTACACTCAGAAAATCCTAGAGTAAGCAGATATAATATATAACAATATAATTCGAGACCAACGCTTGACAATTTCCAAAAATTCGGGCGTAACACGCTCTCCAGCATAAATGCTAATCGGTAAGAGAGAACTGAGTCTCAACACTAAGATCTAGCCAATAAATATTCCCATCAAGGGTAACTATCGCATTACCTAGGGCATTGCTACTTATCCAAGAGTAAATCCCTCACAAGGGTAACCATCAAGTTCCCTAGGGCATCACTACTTATCCATGAGTAAATCCCTCACAAGAGTAACCATCAAGTTACCTAGGGCATCACTACTTATCCAAGAGTGTAATCGAAGTTACACGGGTTTACAGAGACTTCTATGTTAATCAGTGATTGTAACGCCCTGGATAGCCAAGACCGTTACACTGTGTGTTTGTAAAGTGCCGGACTTGCTAATCAAGTCATTTAATCAAAATCGTGTTACTGAAACTATAAAGGAACTAGGGTTAAAAATGGTTTGGTCTCAAAAGCCACATTTTCATTAAGAAGCATCATCTGTTTACACGGGATCCCAAAAATATTAAGTTTAGAGACTGTTTACAAAAGACACAAGGTTTATATACAATATCAAGCCATATTAAGGCAAAACAGACAGTTAGGCAATCCCTGTCCTGACCCACTCCTCGACCATGGCGATCGAACAGCTGGCTATGTACATTCAACCCCACAGCTCTCCACCTCAGGATTGGTCCAACTTGCCCTTGCCTTTACCTGCACCACGTAGCACCCGTGAGCCAAGGCCCAACAAGAAAACACAACAACAGACCATAAGCAATCAACAGATAAATCAATATCTCATATTGCATCACATAATCTCAACCACATAACCATTCAATATAATCATGTATTCCACCTACCATACATATCAACTCATATCATTTACAGTTCACAAATGATAACTAGGGCTAGCACCCTCAGGCCACTCCCTCCGTTATCCCACTGACTCCAGCCTGCTTAAACCGAGCTCAGTGAATATTAAGCTGTCCTCGGCTACTAGTGGCCAAGCTGCACCCTGTGCGCAAATATTACGTACGGCACTCTTAGGCTGCTTTTACATGTCCCATGGCGTAATATCATCATTGACATGATACAAGTATCGGGATCACTTAGTCCCATCACAAACATATAACCGGGTGCAGTTTTCTTACCTTTCAATTCACTAGTTTTGATCCCTCGACTCCTTGAGCACGATCCCCCTCGAGCCCTAGCGCTCACCTAAACACAACCATGGGCCAAAGTCATCATCAATCCTCAAGTCCGAAACCTCGCCTCGGGGCCAATCCCGAGCCCCCGGGAAATCCTAGCTCCACCAAAGAAGGTGGTGGAATCGAACCCCAAACTCTAGGTCAAAAGCCCTTGCAAACAACCCTAAAATCCCCTTCAGAAGACAGGGTAGCGCTACAGCACTCATGGGAGGGTGCTACAGCGCTACAAACAGAAGCAAAACCCCATCAGCAGGCTTGGCCTAGCGCTACAGCGCCCAAAGGCTAGCGATGTAGCGCTAGTCACAGACTGGTAAACACCAGTTTTTCCCTCCTGCGGTTTTCTCGAACCAACCCCAACCAAAACTCCTCCAAATCTTTCCCAAACTCAAAAACAACCTTATGACCATACTCCACTCATCCCAAGCACACCCCAAATGATGAGGACACCAAGACCCAAGTATCAAGTCAAGTTCCAGTTGGTCCAGTGACGAGGGCACGAGCCAAGAGGTTCAAGGAAGAACTTAACAGCCTAGTCCACAAAGTCCTAAAACAAGAGGAGACCGTGGTCAACATTGAAGGAGAACAAAGACTTGTCTTACTCATCAAAGTTGACTAAGTTTAGAAGCTTAATGAGTCTTTTTATTTTTAGTCACGTTTTTTAGTCTTTGTTTATTTTGTGATAAGTCAAACATTTGACTTGTGTGAGTCCAATAGTCCTTTTGTCTTTAATTTTCGGTTTTCATGAGGAAGACAAAAGGCTTGTCTTTAATTTCGGTTTTCATTAGGTAGACAAAGGGGCTGTCCTTAATTTTTCGGTTTCATTAGGAAGACCAAGGGTCTTGTTTTCATGTAATTTTCGTCCTTATAAGGACTGCCAAAACATTTGGAAAAATCAGATTATGTTGAATGAAATTGTGAGTTTATTTCTTCTTGAGTTCTTGAAGAAACTTTTGAACTTATCAAGGAGATTCCTTGTGGCGTTCATCCTGACTTATCAAACGGATTCCATCCCCGTTTGTGGCGTCTTCCTCATACCAAGGTTCGTGCTTGGCTAAGCATTGGGTCGCGGTTCCATTCCAATCTCGTGTGTTCTTGGCGGCTGTTCCATATTTGGTGTCGGGTTTCATCACACTTATTGGCGTGGTTCGTATCAGTTGGTATCAGAGCTTAGGATCATCCGGTTTGGCCTATCCTTTTTTTTCATTTGTGTTCTATTCGTATTTCAATTTTAGGGTTTCTGAAATCAAAAAAAAAAAATCTATCTATTCGTGTTCTTGATTTTCTTAGTCTTTGTTCTTGTTTTCCTTCTAAAAATCTGAAACCATTATAGTTAATCTCTTTATTCCATATTGTTTCTTTGTTCAAATCGTGTTCTTAATATCCTTGTTCCAATTGTTTGTTGTGAAATCAGAAACTATTCTAGAGCTTGTTGAAATCGTGAATTAGGGCTTTGAGTTTTTTTCTCTTGTTCTAATTGTAGAATCTGAATTTTCATTGAGTTTCTAGTGCTGTTTTGTTTTGAAATCCGAATTTTGCCTTGGGTTTCTTGTTCTTGTTGTGAAATCCGAAATTGGTATTGATAATTCCCTTGTTTCAATTGTGTCCCTGGTTTCCATTGGTTCCTTTATTTGTTGTGGAATCCGAGACTGTTATAGTGCCACCAATTATTTTGGTTTTGATCTTATTGTTTTGATCTTATTGTTTGAATCCGAGTCTGGAAACCTGTCTTAAAAATTTTTGTTCTAATCTTGTTCCTTATGGTCTAGAGGCCTTTTGACCAAAACCCCACACAAGTGTTCCAAAAATCATCATTTTTCGTCATTTTCACCAGTTTTCGTCGGTGTTCGTTTGGTTTGTTTGGTTGGATTTGCTGCTTGAATACTCCATATCACCGTTTCATTAGTATTCAAAGAGCTTAAAGAAGGAAATAGAGTGGAAAAAGGCAGAGGTGTGAGCTTATTTGAGGGTAAAAGCCATCATTGAGTGCAAACACGAGTGTACTTGAGTGACCATTTTCTTAGAGTGAAACACGTGAGGGAGTGCAGTGAGGTCCTTTCTATAATTGTCTAACCTTATTGTTTTGCAGATTCTCCATCATGTCACAAAATACAGAAAGAAATGCAGGCAATGACGCTCCACCACCTACAGTTCCAAATCTACAAATTGAAGCTTTAATGGGGGAGATGAGGAGGATGTTGAGGGAGGAGTGTGAGCAAATACATGAGCGGTTGGATAGGGTAGAAGAGGGGGCACAACAGAGACCAAGGAGGAATAGGGTGCACCAAAGGGAGGATGAGAATGAAGGGGATTTGGAAGGGGTAGTTTCTGATGATGAGTTTGATAGGATGTCGGCGGGTAACCATAGGAGGTATGGTGGGCATAGAGAAGATAGGCACCAGGTAGATAATTATTTGGGGAATATCAAAATGAGAATCCCAACATTTCAAGGGAAGAGTGATCCTGAAGCATACCTTGAGTGGGAGAAGAAAATGGAGCTAGTTTTTGATTGTCACAACTACTCCGACATGAAGAAGGTAAAACTTGCTGCCATTGAGTTTACTGATTATGCTATTGTTTGGTGGGATCAGTTGTGCATCAACAGGAGGCGGAGTGGAGATCGCCCTATTGACACATGGGAGGCCATGAAGAGGGTGATGAGGCGACGGTTTGTACCACCTCATTATTATCGAGATCTCTACCTTAAGTTGCAGGGTCTTCGTTAGGGCTACAGAAGTGTTGATGAGTATTACAAGGAGATGGAGATGGCTATGATTAGAGCCAATGTTGAAGAGGATCGGGAGGCAACCATGGCAAGGTTTTTGAATGGGTTGAACCGAGAGATTGCTGACCCAATCTAACTACACCATTATGTGGAATTGGAGGATTTGGTTCATATGGCAATCAAAGTTGAGAGGCAGCTCAAGAAGGGTAGTTCAAGTTCGAGGCCAAGACCGAGCCCACACAATCCAAGTACAACATCTTGGAGGTCGAACTATCCAAAGAAAGAAGACCAACCCACTTCATCATCTACACCAAAACCAGCCACCACAGCCACACCACCTCAAGGTAAAACAACTCCTACTAAGTCTCATTCTAGTGAGATAAGGTGTTTCAAATGTCAGGGGCGAGGACACATAGCTAGCCAGTGTCCAAACAAGAGAGTTATGGTGATTCGAGAAAGTGGAGAGATAGATTCTGAAGGTGAAGATGATCTTGCTGACATGCCACCATTGGAAGATGCTTCTGACAATGAGTATGGGCCAGAATCTGGTGAGATGCTTGCACTAGTCACAAGGCGAGTCCTGAATTTGCAAGCAAAAGAAGAGGAAGAAGAGGTGCAGCGAGAGAACATCTTTCACACTCGTTGTCATGTGAGAGACAAGGTATGTAGTGTCATTATTGATGGAGGTAGTTGTACTAATGTTGCTAGTGCTTCCATGGTTGCCAAGCTGGGGCTTACAACGCTTAGGCATCCTTGTCCATACAAGTTGCAATGGTTGAATGATAGTGGTGAAGTGAGGGTTACAAAACAAGTACTGGTCTCATTTCGCATTGGCAAGTATGAAGATGAGGTGTTGTGTGATGTGGTTCCCATGCAAGCTGGACACCTCCTTCTAGGAAGGCCTTGGCAATTTGATCGGCGGGTGCAGCATGATGGATTCACCAACAAGTATTCATTCACATTCCGTCAACGAACAATCACTCTAGCGCCTTTGACACCAAAGCAAGTGTATGAAGATCAAGTGAGGTTGCAAAAATTGAGTGACAAAAAGAAAATGAGTGAGCAAAAAGAGAGTGAAAAGATGAATGAGAGTGAGGAAAAAGAGAGACAAAGAGAGAAAAGTGTGGAATCAAGTGAGAGAAAACAAAATAATTTTTATGCAAAAAAAAGTGAGGTTAAGAGAGCTTTGTGTACAAAACAGCCCATGATTTTACTCATGTATAAGGAGGCTCTTTTAAATACTAACCAACTTGATTCTTCGCTGCCAAGTGTTGTTGTGTCTATTTTGCAGGAATTTGAGGATGTGTTTCCTGAGAAAGTACCACATGGGTTGCCACCTGTTCGAGGAATAGAACATCAAATTGATTTTGTTCCAGGTGCTTCCATCCCAAACCGACCAGCCTACAGAAGTAATCCTGATGAAACAAAGGAATTGCAAAGGCAAATTGAAGAATTGATGGAGAAAGGGCATGTGAGAGAAAGCATGAGCCCTTGTGTTGTTCCAGTGATTCTAGTTCCCAAGAAGGATGGAACATGGAGGATGTGTGTTGACTGTCGAGCCATCAACAATATAACGGTAAAATATCGACATCCCATTCCTCGTTTAGATGACATGTTAGATGAATTGCATGGTTCTTGTGTATTTTCCAAAATTGATCTTAAAAGTGGGTATCATCAGATACGTATGAAAGAAGGGGATGAGTGGAAAACTGCTTTTAAAACTAAACATGGATTGTATGAGTGGTTAGTCATGCCTTTTGGACTAACTAATGCACCTAGCACTTTCATGCGCTTAATGAATCATGTATTGCGTGCTTTCATTGGAAAATTTGTGGTTGTGTATTTTGATGATATTCTTATTTATAGTAAGAATTTGCATGACCATGTTGTGCATTTGCATTCTGTTTTGGATGTTCTTAGGAAACAGAGTTTATATGCTAACCTCAGTAAGTGTACTTTCTGCACCGATAAGCTTGTTTTCCTAGGCTTTGTTGTCAGTGCTACAGGTATTCAGGTGGATGAAGAAAAGATCAAAGCCATCCAAGAGTGGCCGACCCCTACAACTATAGGTAATGTTAGAAGTTTTCATGGACTTGCTAGCTTCTACAGGAGGTTTGTGAAAAAATTTAGCACCATCGCCGCACCACTTACAGAAGTTATAAAAAAGAATGTGATATTTAAATGGGGTGAAGCTCAAGAGGAGGCATTTCAGCTACTGAAATACAAGCTTACTCATGCTCCTTTACTTGCTTTGCCTAACTTTTCTAACACTTTTGAAGTTGAATGTGATGCTTCTGGAATAGGTATTGGCGCTGTTCTTATGCAGGATGGGAGACCGCTTGCATACTTTAGCGAAAAGCTAAGTGGGGCTGCCCTTAATTATCCCACCTATGACAAAGAATTGTATGCACTAGTGCGTGCTTTAGAAACATGGCAGCACTATTTGTGGCCAAAAGAGTTTGTGATTCGCACAGATCATGAATCCTTGAAACATTTGAAAGGCCAACACAAGCTCAACAAGAGACATGCAAGATGGGTTGAGTTCATTGAGACATTTCCTTATGTCATTCGCTATAAACAAGGTAAGGAGAATGTGGTTGCTGATGCCCTTTCTCGCAGGTATGCCCTAATCTCTACTCTTGATGCTAAATTTCTTGGGTTTGAACACATAAAGGAGTTGTATTCTGCTGACCATGATTTTGGGGAAACTTATGTTGTTTGTGAAAAGTCTGCTGACGGAAAATTTTATAGGCATGAGGGTTTCTTGTTTAGGGAGCATAGGTTGTGTGTACCTAATTGTTCTTTGAGAGATTTGCTAGTTAGAGAGTCCCACGGGGGAGGGTTGATGGGACATTTTGGAGTTGCTAAGACCCTAGCTATGTTGCAAGAGCACTTTTTTTGGCCCCACATGAAACGAGATGTTGAGCGAATTTGTGGTAGGTGTGTCACTTGTAGGCAAGCTAAATCAAGAGTTCAGCCAAATGGCCTTTACACACCCCTACCTATCCCTAGTTCACCATGGGTTGACATTTCAATGGATTTTGTGTTGGGTTTACCTAGGAGTAAGCGTGGGAGGGATTCAATCTTTGTGGTTGTAGACAGATTTTCTAAGATGGCTCATTTTATTCCTTGTCATAAAACTGATGATGCCTCTAACGTTGCAGATTTGTTCTTTATGGAGATTGTGAGATTACATGGTATGCCTAGAACAATTGTATCAGATAGGGATGCCAAGTTCTTAAGCTATTTTTGGAAAACATTGTGGGGAAAACTTGGGACAAAACTATTATTTTCTACTACTTGTCACCCTCAAACGGATGGTCAAACAGAAGTAGTTAATAGGACCCTATCCACCTTGTTGAGGGCTATCATAAGTAAAAATATTAAGACTTGGGAAGATTGTTTGCCACATGTTGAGTTTGCTTATAATCGTTCAATGCATTCTGCTACTAAATTTTCACCATTTGAAATTGTTTATGGTTTTAATCCTCTAACTCCTTTGGATTTATCACCTTTACCTGTTTTTGAGCATTTGAATTTAGATGGCGAGAAGAAGGCAGAATTTGTGAAGAAAATCCATGAGAGGGCGCGACTCAACATAGAGAGAAGGACTGAACAATACATTAAGCAAGCTAACAAGGGTCGTCATAAGCAGGTTTTTGAGCCCGGTGATTGGGTATGGTTACACATGAGGAAAGAGCGATTCCCAACACAAAGGCGTTCAAAATTGCTACCTCGAGGAGATGGTCCATTTCAAGTACTTGAAAGGATCAATGACAATGCCTATAGACTCGATTTACCAGGTGAGTATAATGTTAGTGCTACTTTTAATGTTTCTGATTTGAGTCCTTTTGATGCAGGTGACGATTTGAGGTCAAATCCTTCTAAAGAGGGGGGGAATGATGAGGACACCAAGACCCAAGTATCAAGTCAAGTTCCAGTTGGTCCAGTGACGAGGGCACGAGCCAAGAGGTTCAAGGAAGAACTTAACAGCCTAGTCCACAAAGTCCTAAAACAAGACGAGACCGTGGTCAACATTGAAGGAGAACAAAGACTTGTCTTACTCATCAAAGTTGACTGAGTTTAGAAGCTTAATGAGTCTTTTTATTTTTAGTCACGTTTTTTAGTCTTTGTTTATTTTGTGATAAGTCAAACATTTGACTTGTGTGAGTCCAATAGTCCTTTTGTCTTTAATTTTCGGTTTTCATGAGGAAGACAAAAGGCTTGTCTTTAATTTCGGTTTTCATTAGGTAGACAAAGGGGCTGTCCTTAATTTTTCGGTTTCATTAGGAAGACCAAGGGTCTTGTTTTCATGTAATTTTCGTCCTTATAAGGACTGCCAAAACATTTGGAAAAATCAGATTATGTTGAATGAAATTGTGAGTTTATTTCTTCTTGAGTTCTTGAAGAAACTTTTGAACTTATCAAGGAGATTCCTTGTGGCGTTCATCCTGACTTATCAAACGGATTCCATCCCCGTTTGTGGCGTCTTCCTCATACCAAGGTTCGTGCTTGGCTAAGCATTGGGTCGCGGTTCCATTCCAATCTCGTGTATTCTTGGCGGCTGTTCCATATTTGGTGTCGGGTTTCGTCACACTTGTTGGCATGGTTCGTATCACCAAATACCTAGAACTCAAGCACATGCATCCCCAAACTCAAAATTCACCATAGCCACTTCTAGACAATGAAACTCACCAGAAACCAGTTGAACATCAAAGTTAGAGCTTAGAATTTTATACCTTTAATGGGATTTCGACCACAAGTTTCCTCTAGACTTCCTGGGCTTGCTCCTCCTCAGCCTTAGGCCTGAATTCCTTAAAGTTTCCATCCAATTCAACTTAAACACCATAGCTCAAAAACCAGATACAGAAACTAAAGAACTCTAAAGTCTTACCTCAAGTGTTAATGAATCCTTGCTAAACCTCAGCCAATTCCCCAAACTTAGATTAGAATCCTTGATGCTTAGTTTATCCCAGCTCTCCTTTGAGTTTTGCTCCAGAAACCCTCAAGAAGCAGATGAAGGAAATGTAAACCGACCTAGAAAACTCTCTCTGTTTTCTCCCTTTCTTTTTCCTTCCTTTTCCTTCTTTTTCAGACTCCCACACTTCTCTACAATTCCCACTAACATAAAGCCTTGGTAATATTTAACTCCTGTAAGCCAAATGACTATTATGCCCTCCCTATTAAGTCTAAACCCTTCAATCCACTTAGGGGCATTTTAGTCATTTTACCCCATTCCCGCTAACTCCTCGAGTGTCTCTAATATTTCCCTCTTAACTCCCGATACCTAATTAATCACCAACAGTATTCCTCAATGTCAAGGTAGACTCCAGTATATTAACTAAATTCCCATTTATACCCCTGAGCTCACCCCGAGCCGGGTATAAATCCCTGCCATGACTTTTCTGCTACTTTGCTCACTAGGATTGTCTCGAGTCACAGATCACAGATATATCCACATAATAATGTGGTCTCGACAATTATCACATATATCAATACAGTTATGCCCATAATGGCCAAAATTACGATTATGCCCTTCTATCCTAATCAGGGCCTACATGCATACTAATACACATAGTCATGCATCTCAGATATTCAAATAGTCATATAACACGCTTTAAATCATAATCATGCATCTTAATCATTAAAATCACACATAATTCCCATTATGCCCTCCAGGCACACTAATCAAGGCCCTTAAGCCTTATTAGCGAATTTGGGTCGTTACAGTGATGCTGGTGAGCAGTTGCCCCTAGGGTGTTCAGCCTCACTCAAACTTGGCAACCCCTAGTATCTCTAGGCACTCTCACTGAATAACTTATCCAAGCACTTGCTCGGGTTCTAACCGTTCACTGATTAAGTTAGCATGAGGGTCCTCAGGTCCTATTCATTTTGGCGCCCCTAGGTTTAAACAAGCAATCCTCACCTCTTGGCCACTTGTCGTGGTAATGAACCGGACATAAACAAAACCAAGCAGTATGATGGGGATCAGCCGTCTAGAATATGACGAATATCTACAGGTCATATTTTCTAAATAAGCACCAACTAGACTAACGTCTCTAAGAAAACTTTCTACGACAGTGTATATATGTGCATGTGTCTCTATACTAACATACAATACAATAGTCGTTTCATATTGCAGCCACACAATAGAAGTTGACTTACTTGGAGTCCTTTGCTCTCAACAAGATTTCACCCTCCAATGTATAATCCAGTTATGCTTAGCCAATACTGTAATTATCCATACAGTATACTCAGATTAATTATGGCACTTCATAATTCATTGTTATTATTTTGGGCAGATTGGTCATTTTAAAATAAATCATTTGTAAGGATTAATGATCCTTATTTGGTTTTAAACCCATTCAAGAAATTCATACTAAAAAATTTGAGACTAAACCCTAAGTCTTTGGGAGACCTATCCTATGGTCTCGACATCTAGGCGCAGGAATCACAATAGTATTTTCCCACAACCTGCTAACAATCTTATTCTTTAAAAGTATCGCCATTAACCCGTACTTTCACAAGTCGGTTAATTATATAGAAGATTTTAGCCAGTATTATATCGAGATTATACTAATTAAATTCCTCAATTATTTTTTAAGAAAATAATCTCTTAATTTTCCTTTTATTTTTCTTAATGTTTTAATCTCTAAAAACTGGTTTGAGGAAATAGCCTAATTTTAACTTAATTAGGAAAACTGTTAAATTTTTTTTATCTTGACTAGTTAATTTTTCGAAGTCAATTAATCAAGTTTACTTACTAGAAAAATAATTTACTTAATTATTTTCTCAAAATATAGAATTTTAAACCCTCTTTTAATTTATTAACTTGTTAATAAATGAAATCTTTTATTTTTAGAAAGAATAAAGATTCTTTAATAAAAATAATTCTCACTAATCTCAAAGTGGTATTTTAGGTCAAAATATGTTTTCAAGACTTACCAAGTTTTTATCTTGCAATAAGCAAAATTTTACTTTTTACCTTAAGTTCCAAAATCTCATTTTTACACTAAGTGTGAAAACCTCATTTTTCACATTTTAACTACATACTTTCTTAGGTCATAACTTAAAATTTCCTTACCCAATTGTTACCAAAATTCCTCAATTCCACTTTTGGTATGTCATTTAGGTATTTGTAAAATCTTAGGTCAAAAGGAACATTTTTTATTGGTGGAAATATTTTCCAACAAGGAGGTAAAAATGACCTTATTTTCAAGTCTTTATTTTTTTCCAAACGTTGGCACTTAATAACTTTCAAACCATTCAATATTTTGTTACTAAATTTTACAGTGGAATACTAGGTTATGCCAAGAATATGTCCTCAAATTTTTAGAAAAAAACTGGGTTCATCTGACCTATACAGTGACTGTCCAAGCTTGGTCCCAAAATTAAAAATACGAAAAAACAATTTTTTACCTAAATTTGAAATAGCATAACTCACTCATTTCTACACATTTTTTAGTGTTTCAAAAGCTAGATTTTATGTAATCCATATCAAAAACATCACAATATAATTAAATTTTACAAAATCAATATACATTGGATGCTAGACCCCTTGGAAGTCACAGCTCAACACTTGTATTTTTGTTTTAGGATTTTCAACAAAACCCTTGGGGATTTTGAAAATCAACACACAAGCATCATAAAAATTCTAAAGGAACTACCATAGCCTTATTACATCACCAATAAGGAACTTTTAAGCAGTCAATATAAAAAACAATGCTTAAAAAAATAAAAATCATGCAATAACAACCATAAAAAGTAAATTTTTTACCTCTTGTTGTTCTTGCTTAAGGTTTGATCTTTCTACTAGATTTGGATCCTTCAAAACCTTAACCAACTCCCCCAATAACATATATAATTAGCTATTGAAAAATCCATGGTTAAAACTTTACCTTAGGGAAACCCTTCCTAGACCAAAGTTTAAGCTTCCAAGCCTTCTTAGTGTTCTTGAGTTTGAGAGAAAACTTGAGAGACTTTGCAAAAAAAAATATGAGAGTGATTGTGAGAGAGAGGGGGTCGGTTTTGGGGAGGGATAGAATGATCATATCAACTAAATAATATCTAAACACTTGAGTGTTTTACCTTTATCACTTTATGTCATTATCCCTAATTTAAATATGATCAAAACTTAATTAATTTGGCCCACGCACTTAATATCTTCACATGGCTGGCCACCACTTTCTCTATATATGTAATTATATATATATCTTAATATATAAAGGTTAATAAATATTTACTAAGAAGAAAAATCCAAATTGACTTTCTATAACATTTTTCACTCTTATTAAGTTTTAAAAACAAAACTTAACACATAATAATTAAATTAAATGTCTCTCACATTTAATTTAATTAATCACACAATAAAATTTAATCTAAGGTCCATTCATGGAATAAAATTCCCCAATTCGGTAAAATTAAGTATTTAACACCAAAATGCCCTAAAATTTACATTTTCTCTTAGGTTATTATTTTTAACCAAACTTTAATTTTTATGACTGTATTTTATGCCCAAAATATATGTGCCATAGTTTTTCATTTTATTTTTCGAGATTTTTACCTGATGAGGGTTTTTGTGTCGGTCCAAGACTGAAAGTCTTATCTTGACTTTTAAACACAAAATTCATAATTTGGCTAGCAATAACTCATGGAAATAAATTCCAAACAAATAATATTCTTAACTCATGGAAAAAATCCTGGCCCGTGTCGTTTAAAGGTACTCGAAACGCAAGACGTTACAATACCTACAATTTATAGAGGTTTCGTCCTCGAAACTTTAAACAAATGAGGATACAGCTCCCTCATCTTGTCTTTTGTTTCCCAGGTTGCCTCTTCAATGCCATGGTTACACCACTGCACCTTTACCAACGACATCGTCTTGTTCCTCAACACTTTTTCCTTTCGGTCTAGAATCATCACCAGCTTCTCCTCATAGACGAGTTGAGGATCAATACTCAGATGCTCATAGCTGAGTACATGGGAGGGATCGTGCATGTATTTTCTCAACAAGGATACATGAAACACGTCATGCATCTTAGACAGGGCGGGTAGAAGAGCTAAACGATAAGCTACTTCCCCGATCCTCTCTATGATTTCAAAAGGTCCAATGAACCTTGGGCAAAGCTTTCCTTTCTTCCTAAACCGCATAGCCCCTCGTAGCAGAGCTACCTTGAGCAGCACATTATCGCCAACCTCAAATGCCATGGGTCTCCTGTGTCGATCGACATATTTGCGTTGTCGATCCACCGAAGTTTGTAAGTGTTGCCATATCTGTCAGATGTCCTCAGTAACCTAATCAACCTCATCTGATCCAAGAAACTTTCATTCACCGACCTCATGCCAATGAATTGATGATCGACATTTCCTTCCGTACAAAGCCTCATACAGAGCAATCTCGAGGGAATCATGATAATTGTTGTTGTAAGCGAACTCTATCAGTGGAAGCTTCTCATTCCATGACCCTTGAAAGTCTAGCACGCAGGCTCTTAGCATATCTTCCAGGGTCTGAATTGTTCATTCGCTTTGATCTGTTTGCGAGTGGAAAGAAGTGTTGAACTTCAGTTTAGTACCCTACCTCGTTTGGATTCTATCCCAGAATGTCGAGGTGAAACGTCCATCGCGATCTGATACGATGGAGTTGGGTACACCATGCAGTCTCACTATTTCTGCAATGTAAATATCTGCTAACTTATGTGCCCCATAAGTTACCTTGATCGGCAAGAAATGAGCAGACTTAGTCAGCCTATCTACGATAACCCAAATGGCACCGTGCCCCTTGGGAGTGGTTGGTAGACCTGTGACAAGGTCCATAGTGACCATCTCCCACTTCCATTCCAAAATTGCTAAGGGCTACAACAATCCGGCTGGCCGTTGATGCTCGGCCTTTGTTTGCTGACAAGTCAAGCAGTGTGCCACATATTCTGCTGTCTCCTTTTTCATCCCAGGCCACCAAAAGTACTTCTTCAAGTCTTGGTACATTTTCGTGGTGCCCGGATGCATGGCATAAGGAGCAGTATGTCCCTCGAAAAAGATCTGCTTCTTGATCTCGCCATCGTCCGGAACACATATTTTGGCCTCGAACCCCAATACTCCTTCTTCGGAGAAATGGAATCCTGGCAGCCCCTCCTCCCTCACTTCGTACATCAGTCCTTTTACCCTTGGATTGACTAACTGATCGCCTTTTATAGCTTACTAACTGACCACATCAGTCCTCTGTGCCAATAGGGATTGTCAGCATTGGGGCAGTCGTCAATCTCGTTTTCAGCTCCTGAAAACTCTTCTCGTGTCAATCCAATCATACTTGATGTTTTGGGGGTGAGGGCAGTCATTGGTGTAGCTATTTTGGAAAATCCTTCCACAAATTGCCAATAATATCCCACTAACCCAAGAAAACATCTAACCTCATGAGCACTTTTTGGAGGTTTCCACTGCTTAACAGCTTCTATCTTGTCGGGATCTACCGAAATTCTGTCTCCCGACACTATGTGCCCCAGAAAACTAACTTTCTCAAGCCAGAATTGGCATTTTGAAACTTAGCGTAAACCAATGCTCTCCACTCAAGGTTGGGTGAGTTTTCTTTCCCTTCACCTGCACCACATAGCACCCATGAGCCAAAGCCCAGCAAGAAAACTCATTATTACATGTATATAATATCAAATGATGATCATGATAATAATCCAGGACTTATAGCCCTAAACCGAGGAGTGACAGTTGTAAAAGTCACTAATATGGGTTCCGTACCCTTTACAAATGAGTGATCAAATCACTAGCTTAAACAAGATAAGTGACTGATGAGCGAGTTGCCAATGTAAAACAAGGGAGTGACCATGGAGTCACTACTGTGGGTTCCATACCCTTAGCCATGTGACAATACGGTCACCTGGGCCTTCTGGCCCTGGCTCTGAGTAACTAGTCATAGAACTAGGCAAGCACTTTTAGTTTTCATCGAACTTGGGGTCGGTCTAGCATTAATGCTCATGATGAGTCATTCAATGCACATGTCGATCAAATCTAATCTTTTATCGACTATGCGTTCATGACGCTTATGCCGCTTCTGACTCATAGGTCAGTAATATACGACCAGTGCTCAAAACTACTATCGAACGTGACTAGTAAGTCACAGCTTCATAGTAAGTTCTGACACCATTGTCAGTTCTGACTAGTAAGCCAGTGCCATTCACAAGGAAGCAAGATTTTCTAAGCATTTGATATGCAATCAATGTCCACATTTAAACACTCAACATGCCTCAATAATAACCATGCATGTCACATATGGGTGCAGTTTTCTTACCTCTGGTTCAAGCGAGAAATAGTAAAAGAATGACCCGTGAGAACGATCGACCTTTTGATTCCTTAGTGGTTACCTAATCATAACAAAATATAACTTCCATTAATGACAATCAACAATAAAAGGGTCTTGACCTACCTCACTCCCGGGACCCCGAATTGTACCCAAACGGTGAGTAGATTCAATCCCGAGCCTTAGGAATTAAATCCCCGAGCCAAAAACCCTTAAAAATGCCCAAAACCAAAATCTAATGAAGCAGGGTAGCGCTGTAGTGCTACCCCCCTAGCACCCAAGTCAACATGAAATCCTCCCTGAGTAGTGCTGTAGCGCCCACTTGTGGGCGCTACAGCGCTACACACTGCCAGAAATGGCCCTGAAACTTTCTGATTCGACTGGACCATTTCCAACCTGAACTAAAAGCTTCCAAACCTCATTTTAAGTCCCAAATGAACCCAAAAACCATCTACATATGTCCTAGGGATCACAACCCAAGTAACCCTAGACAAAAGCTCCCATCAATTCCCTTTAACCAATCTAGAAAACCAAGCTAAAAACCAAACAAAAAAACAGAGCAAAGCTAGAGTTTTAATGGCTAGAAACTTACCTCAAGCTCAGATTAGGATCCTCTTCAATGGTGGAACAAAATCCTAAGCCCTCAAGATCCACTTCCCTAGCTTGAATCCTCAAGAAAAGCTCCAAAAATCTAAAAGAAAAAGGAGAGAAAATGAGGTAAGGGAGAGATGAGTTATGCTCTATTTTTGCCAACCTTCTTCAGCCTTCAATGGATTTTATATGACTTAAGGTGAAAAGATCTTTTTGCCCCTAGGTCATTTAAGGTTTTCTAAAGGCTCCCAAGGGTAAAATAGTCATTTTCCTCCTATTTCGTTAATCATAATTTACACCCTCCAATTCCCATTACTCTCGATATTCTCAAATACCACTAATTCATATCTCGTTACCCTTTAATTCTCGGCAATGCTCTAATAACCAAAATACCCCAAGACTCACCCCGAGCCCCAAACTTAATCCCGTTATGACCAAACCGCTAACCTGCACTCAAAGATCGTCTCAAGCCAAATAGCTCGAAAAAAATCCACATTATAATGTGGCCTCAATAATAGATCACCAACATGCATACAAATATACAATTACGCCCTCAACGGGCCAAATTACCAAAATACCCCTGTGACGAAATGTGGACCCACATGCATGCATTTAACATCATATTATAATATAATTCACATAAACATGCATATAATAATTTAATGGCATAATAAATATATTATGGCCCTCCCTGCCTACTAATCCAAAAATTAAACCGCATTAGGGATTTTGAGGCATTACAGTCGCTGCCACCAATAACCCTAGGCCGCAGCCACCGAATGATTTTAGCCATTCTTATTTTAAAATCCCCCCAAGTCATTTTTTCCCACTTCCCACAAAAACATAGCCTCCCATACCAAAAGTACTCTCCCATTTTCACTAAATTCCATCATTTTAAACTCATTTTCACTCAAATTCATCCCCAAAATCATCACCATTCCAACCCTCAATCTCCATTTTCACCTATTCTCACAAAAATCCCCATCATTTGTAAAATTTCCCCTTTCAAAACCTAAAATCCCATAATTCTTAATTTGACAATTGAGATTCTCCAAGTAGTTTCAAGGAAATTTATTGGCACAATCAAGCTTCCAAGTCTCTCTTTTGTCAATTACAAGTAAGTAGTTTCTCTTCATTGTTTGATTTGTGGGTTTTGAATATTGAAGAACAAGAATTGGGGCATTTTGGATTTTATTATTTTTGGTACATGAATTGCTTATCTATTGTGATCATTGGCTTGGATTGAGTGTTTATGTTGTTGTATTAGTGATAATCTAGAGTTTTGGGAGATTTGATTACTATAAAAATATTTTCAACTCTTGGTTTCGCTTATGCCAACCATGTGTTTGATAAAAGTTATAATAGAAGTGTAATTAAGTTTTAAGGGGGATTGGTTGAATATTTTTTAAAGGAAGCATTTAATTGCTTAGTTGATACTTTGTTGGTGTATTTAGAGGCGTTTGAATTGATATTTTTGGGGTGTCTTGAATTGGTCTCTTAGTGCTTGATTGTGTTTAAAGGAAGCTAGTTATTTAGTTTTTAAGTGAAGAATGGCACCAAAGAGATTTACAAAGAATACCAAAGGTGCTTTGTAACGTCCCAAATTTTCTAATAAGGCTTAGGGCCTAGATTAGAGGGCCATGATGGAAAATTATGGAGATTATGTGATTATGTGATATATATGTGTATCAATATGTGATTATGTGAGTTATATTATAATATGATTTGTTATAAATGTTTTGGTGTATTAAATATGCATGTGGGCCCATTTCTGATTAATTGGGCAATTATTATAATTTGGCCCGTTATTGGTATATTTTGCATATATGTGATATATGTGTGAGACCACATTATTATGTGGATATGTTTGGGTTACTCAGAACGAGACGATCCTAGGGAGCAAGCTAGTGGGAAAGTCACAACGGGACCCATATTTGACTCGGTGTGAGTCAAGTGGTATTTTGGGTATTTAGCACATTACCTGGATATAGGGAAATGGGAATGATTATTTGATGATATATTGGGAGTTGGTGAGATTAGGGGTGAATTCTGGGAATTTTTACTATTTTACCCCAGGGGGAGTTTTTGGGACCCCGAGCATTAAGATTTGTTTGAGGTTACTTAAGCTCAAAGTAACCTATTCTCTTTCTTTCCCGTTCTCTTTTTGACGCCGTTAGCAATTTCAAAGGAAACTCGAGTTTCAGGACTCAGATTCAAGCAAGGTTAGAGTCATAACGATTCCAGGGAATATTAGAAGCTTATTAGTCGAAGGATTCAACTGGGAAACGACTCAATCAAAGGTAATCCAAGTTTTAAGTTTTGAGTTTTTGAGTTTTTAAGCTTTGATTGGATTTTGCATTTTTAGGAGTTTTTGATTTGATTGGGACTTGGGTTTTAATGGTTTTGGGAAATTGAGATGTTTAGGAACTTTTATTTTGGGATTTGGATATGTTTGGATAGGTTTTTGGAAGGTTTTTAAATTTAGAAATTTTTGAAAATTGTTGGGTTCGAGGTTGGGTCGCGACCTTGTTCTTGCAAATCGCGACCTATGTGAACCCAGAACCAGGAGGGGTTCTGCCTGGGGGGCACGCCGTGACTCTAGGGGGCAAGTCGCGGTCAATGCCCTAAAGCCCAGGGAGAGGGCTGTCTGTCTAGGAGGCACGCTTCGACTCCCAGGGCCAAGTCGCGGCCCGCCTATGCATTTTTGACCAGATTGGGATTTTAGTTGTGAGAACTTAAACCTAAGGGTTCAGAATTGATCCTACTACCAGTTTTGGTAGGATTCGACATCCCGGAGGCTAGGGCTCGGTCTGAAAGCCTTTATTTACTCATTTTTTATGAGATTCTATATTATGTTTGTGACTAGGTGATAGCTAGGGGTTCAGAATCAGGATCGTGCTAAAGGGTCATTTATTGATAACCTGTGCTTTGACCAAAGGTAAGAAAACTACATCTCGTATGTGATTCATATGATGCATGTGATTATGGCATGGCATGAATGTTGAATATTGAATTGATCAGATCTTGAGTCTCCGTAAATGTGCATGAATATGATTATGCTTTTGATTATTGATTGAGCATGTTTAATAAGGTAATTCTTGTTTGCATTACCTCATTAAGGAAGCACTGACTTATTAATCAGAAACGACAATAGTGTTTAGCGTTGGTCGTAAAGCTTTGACTTATTATTCATGAGCAACAATAGTGATGAGTGTTGGTCGAAGAGCATTGACTTATCAGTCAAGAGCGACAATAATGTTGAGTGCTGTTCGTAAAGCTCTAACTTATCAGTCATGAGCGGCAATAGTAATGAGTTCTTATCGAAGAGCATTGACTTATTAGTCAAAAGTGGCAATAGTGTTGTGCGCTATTCATATTGGTTAGGCTAACCAGAAGTGTCACATATCCTAGCATTGGCTTATTAGTCAAGAACGACCTTAGCATATTGAGTGCTGGTCAGCGCCAGGTATGCTTATACAGAAGATATGGCTAAGAGACCTGATGTGACTTAATAGTCACATATCCTAGCATTGACTTATTAGTCAAGATCGGCAATAGCTCTTAGCGCTGGTCGAAAGGCACTGACTTATTAGTCAAGAACGACAATAACACATTGAATGCTGGTCGTAAGGCATTGACTTATAAGTCAAGCAGGGCAATAGCGCGCTAAGCATTGGTCCATATGATCTAGCTTAACCTAATGCACATCATACACTTGACTGATCTATTGGTAGAAGACAACCTAGCGTCGAGTACGCTAGATTAGCTCAAAAGATTGCTACACAGAGGACAGGGCGTAGGGCCCTGGGGTGACTTAGTAATTTTACGTCCTAGGGCGTCGAGCCAAAATGAGTTCATAATCATTTATTTATACTTGCCTACATTCATGAGTAGGGTTATTACTACTAGGTATGCTTATTATGATTTGGTGACATGTTATTAACAGCTTACGAGCATGTTTAAGTTTTCTTGCTGAGCCTCGGCTCACGGGTGTTATGTGGTGTAGGTAAAGGTACAAGAAAGCTGGACTATCCTTGAGTTGGAGAGCATAAGTGATGCTGTGTACATATGCGACTGCTCGGCCACCACGGTCGAGGGTTTACAGAGGAACTAAGGTCAAACCCTATTTTGCTGCTTAAGTTGGTAGGTTGTAACTCTTTAATTGTAATTATCCTTTCAAATGTATTTTGGGATCCCATGTATACAACAAATGTTTTAGTGAAACGTTTGTATCCTTGACCAAAATTTTTAACCCAAAACCGTTAATCATATTTAGCTACACGATTATCGCCAAATGAATCGTTTAGCGAGTTTATCACTATTTAAAATACACAGTGTAACGGTCCCTGGGTAGTAGGGAGTTAAAAATTTGTATCAGAGCGATCCATGGTTAAGGGTTCCTGTAGACAAGCTGGGCATGTACACTCTTCACTAAAGACAAGCTTCACTCAGGGTATGGTAACTATTTTTGTGGTTATTATAATATGAAATCTCTACCTATGCTTAGGTGGTAGGGAAGGCTCTTGTTGTTGAGAGCACAGGAAATGAGATTGGGAAGGAAAGTGCCGGAGAGCACAGAGCTCAGACAGTGATACCTTCGCTTATTGGATCGGGCAAGGACAAGAATTGGAAACCATACCCAAAATTCAGTCGGTGTAAGAGACGTCATCTGGGAGAATGTCGAGCAAGGGCATGTTTCTTATGTGGTATGTTTGGGCACCTCAAGAGGGATTTTGCCCAAGGTGAAGGAAGGATGAACCAAAGGGGGCGGATAGCTCGACTCCAACTCGAGTGTTCACTCTCACACAGTTAGAATCAGAGACTGAGATTGAGACTGAGGCTGATTCCTCAGTAGTGGCAGGTCAGCTTCCTAGTTCTTATTTTCGTATTATGTTGACTGGTTTTGGTGCAATGTTGTTCTTTGCTTTGTTGAATCTAGAGAGGTATAGACTTGATATGAAGATTACATGGGTATTTTCTGATGAAAATTTGACACTCTATTGTTAATTTTAAAAGATGAGTTAGATTATTGCAGGAAACAACACATTAGTTAATTTGATAGAGTTTGTTATGACCAACTTTGATAGGATCCTCGATATGAATTGGTTAGACAAGTATGGGGCAATGATAGATCGAAAGGAAAGGATAGTAACCCTTGGCCTTATGGGTGAGAAACACTTCTATTTGTTGGCACTGTGCATGGACCCTGTATCCTTATGACATCTGTACTTAGAGCTAGAGACCCATTGTAGGAGGATGCATAGGCCTCTTAGCTAGTGTGGTGAATACCACTTAGGTCATGCCAGTGGGACCAGAATAGACTTGATTAGTCTGTGAGTTATTGGATGTGTTTCCAGGGGATTTTCCAGGATTACTTTTACAGAAAGAGATAGAATGGTGATTAGGTTGGTGCCAGGGACGGAACCAAGTCAAGAGCACAGTATTGAACGGTTTCAGTAGAGCTGTAGGAACTAAAGGCTCAGTTATTAAGTTAGAGGTTATTCTCCAAGGTGGATCTTCGATCTGGTTATTACTAGCTGAAGATCAGGAAGAAGGGTAAGCAGAAGGCTACCTTCTATATCAGATATGGGCACTAGGAGTGTTGAGTCATGTCTTGTGGATTTGATTAATGCCCTAGTTGTTTTGATGGATTAGATGAATAGGGTATCCAGATATTATTTGAATTGGTTTGTGATCATCTTGATTGACAATATTGTGGTATATTCCCAGTCAGCAATTGGCTAAGACCAAGGAACGCCTCAGAGGTTAGGAGTTTCCTTGGACGGGTAGGATATTACATGTGTTCTGTGGAAGAGTTCTCGAGGATTGTTACCTCATTGACAGAAAAGTTGATTGTCTATGCATCATGTTTGTTGAAGGATATGACTAGAACTGGAGTAGAGTTACTGGTGGGCTAGTTGGTCAACATTACGTTTGAGTTTACTCTAGTAGAGAAGATCAAAGGAAAACAGTTAAGTGACCCATAGATGGAAAGGATTGAGGAGAAAGTCTTAGCTAGAATAACTGTAACGACCCAATTTCGCTAATAAGGCTTAAGGGCCTTGATTAGCGTGCCAGGAGGGCATAATGGAATTTATGTGTGATTTTATGAGTTTAATGCATGGTTATGATTTAAAGCATGTTATATGACTAATTGAACATTGAGGTGCATGACTACGTGGTTAGTATGCATGTTAGGTGAAATAATTATGCATGTGGACCCCGTTTGCATGATAGGGGTAAATTGGTAATTTTAGCCCGCTGAGGGCATATATGTGATAATTGTATTATGTGATTTGTACCACGTGAGTGTGGTGTTATTGTTGTGATGCATGTGCCGAGATGGTCCTAGAGAGCAAATTAACTTAAAAGTCACAACGGGATTTTATACCCGGCTCGGGAGGAGCCTAGGGGTACCTTGGGAATTTCATGGTTAAGTTGAGATTTAGCGGGTAATGGTTATTGGTGATTGAGTAACCTGGGTAACCATTAGTTACTGCTGTGAGTAACAAGTTTAGGTGAAGGAAATGGTAGAATTACAATATAGGAGAAATGACTAGTGTGCCCTTGAGGTTTAGTTAGCAAAGGGTTTTGATGAAGGGGTAAAATGGTCATTTGGCAAGGGGTTTAGACAAATTTGAGCTGTGTTATAGGGGTACACGGTTTGGGCTTGGCATATATGTTGGGTTTTGATAAAATTAGAAGAGAAGAAAAAGGAGAAGAAAAGTTAGGGCATGAAGAAGAAGAAGATGAGTGGAGGAGCTGAAATTGGAGACTTAGAGGATGAAGGAAGCTTAAAGCTGGATTCTCTACTTAAGGTAAGGAATTTATGCATAATTAAGTTTGATTTATGTTTTGATTTGTGAAATTTGAAGCATGGTTTAAGCTTTTTCAAGCTTTGGTTTATGTTTTGGTTTATGGGTTTAGATCTCTTAAGTTGAGATCAAATGGGTGGATTTTGAGTATGATTGTGTTATTGAGTTGGGTTATGATGTTTTGAGATTGAAATATGTGTTTGGGATGGTTTAAGGTGAGGTTTAGAGATTAAAATGGTGGGTTTTTCTGGGTTCGAAGGGTCGGGCCGCGGCATGGTTCTTGGAGGGCCGCGGCCCTTGAAGGCTAAGATGCGCTGAGGATGGAGGGCGGGCCGCGGCATGGTCCTTGTAGGGCCGCGGCCCTTACCTGTTTCTGGGCATTTTGTGGCCCTGTTTGGGGGCCATGCCGCGGCATGGTTGGGCCATGCCGCGGCGCTTAAGGGATTTTGGGATTTTGAGAATTTAGGCTTGGGAATTTAACCTAGGGTGCTCGGGGTTGAGTCTTTTACCATGTTTGGTGAATTTCAACGTTCCGAGTACTAGAACTTGGCCTGGAAGCTCATTTAAGGTTGTTAAAAGTGTCTTTTATGTGTTGTGACTAGGATTTCGGGGAGGCTCGTGCTAGTGGACCGTGCTCGTGACTGTAGTGCATCAGAAAGCAAGGGATACGGGTAAGAAAACTATAACACCCGTAGGATAGGGCGTGGGCCCATAGTGTGATTGCCGGGCATGGCCCTATATTGCATGTTGCATGATGAGATGATTGCAGGGCATGGCCCCAGATTGTGTTGTGTGCAAATGTTTAACCTTAAATGAATCATGAGGTGTGTGAATGATTATTTTGAATGTACTATACGTGTGATTATGATGAAATGAACGGCAAGGGCTGAGTGCGGCGTAGGCCGGGGCGGCCGTGGGGCCGAAAGTAACACACAGCACATGGGATGCTTATATTCAGGATGGGACCCAAGGGATACATGAGTTATCCTCGCGGTGAGAACCGATACCCCAGGCTTCGGTAAGGCTCTGGGGCGGCATGGCTGTGTTTGCTTAGTCTAATGGTTGACTTGTTTATTTGTGGATTATCTGTTATGATAAACTGTATACATTGCATATGTTATGTTCTGCATGAGTTTTCTTGCTGGGCTTCGGCTCACGGGTGCTCTGTGTTGCAGGTAAGGGCAATGACTGAGTCAACCAACCATGAGTACGGAGAGCGTGAAGCGACGCGTACATGTTTGGCCTGCCCGACTGCTTTGGTTGGGGATTTATTCGAAAATGGCTGTAATAATCTATGATTTTTATGATTTCTTAACTATAACCTTATTTCAAGATGTAATTAGTTTTCAAACCTTATTTTGGGATCCCAAATGTTTAATGATAGAAGTTTTAATGAAACGACGCATTTTCAAAGGTTACAGCCTTAACTTTTAATTAGTCACACTTTTGTTCAAAACCTCGGTTAGCGAGTTCATTGCACACTGTTTTGTCTTAAAAACTCACTTAGTAACGGCTCTAAGGAAGTAGGGCGTTACAATAACTAAGGATTATGCAGTGTGATTCCGTTTGGATTGTTATGGACTGGTATATAAAGTCAGTTCACTTTTTATCAGTAAGGATGAATGATACAATTAATAGTTATGCAGATCTCTGTGAGAGAGATAGTACGCCTTCATGGAATTCGAGGTGTGTCTTATTAGATGAGGACCTGGTCCTTACTTCCAAGTCTTGGGGAAGGTTTCAGAAGGCGATGAGTATACAGTTGGAGTTCAGTACAACTTATTATCCTCAGACTGACGGTAAATCAGAGTGAGTTATCCAGTTATTGGGAGGGCACCTTATGAGATGTTGTATAGTAGGAAATGTATATCGCTCAATCACTGGGATAAGATGAGTGAGATGTTATATTTGGATCTTGTGGTGGCTTAGAGGATCATTGAGGCTATTGGAAAGATTAGAGCTTAGATGCTCGCTTTTCAGAATACACAAACAAGTTATGTTAATCTGAAATACAGGAACATGGAGCTCCAAGTGGAAGATTGTATCTTCCCTAGAGTATCACGATGGAAAGGGGTGAGGAGATAAAGGAAAGTTGAGCCCAAGATTAGTAGGATTGTCTGAAATCCTAGAAAGGATTTGTCAAGTTGCATATGGATTGGCCTTATCTTCGGCACTTTCGGCCATATACAGTGCATTTCATATTTCCATGTCGAGGAAACATGTGTTAGACAAGACTCATGTGCTGATTTATGAGGATCTGCAATTGGAGGCTAAGTTATCCCGTGAGGAACAGTCAATCCAGATATGAAACAGAAAGAGCAGAGTTCTATGGAACAAAACTATACCTTTGGTTAAGGTATGATACATAAACAGTAAGGTCGAGGGAGCAACCTGGGAACTAGAATCAAATATATGGGATTGATATCCCGGGCTATTAAAATTAAATTTCTAGGATGAAATTTTTGTACAGAGGGGATAGTTGTAACGTCCCAAATTTCCTAATAAGGCTTAAGGCATTGATTAGGGGGCCAGGATGGAAAATTATGGAGATTACGATATATATATATATGTGTGTATCAATAAGTTATTATGTGAGTTATATTATAATATGATTTGATATGCATGTTTTGGTGTATTAAATATGCATGTGGGCCCATTTCTGATTAATTGGGAAATTGTTGTAATTTGGCCCGTTATGGGTATATTGGGCATATATGTGATATATGTGTGAGACCACATTATTATGTGGGGAATGTTTGGGTTACTCGGCACGAGACGATCCTAGGGAGAAAGCTAGTGGGAAAGTCACAACGGGATCCATATTTGACTCGGTGTGAGTCAAGGGGTATTTTGGGTATTTAGCACATTATCGGGATATAGGGTAATGGGAATGATTATTTGATGATATATTGGGAGTTAGTGAGATCATGAGGGAATTCTTTGAATTTTTACTATTTTACCCCCGGGGCGTTTTCGGGACCCCGAGCATTAGGACTTGCTTGAGGTTACTTACGCTTGAAGTAACCTGTCAGAAACATAAAAAGAACGTTCGGTACATTCTCTTTTCGACGTCGTTAGCATTTTTGAAGGAAACTCGAGTTTTAGGACTCGGATTCAAGCAAGGTTAGAGTCATAAAAATTCTAGGGAATATTAGAAGTTTATTAGCCAAAGGATTTAACTGGGAAACGACTCAATCAGAGGTAATCCAGGTTTTAAGATTTGCATTTTTGAGTTTTTAAGCTTTGATTGGATTTTGTGTTTTGAGGAGTTTTTGATTTGATTAGGACTTGGGTTTTAATTGTTTTGGGAAATTGAGATGTTTGGGAACTTTGATTTTGGGATTTGGAAGATTTTTAAATGGAGAAAACGGAGAAAATGCCTGGGTTCGAGGTCTGGTCGTGACCTTGTTCTTAGAAGTCGCGACCTGTGTGAACCTAAAACCAGGAAGGGTTTTGCTAGGGATCCTAGCAGGAAAAGGAGGGAAACGGATACTCAATTTAAAGTGAGTAAACAGAATTCCATACCCGATCTCATAGATACATAGAGAATTCTGTGGAAAGCGTTCGCGTGCCGGGACTCTGGCGGGCATGTCGCGGCCTGCGCCCTGAAGCCCAGGTAGAGGGCTGCGTGTCTGGGAGGAGTGTCGTGATCCCCATGGCGAAATCGTGGCCCACCTGTGCATTTTTGGCTAGGTTGGGCTTTTAGTCATGGGTACTTAAACTTAGGGCTCGGGATCGATCCTACTTCCTGGTTTTGTAGGATTCGACGTCCCGAAGGCTAGGACTCAGTCCATAAGCCTTTATTTACTCGTTTTTTACGGGATTCTATATTATGTTTGTGACTAGGTGATCGTTAAGGGTTCAGAATATTGTGGTACTTGAGGGGCTGCTTTGACCTTCTATAGGTCTTTTATGCACATTTTGGTGTTAGATGTGGTCAAAATGGCCTACTGCAGACCTTGGGTAATTTTTTCCATTCTTGACATTCGACCAGAATCTGGAAAATTCCCAGATTCCGATGGTGTTTATAATTTATGGTGGTGTTCTCCGGTGCCGATTGTTTGGCCCCGAGGACACCCCTCGTCCATAGAATATATTCTTTCTTCTCCTAGAGTATTTGTCTTAGGGATTCTCATT
Organism: Humulus lupulus; assembly: GCF_963169125.1. Lineage (NCBI taxonomy): Eukaryota > Viridiplantae > Streptophyta > Magnoliopsida > Rosales > Cannabaceae > Humulus > Humulus lupulus. Next base: position 143,275,459 of record NC_084802.1, on the reverse strand, counting down.
TTGACCCATCTTTCTTCGAGGCAAGACGCTAACAGATTGGTTTGTTGTTTCAGATGTCCGAGGAGCTTCACCTACTACACACATAAGGGTTCTATGCCTTCGACAGCGAAATTCTACAGGTGGCTCGAGAAGCTGAGCAACACCCTGAGAAAGGGAAGCGAGTGGATAGCTGCAGTCAAGGCCTCGTGGTGCGAGAGGATCCCGCCTCGGTGGAAACAAAAGCCCTTCGAGATGGCATCTCAGAGGAAGAAGCCAATGTAGGTCCGATGCTAATCGACAAACCCTACACCACCACAGGGTTTGAGGCGGAGGCAATCCCTAGCAAGCTCCGACACCGAGGTTCATTAGAGAAGATTCTCACCGACTACGGGATGGACACCCATGAGATATTGGTGCACTTGCCTCGAGAAGACGAGTGGGTGCATGAGAGTATCCATGGGCTTGGGACCTGGAGTGCCTCTCATCTCCAAGCTGATGCAACCTTGCCATTGCACCAGTACTATGTCGACTTCCTCAAGTTCATCGGTATAGCCCCTTTCTAGTTGTCTCTGAATGCATATCAGGTCCTGGTAAGGATTTATGTTCTATATAGGAGACAGAACTAGCCCGGCCGTTTCCCAGCTGAGATACTATATGTCTTCTGCTTTCGGTAGTGTCCGAAGAAGGGGAACCAGGATGGGTACTACAACCCGATGAAGCACACGATCCCAGGGATAAGTTACAAGGCTCCGAGTGGCAATGAGAACCACGCTAGGGACTACAAGGATCATTTCTTCTGGGCGAGTGGCTTCTCAACGAGGACCGATCCCACTATACTCATGGACTTCACTAGAGTTGGTAAGTTCTTTTGTCCTCGAGTCATTTTGGCTAACAGAGTTCTGCCCGTAACTAATCCTTAGTCTTGAAACATCTCATTTTAGGTCATTTCCGTTGTACACCCCTAATGGATTCTTTCAAAGGAAGGTTTAAGGCCATGAACGCCCTGGCCAATGAAGAGTTGGACCTCACCTTCATCGTCACTGATGCCCACCTCTAGCAGTATGGGCTACTGCGAGAGGGGCAGAGTATAAGCTCGGTGGTGCTCACCAGAATTCAGGACTTGAAGCAATCGCGTCACGACGAAAGGATCCACACGGAATACATGTTGGCCATGGCGTTGTTTGAATATACGTAACGCCTTCGCAAATAGCTTTCGAAGAGCGTCCTCACCATCAACGCCTTGGGCTCAGTTGTCCATTATAACTATGAATAGGGCTCAAACCCATGAAAATTAACGTGATTAGGGCTATGTTTATGCTAGTTGATTAAGCATGCTTGAATGCACTATGTTTGGATAATTATTTACTGATTTCTTGCATTGTCTGTGTAGTTAGGGCTCGGCCCCATTAAGGAACATGGTTATTACAATGTTTGCCTTTAATTGACTATGATATATGATTATTATGTATGCATACTTGTATTGTCTGAATTATGTGTATCTGTATACGTATTTGTATCTGAATATCTAGTTAAGGCCTTGACTTATTAGTCAAGGGAGGCAATAGCACGCTACACACTGGTCGAGAGGGTTAGGCCAAACCAGGGACGTACTATTACGTTGGCCGACCCTATGGTCGTTGTCAAACAAAGCGCTTGGTTAGCTCTATGGCTAGTTACTTAGAGCTAGGGCAAAGGGCCCCGGGTGACTCTATGGTCACATAGAGAGGGAATAGGGTCCGGATTGACTCTATGGTCATCTATTCAGGGTAGCAGGATCCATAGAGATCCTATGATCATTTATTTGTAATTGTATGCATGCATGAGTAGGTTATTACTGCTGGGCATGCTAGATATGCATCTGGAATCTGTATTTACTGTTCATGCACATGTTTAAGTTTTCTTGCTAAGTCTTGGCTCATGGGTGCTATGTAGTGCAGGTAAGGGGAAAGGAAAGCTGGACTAGCCATGAGTTGGAGAGCTTTGGTGGTGGCATGTACATATGCGGCTGCTCAACTACAACGGCCGAGGATATCTCAGAGGAACTAGGGTTGTATCCCTTATTTTGCCGCTTAGGCTGACTGGTTATAACGTTTGACTTGTATACACCCTTTTAAACATTTGTTTGTATCATTTTGGGATCCCATGTACGTACTAAACTTATTAAATGAAAAGTCAACATTCCCTTTAATCGAAATTTTTAACCCTAACCCTTGCCACTAACCTAAGTTACACGTTTATAACCAAATGACTTGATTAGCAAGTCTAGCACTATTGGTCTCAGAGCTGCCAAGGTTTAAGGTTTCCTGAATACAGGCCGGACATGTACACTCGCCATTAAAGACAAGCTTAACTTAAGGTTCGGTAACTACTTCTGTTATTAAGTGCATAACTGTTTTAATGAATCTATACGCCTTATATGCATACCTTAATAGGGAGCATGAGATATTCTGATAGGGCTTGGCCCTTGACTGTTGCATGAATGATAAAGAAATGCTTATTAGCACTGTTAATACTAGCAGGGATTAAAGAACATGCTTATTAACATTGTTATACATGTATAAATCCTTGAACATGCTTATTTGCATCGTTAATTGCTTATGAATCCCAGAAATGCTTATTAGCATTGTTATTTGCGGATGAATATCATGAAGTGCTTAGTAGCACCATGATTGAATATATTATGTATTGGCATTCTTATTAGCCTTGCATCTACTTGTTTGTTCGGTATTGGACCATCAAGTGGCAAGAGTTATAGTTATTACTTACTAATGGCTAATTTGATCAGTGCAGAATTATCAGTATGCTTCCTTGATGGTTAGAGAGGTTGGCTGGCCAAGAATACAGGCCAGGGAAAAGAATGACAAGGGCTAGGCCCCACCGCCAGCTCCAGAGAACTGGCAGCAGGTGCTTGCTGACATGCAAGCCAGGTTACTGAGGCAGGAAGATGAAATTTTCCTCTTGAGATAGCAACAGGTTCAAGCAGGGAACCTACAACCCACAATACCGACAGTGATACAGCCAGTGGTATCAGCAACAGTACAACCCCACGTAGGGGGAGATAGATGGGAACCCCTATATGAGAGGTTCAGGAAACAACACACTCCAGTTTTTTAGGGCAGCTGAGACCCACTGAAGGCTGAGTAGTAGATGACTATGATAACAACCTTCCTGGATTTCATGAGGGTAGGTCATAATGAGAGAGTGGCATGCACCATTTACATGTTTCGGGAGGATGCCCAAATATGGTGAGAGGGGTTATCCCAGACAAGGAAAAGTAAATAATATGGAATGGGAGGAATTCAAAACTCTGTTCAATGAGAAATACTGCAATAATGCAATTAAAGCTGCGAAGGATGAAAAGTTCAGTAAGTAACTTCAGGGCAACGTGTCAGTGACCGAATACGCCTTGAAGTTCGGTAAATTGTAAAAGTTTGTCGGGGATTTGGTGCCCAATGATGGACAAAAAGGGAGATGTTTCTCTAGCAGCTACAGCCTATGATAGCCCGGGATGTAGGTATTACTACTGTGCCAGGGGTGACTACCTATGCACATGCTTTGGAGAAGGCGCGGATAGCGGAGAGCGCAGAAAATGTGCCCAGAAGGGATTCTTGGAGGTCGGGACCTCCATTTCCAGGCATTGGTAGGAGCGAAGGCCTTAGTGACCAAAAGAAAAATACTCCAACCACAGTTTTAGCTCCAAGGCTAGATAGGAGGCCACAGGGCATACAGATAGGCCTCCAGGGTGGCAGTGAGACCTGGAAAGCATTCCCAGAGTGTACTCGGTGGAGGAGGCACCAAATTGGGGAATGTTGGACGAAGGGTTGCTTCGTCTACGGGAGTGTGAGACATCTTAAGAAGGATTCCCTAAAAGCCAGGAAGGCTGACATCTTGACGCCAGCTCGGGTGTTGACCTTGACCCAGGCAGAGGTCGAGGCTAATCCCTCGGTCATTACAGGTCAAATTTCTAGTGCTGGGACCCTTTATACTCTTTTGATTGATTCGGGTGCTACGCTATAACATCCCAAAAATGCTAATAGGATTTAGTTCCTTGATTAGCATGTCGGGAGGGCATAACTGGAGATATGTGTGATTGAATGGTTAAATGCGTGACTATGTGGCATGCATGATATATACGATAATGTGAGTATGATCATATGCATGTTTATGAGTATTAAGTATGCATGTGGGCCCATTCTTGATAATAAGGGCATACTTTTAATATTTACCCGTTGCAGGCATAAATATGATTATATATGAGTAAATGATTGAGACAACATTATCATGTGGATATATTTGCAATATACGTCTCGAGGCGATCCTAGAGAGCGGATTGGCAGAATAGTCACAACGAGGCTTAATACCCAGTTCGGGGCGAGCCTAGGGGTATTTTGGGAAGTTTAATGTATATTTGGCGTTTATTGAGTAATGGAAAAGTAATTGGGCATTAAATGGGCATGTCAGGATTAATTAGGAATTTATGGGACTACTCGAGGAATTAGCAGGAAATGTGGAAAATGACAATTTTTCCCTTGGGACCATTTAAGGTTAAGCGTTTACTTAGGCAGGGCAATTTGGTCTTTTACTGACTATTGGATGGATCTTGGATGAGGCTGGAAACATTGAGAAAATGTTTAAGTGACTCTCTCTCTCTCTCCCCCTTGAGGTAATTAAGCATGTTTGAGTCTTTTGGAAAAAGATGGTTGAGAATTGAAAGCTTGTGAAGCAAAGCAGGGAATTGAGGCTAGGAATTGACAAGTAGCAGCTGAGGGATCAAGCTAGGAATACTTAAGGATTAGCTCAAGGATCAAAACATCTCTGAGGTAAATTCTATCACTTGGTTTCTCTTTCTATGAATTCTTTAGTGAGTTTGGACTGTTGACTGGGTTTAGTGATGGATTTAAATGTTTAATTAAAGCTTGTAGTTGGGATTTGGTTGAGGTGCAGCTCAGGGGTCGTGATTATCAGATGAGGTAAGCTTGAATATGGTTTTAATTGGGTTTTATTTTTAATTGTGTTTTATTAGGCTTAAGGGTGCTCTTGAGTTTTGCCCTCAAAGATTGGAATTTTGAGGTTATGGAATTGGAATTTAATTCTAAGCTTAGATGTAGTTTAGGAACTGATTTTAGGGGTGTTAGTTTGGAGAAAAAGCAGAAAAGGAACTAGGTTTTCTGGGTTCGCGGGGTGTGCCGAGGCCCTGTTCTTGGGTGTGGCAGCCCACGTGGCCCTAGGAGCCTGGGAAGGGCTTTGTCTTGGAGGCGTGCTGCGACCCTCTAGGTCAGGTCGCGGCTCGCATGCTTGTTAGGTGGGGGCTGGTGCCTATGTCTTGGAGGCGCACCGCAACCCTTGGGCCAGGTCACGGATCGCCTAGGCAGCCCTAACTAGAATTTGTCTTAGGGCTCAGGGAGGCTCGGGAATTAAAACTTAAGCACTCGGGAAGATTTCTACTACTCGGATTATTAGAAATCGAGGTCCCGGAGGCTAGTATTTTAATCCTAAGTTTTTAAATGGTTTAGGATCTTATGGTTAACCATTATCACATTGTGATTAGGTAATGTCGGAAGGGGTCGGGACTAGGGATCGTGCTCATAATTGATGTACGCTGGCTGCTCAGGACATGAGGTAAGAAAACTGCACGCATGCGGTTGTTATTGGGACTGAGATTCCCTGTAATTGAATATATGTGTTTTGTGAGTCATATATCTGTTATGTGGGATATGAAAGAACGACCTAAGGGTGTCAAGGATGATGATAAGTGTATTGGACGCAGCTCGGCCTAAGCGAGCCAGGGTTAGCTAAATAATCAGAGGACTTGGCTTAAGCGAGCCAAGGTCAACTAAATAATCAGAGGATTGGCCTATGCGAGCCAGGGTCAGCTAAGTAACTTGCAGCTCGGATATTCGGGTCTCGGAGTAGACATAAGAGTTATTTAGACCCAAAGCGGCGGAACGTGGAGTTCCAAGTGGGAGACTATGTCTTCTTTAAGGTTTCACCACTAAGAGGGGTCAAGAGATTTGGGAAGAAGGGCAAGTTAAGCCCTATGAGTTTACCTTACCCACTGGACTGTCTATTGTGCACAAAGTATTTCATATTTCCATGCTGAGGAAGTATATATCAGATAGGACTCATGTATTGAGTTACAAGGATCTAGAATTAGAGACAGATTTTTCCTATGAGGAGTAGCCACTTCAAATTTTAGACAGGAAGGACAAGGTCCTGAGGAATAATAATATATCTTTGGTTAAGGTATTATGGAGGAACACTAAGGCCAAGGAAGATACCTAAGAGCTGGAGGCAGATATGAAGAGTCAGTATCCCGAGCTGTTCAGGTAATGTTTCGAGGACGAAATTTTTTTAAGGAGGGGATAGTTGTAACGTCCCGAATGACCTAATAAGGCTTATGGCCTTGATTAGGGAGCCAGGATGGAAAATTATGGAAAATTATGTGATTTAATTATGAAATATGTTTTTATGTGATATATATGTGTATCATTGTATGATTACGTGACTTATATTATAATATGACAAGATATGCATGTGGGCCCGTTTCTTAATAGAAAGGCAATATTTGTAATTTGGCCCGTTACGGGTATATTTGGAATATATGTGCATATATGTGATATATGTGTAAACCACATGATTATGTGGATATATTTGGGTTACTCGACACGAGGCGATCCTAGGGAGCAAGTTAGAGGGAAAGTCACAACGGGACCTAGTACCCGACTCGGGGTGAGTCAATAGCATTTTAGGTATCTAGTTCATTACCAGGTTATTGGGAAACGGGAATAAATATTCGAAGATATATTTGGAGTTAGTGAGATTAGGAGGAGGTTTCAGGGATTTTGACAATTTTTCCCTCTGGGACGTTTTTGGTACCCCGAGCCTCGAGATTTGGTTAAGGTTACTTAAACCCTAAGTAAACCACATAAAACACAAAAACATAAATAAAACACATTCAATTCTCTCTCTCTCTCTTGTTCACACACTCACTCAATTTCCTTGGGAATTCTTGCGATTTAGGAGGAATCGAGGCTAGCTTAGGCTCGAGATGGCTTGGGGAAAAGCTTGGCATCATGTTGGGTAGCTAAGGTAACGATTTCTAGCCCTAAATCTCTGTGATTTCTTTTGATTTTAGCAGAGTTTTAGAAACTCAATCTGAATTTGGAGAATTGATGAGGTTTTGGGCATGTTTTGGCTTGAGTTTCATGGGTATTGAAGTGTCGAGCTGTTTGGAAACTTTACATTTGGGATTTAGCTATGTTTGGATAGGATTTTGGTGGGTTTCGGCTAGAAGAAAACGGGGAATTTTCTGAGTTTTCATGTTGAGTCGCGACCCTGTTCATGGGGCACTGCGACTCTCATGAAAAGGAAGGAAAATGAGGTATTGAACCTCCATTTGAGCCGTTATGCCAGTAGGGGCGCACCGTGACACGTGTGGTCCGAAGGAGAGCCTTGGGATCTCTGACTTGAAGCGATCCGTAGCTCTTTTGCCTTGGGCCACGACACTTGAAGGGTTTTTTATCCTTGGGAGGGTTTTTAGTGCGGGAACTCAAACCTAAGGGCTCATGATCGATCTTACTACCCGGTTTAGTAGAATTCAACGATCCGGAGGCTGGGTTATCGATGAGATTATCAAATTGGTTGTGACTAGGTTATCGCTAGGGGCTCAGAAACCAGGATCGTGCTCGAACGTCATTCTTAATATACATTGCACTCGGACCTAAGGTAAGAAAACTGCACCAAATACGTGACATATATGGTTTGGGCTTTGGGCTCGGTTGTTGATTATAACTATGAATAGGGCTCAGGCCCCTGAGAGTGAACATGATTAGGGATATGTCTGTGCTCGTTGATTAAGCATGCTTGAAGGCTCTGTGTCTGGATAATTGCTTACTGATTTCTTGCATTGTCTGCGTAGTTAGGGTTCTACCCCATTAAGGAACATGGTTATTACTATGTTTGCATTTAATTGACTAGGAAACATGATTAATATGTATTCATACTTGTATTGTCTGAAGTATGCTTATCTGTATTTGTATCGAACTATCTGGTTATGCCATAGCGCGATGGTCGAGAGTCTTAGGCCTAATCAACGACGTACTATTATGTTGGCTGACCCTATGGTCATTGCCAAATAGAGTGCTTGGTTAGCTCTATTGCTAGTTACTCAGAGCTAGGGTAAAGGGCCACTAGTGACTCTATGGTCACATAGCTAGGGCATAGGGCCCGAATTGACTCTATTATTATCTATTCCGGGCAGCGGGACCCATAGTGATCCTATGATCATTTTTTTTGTAATTGTATGCATGCATGAGTAGGTTATTACTGCTTGGCATTCTAGATATGCATCTGGAATCCGTATTTATTGTGCATACACATGTTTAAGTTTTCTTGCTGAGTTTGGGCTCACGGGTGCTATGTGGTGCAGGTAAGCGGAGAGGAATACTAGACCATCCATGAGTTGGAGAGCTTCGGTGGTGGCATGTACATATGTGGGGATATACCGAAAACAGCTTTTCACACAAGCTTTTCAATGGTGGCATGTACATATGCGGGGAAAAGTCAACGTTCCCTTTGACCAAAAATTTTAACCCTAACCCTTATCACTAACCGTAGTTACACGTTTATAACCAAATGGCTTGATTGGCAAGTCTAGCACTATTTAAAATACACAATGTAATGGTCCTTTATTAGGAGGACATTACAGTAGCTTTGTAGGCTCGCAGTCCTCGAGAGTAACTTTAACGTGAGGTCAAGTGATACATTTGACGCGGCCCTACGTCCCGAGTTCCAACAACTTAGGACAGGGCCAACCTGCAATACATAGAGCTTGAGGATCCTCCTGCTAGTGTCTAAATTCTTGTGCATTTAGTGTTTCTTTTTAGGATCGTGGTCCTAAGAGTAACTTTGATGCGGTGTCAAGTGAGGTCACTTGGCCATCCTACGCCTTCGAGTTTCAACGACTCGAGCTATTAGGAGGTCTATTATTCTGTAGGTTTTTTTGACTTAGTGCTCGACGCTTAGGACTTTTAGTATTATCTTCCAGGCTTGATGTCCTTGAAAGCAACTTTAATGTCTTCCTGTGTTACTGAGTCCCAATGACTCGAGTCCCTTGGAGGTCATTTACACTAAGTCATCTGCCCCTAGGGTTCGTGGCCACCGGTGGATCAGCTTAGGCCTTTCGATCTACCCCTTGAGTACATAACTTGGGGCCTAATCATGTGGAAGTCGTGAAATCACCATCCTAGGTTAGGGAAATCAAGTTCCCCGTCCTTAGACTAGGTTTTTTGCGACACTCTAGTTTTATCACTCGAGGTCTAGCTCCGAGATCCAATTACTCGGACTTCCATTCACATTTCTGGATCATAGGACTAGGTTATTTCTCTCTGAGCACAATGTCCATGGCAGGTGACCAAAGTCCATTCTCGTGCTACTTGTGCTTTTTCCTCTTGGTCGATTCCGGACTCTGAGTGCTAGTGACTCAGGGCCCCACTGGCATGCCAATAAGCTATGGGGTCTTATGACATTTGGGACGCTTTACATGTTGACTAGCTTAGCTTCCCAAGTCATCAACTTCCCAATGTTATTTTTGCTTGCGGCTTAACGGGAACTTGGTCAGTGCACCTTGGGCCTAGTGTCCACGGGAGGTAATCTAATTCCATGCCTCAAGACCGAGTAAAGAGGACTCGGTCTTTTATTCGCATCTCAGGCGCAATGTCCACCGAAGGTGACCTAATTCAATTCTCAAGCAACTAGGATTCTTAGTATCCAGTCCCTAGATGCTAATCCTACTCCGCTCTGACAAGCTTGGTTTATCAGGTTGCAGACTCAAGACTTTAGTTTCCTAGGTTTTTCTATTCTCGGGAAACTGACCTTAGGCTTATTCTGCTTTTGACAAGCTGTGTCATAGGTCACCCTTTACGAGGCTTGGTACTTTGCGAGGGTGCCGTAACTCCATGCGCCCCAAGTGATTGAAGACTAGTCTGTGTTCACTTGTCCAGGCCAACGAGCAGGTCCTCTATGAGTAGTACATACAGAATAAAGGAAACTAACAAATATAATAAAATCTCGAAAAAATTTAGTGTGTTTTGTCTGCACGGTTTCCATTAATTGTGCCCAATGGCTACAAGGAGATTACAAAATTAACAAATTTACTACTGATATCACTAGTAATATCGACGTAGATGCTCGGCATTCCAGGCGTCGGGTATTAATTCTCCCCCCCCCCCCCCCCCCTACATAGGCTAACTTGTATGTCCCCATACATACAACACTCTCGACTTGGTACGAGCCCTCCTAGTTAGGTCCCAACACTCCCGCACTAGAGTTTCAGGTGGCTAAGAATATTGTTCGTAACACCAGATCTCTGACCCCAAACCTTCTATCCTTCACTTTAGAGTTGAAGTACCTAGACACTTTCTACTGGTAGGACACTACCTGAAGCTAAGAAGCTTCACAAAGCTCCTTCACAAGGTCCAGGGACTCTCAGAGTAAAGTGTGGTCTATGGTTTGATCATACGTATCTTGTTGGTGCGTGGAGATTACTGCCTCAACTGGAAGCATGGCCTCATACCCATAGGCCATTGAGAATGGAAAGTGGCTACTGGAGGTCCTGGTAGTAGTGTGGTAACTGCATAATTCCCTAGGCATCTCCTTGGCCCAAGCGCCTTTTGTGTGGTTTATTGGGGCTTCATATTATCGGCCCATGGTCCCCAAATCACCTCTGTCCTACGCTGTCAAGGGTGAGGATGTCAAAAGAAATATTTGTAGAGAGGACTTAATTTCAAAGGAATTAATATTCTAGGGCAAGGAAATAATTATGTGATAAGTATAGGATATTGATTAATTATCAAGTAATTAATTATTTAACTGTATGGTTTTTATATTGATAAACTATAGATTAAAATAAATATTAATCTTGTTTGGATTAATATATAAAAAGAGATTAATAATTATCTTATTTGAAATATGATATTTATTTATTTATTTAAAACTTATATTTTAAGATAAAGTTAATTTTGAATTAAATGATATTTATGGTTGGATAAACATGTTGTCTTAAAAATTGATTAAAAAACAGATAAGAAAATTAGGGAAAATCTTAATATGTGGGACGACACACACATTGTGCAATGAGTGTGGCGCAACACACAGGGATTCCTCAATCCTTACACAGGGATTCCTCAATCCCTAGGACTTGAAATTCAAATTATTTGTTTAATCAGTTCTTTAATTATTCATTTTAAATATTATTTAAATTAAATAATTAAATAGTAATAATAGATAAGTTTTAATTTGAATTCTATTTTAATAAAAAAAAATTAACTAATTAGATTAATTATGTTTATTAAAACTGATAGAGTGATTTTTTCAGGAATAATGTATTTCGTGATTAAAAATAGAATCTCTCTTTGAGATAGAAATGGTAGTTTTCCTAAACCTGAAAATTGTTCAATTCCTCTTCTCTCAATCAAACTTCTCTAGATCTCATGTGTTGAGTATATCTAGAGAGTCATAAAATCAACCTTCGGAATCATATGTGTCCACACACGTCTTTGTGTACTTGAGGATTGGTCTGGAAGATCAAGGTGTGATCTTTCAGAACTTGGATAGGAAAATCGTTGATTGTATACAAAAAGATTCGAGGACACTTGATAGGCTACAAGAGGTAATGTATACTCTGTTGTATTTGATTTAATGTATATGTTGACTACCTTTTTTGCTATCTACTAAATTTGAGAGTATAAAGAAAATAATAGAAAAGAACGCAAGGGTTTTGATTGGTTTAGGCTATAAAAGAGACCTGGTCAACGAGTTTATGGTATTTTGTAGAGCTTGAAGCTTATTTAGCAAGCTTCAATGGTGTTTCTCAAGCACCATATTTATTGCGTTGAGTTACATAGTTTCACTCTCTAAAAATCTGAACCCTTTATAAGGAGATACCTCATCCCTATTTATAGAGGCTAGGGTCATTAATGTTAATCATCTATCATTAATACAAAATTCCCCCATTCTGGGGTTTTAATGCTGAATTAACACAAGAAGGACTACACTAAATAGAGACTACGATCTAGGAGGATTGCACGGGGCCCATTGCAGAAAGTCGCGTACCAACTTTATGGGGAACATATATGTGACTGACAGGGTGCAGCACACGTTTGCCCATGTTAGATGGCATTGTGGGAAATCCCGATTGTTAAGTGTATGAACTCAACCCCACTAATCGAGACCCACCAAAAGTATTCAGATGATCTTTTGGTCACCCATGTTGTAGTGAATGACACCTGGTAGCCACTCCGGGTCCAAGGACTAGAGTCCTAAACCTAGAAGATGGGAGATTAAGGAGAACTTCTCGGGACGTGGTCTCATGCGGAGGCATCCCTGCCTCGAGAAAATACCTCAGGACGTGGCCTCGCTTGGAGACATCCATGACCTGAAGATTGGCTCGGGGCATTATCGGGACGTGGCCTTACTCACAGATATCCTTGCCTCGACAACAAACCTCGGGGCATGGCCTGACTCAGAGACACCCATGTCTTGGCCGCACTAGGTTGCCTGGAAGAGTTCACACTCCGAGAACCTCACGACTTGCCTTGTCACCTATCATTCCTAATTTTTATGTGTTTGATTGTGAAAACATGGACAAAAATATATATGTGTATGATCTTAGCTGGTATTAATAATTATTAAAAAGGGCCCATTCCCCGATGCGTATCTTTGATTTGCTCTTTTAATACCAACAATTGGTACCAGAGCAGTCTACATATATATATATTAAATGTTGTGTGGGTTTCTTACATTTATTATATGCATGTTGATATGTGTATTGAATGGATGGATATATTTTTTGAATGTATGGTTGAATGATGGATAGTTAGTTATATGGTGCTATTGTGTTAGGAATTTTATTTTCTAGATCTTGTGTAAGCCATAAAGGGCATAGGACTTTTTGTAAATTTATTTTTGAAATATGTATTTTAAAAATATGTACACAAAGAAGAGAAAGGACCCAAGCCTATTGCCCGAGCCCTAGCCGCACGCACATACACCAGTCGAGCCGCGACCACCAGTAGACTTGCACCCGTGCACCTGTGAGCCCCTGCACTTGCGTACCCATACCTCTACACCTGGTGTCCACACCCCTGCGCCTGCTACCCGTACCCTTGGCCTGTGTGCCTGCCTGCCCAGCAAAGCTGAGCCCTTGAGGCTCCATGGTGTCGCGGGCCCTAGTGGTTGGTGCCCAAAACAAGATCCTATTTTTTGCAATTAATCTTTTATTTAGTTAAAATTTAATTTGTTTGAATTTAAAATTTAATTATCTTATTTTATTTTTGTTAGAAAATAAAATATCTTTTAATTGATTAAAATTTTATCTTAAGTTTATGTAATTATTTGAATTTGATTATTTAATTATTTAAATTCAACAAAATTTAAAAGATGATAACAATTGTTATTTAATTAAATGCTAGTTATAATTAAATAAATTAATTAGAAATTTAGTTTCTAATTAATAAGTTGGGCCTAACAAATTCCTAAAGATTAGAAAGAAAACCTAAAAGAGAGGAGAATCGTTTTTGGAGTCTTGAAAACAAATTAAAGACTATTTTGAAAATTTATTTCTATTTTTTCAAAGGTTGTAAATTTAGAAATACTCAATAGTACTTGGTTCATTATTTATTGTTTATTTATTTAAATAAATGTTAATTAACGTTTGATTGATAATATGATCATGCATTAGTCAATTACTTGTCATTCATGAAACCCTACACAGTTTTCATTAATCATGCATATTTTAGAAATATTATTATTCAAGATTGTCCTAATTGTTTATGTGAATTATTTTGGAGAAATCAATTGCATGTAAACTACTAAGTATTAAATTAGTTAAAACTTTGTAACTCACGCCATAATAAAGGCAATAGATTTATAGGCCTTTAAGATAACCAACTTTATTTAAAAGGTGCTTTAGTAAATGTTATCTCTGTTTTCTTCCGGGCGCCCGGGTCCATGCTTCGAGTCCTCGGGCCGCCCAAGTGAGTTTTGGGTCCGGCCCGGGCCCGTTTGGCAAAGAGTAAAATAGACATCAGCATGCTAAGTCTAGGTGAGGCCCAAAGGGCGTCCAGGTAGGATCGTCCGGGATGGTCATGCAAGAGATAGTATGAGTTGCTTCCGGATAACAGTCGGGATCGAAGCAAATAATCCCAGAGCCTGGTAAATGGCCCGGGCTCCTGGTAAACGATCCGGGCCCATGGTAAACAATACGAGACCTTGACGAATGGAGGAGGACGTGGGTAAACGAACACAGGTCGGTTCTCCGAGGTTGGCAAGATAAAGCATCCGTGACCCTGACTTCGTCCCATGAAGCGTGGGGGTCCCCACGCTTCACCTGCTGAAAAGGCTACCTCAGGATTGTACGCCTTTGGTTTAGACATGCGCTGCCCCTACTCTGACCAATCTTGTCCCCTGAATCTGCCTCGTAACTCGAAATGCCCAGCCCAAAGCTCCATTTTGTCACGTGACAAATTTGGTTTGGGCTAACCCAATGGGCTCAAATTAGTGTATTTTTATGTTTTAACCCTTTGTATTGGGCTTCCAGAAGAGAGGCCAGCATTATTTATTCAGCCAGGCCCAAGCTCAGTACACCTGTGAACCTATAAATACATGTAGTAGGGCATTGAGGAAATGATCTCTTTTTAGCATATATATACAGTTACTCTGCTGAGACTGGTAGAAACTTCCATTGTTGTAGATTCTCTAAGCTCTAGTACAACTATCTCGTGGACTAAGGCTCATTAACACCCCAACCACGTAAAAATCGTACTTACAACTTCTAAAACCTTTCTCCTTAATCTCTCCTATCTTTTATTATTGTAGTTTTTGAAAATCTCAGTAAACATTTTAGTGCTTTCATTGAGAGGCCTAAGAAAGCTAGAGTTGATCTTAAACATCTGCAACAATGGTGAACATAAGACACACCACTTTTGACCCTACTAACCAAGAGCAGGGCAATGGAGAGCCACTTCCCAACTGTTATCCAATAAATTAGCATTGGTGATGTGGCAAATAATCTCTTGACACGTGGCTGATACCTGGAAGCGTCTGCTAGAGTATCGACCAGGAGACACAGTAGAAGCAGGGCAAGCCTGTCTTACCCGCGACCATTCTGGTCGGTAGTTCCGCATACAAGGCAACGTTTATGGGAAGATCTTTATGAATCCCGAAATTATCTCATACAATCTTCTGGATACCCGATTATTCAGGGAAGAATATCTGTAATAATCTCTTGTAACCCTCCTTGAGCCTATAAATAAGAAGAGATAGCTCAAGGGAGGGGGGCTTTTTTCTTGGACTTTGGAATCATAGGTAGCAATAGTAATTCTCCAAGTAAATCTTTATTGTTCTTGAGAAGAGTGTGAAACTCATTGAACCCTGGTTCTTTGATCTCCCTTCTGATTTTATATCAATATTATTCTAAGTGGGCGTAGGTCATTACCAGATCCTGGGGCCGAACCACTATAAATTATTGTGTTTTCTTTACTTTTGTCATTGCGTTCTTCTTTATACATTCGTCCATATCAATCACGTTTTGACTCCGTGTCAGTTGGCCAAATCTTGGGTCAACATTCTGGTGCTTTCATTGAGAGATTGATTTGTTGCTGTTAAGAAAACCAATGGCGAAAGCAAGAAGGAAAACTGGGCAGGCAACCGCCGCTGCACCGTCGAATCCACCACCTCCTCCCCCCCTGCAAGCATGGCGGAAGATGAGCCGCAACTAGATTTTGAAGAGGAGGAAATGGACGATGCGACGCTGAAGAGCACCCTGGGCGCGTTGCAGGAAGAATTGGCTAGTCTGAGGGCCAATCAAGAGACTGCCGCAGAAGTTATGGCGCGGCAACAGCAGGAGATTGATCGACAGCATGCGGAATTTAGCGAGAGACAGGCGGAGGTGGATCGCCGCCAGACCGAAGCCATGGCCGCCCTCGAAGTAGCCTTGCTGTTGGCTAGAAATCAGGCCGCACCTGCCTCGCAGCCTGACCAACCTGCGAATGGTCCACCCCAGAAGGGTCCCAATCCTAGCCCACCAATTCAGCCTTCAAGTCCGCAAAGGCCCAAGCAGCCTCAGACGCCCCATGACGATGTCCCGTTGGACCCTGAGGCAAATCCACCATCCCAAGCTGCTCGGGGTAATCCCCCGCAGCAAAGGCAGAATAGGGCCGAGCGTGAGCCTCGTAGTACTAGGCGCCATGAGAATGATGGGCCAAACCAAGCGAATAGAGGTCACTACCCTCCTGGTAACAGGAGGGACTCGGAGCTAGGCTCTGCGGTCCGTGGACCCCCACGGCATGACGATGCACGGGGACACCGTGACCAGCGCAGGCCACCCTCTAACGCTCGGGGCGTTTCTGCCAGAGACGGGAATAAAGGGAACAGTCAGTCTCACCACAGCCAGTCAAGGTTCAGAGATGGCCACGGGTACAATGAGGCCGACTCAGGCAAGGGAAATGCTGGTGGGAGGAATGGAGAAAGAGGTAAAGGCAGGAGCCAAGTACCTCAAGGTGACCAGCCAAATAGACAAGATGCTGGGGGGCAGCCCAGACAAAATAATGTCTTCAACCGGCTCGGAGGTAGCGAGGAGCGAAGAAGAGAAGAGGACCTGAGAGATGTACTCAACGATCGTCGTGAAAGGCACGGCGAGAACATCCCCCCAGCCACAGAGGCCACCGCAATTCCTGCCGCAGTGCAAGCCCAGATAGACGCACTCAATCAGGCTGTGCAGCAGCTGGTCGGAGGAAGGACTTCTTATATCGACCACGACAGGAGAAAAGGTACTCCTTTCGTCCAGAGGATAGCTAATTCCGAAACACACAACAAGTTCAAAATGCCTACGCTCCCGAACTTTGATGGATATGGGGACCCAGTCTCGCATGTGAATAAATTTGAGATTCAGATGGACATTCAGAAAGTGTCCGAAGATGCTCGGTGCAGGATCTTCCCTGCAACACTTTCTGAAGCAGCGCAGGAGTGGTTTTTAAGTTCCCACCTGCAAGCATAGTATCCTGGGAAATGTTCGTAAGGGAGTTCTACGGACAGTTCTATGCGGGTCGTGTGCACCCAACCGAAGCAAACCAGCTGGTCGAGATTCGCCAGCAGGACGGAGAGTCAGTGAAGGATTACGTCCAGTGCTTTATGCGAGCGGCAGCTGGAGCAAAAATAGTAGGAGACGAAGGCAAGATGATGGCCATTACCGCAGGGGTAAAGCGTTGCTCTCCCCTCTGGAAGAGTCTCCGAAAGGAAGGAGTTAAAACAACCCAGGAGTTCCTGGACCGAGCTGATCGTTACATCAACCTCGAGGAAGCCATTGCTGATGATGGAAAACCCTCGAACAAGGGTAAGAAGGCCGCCGAACCTGCCAAAGCCACCAATGGTTCCAAACCTAATGGTAACGACAAAGGCCACGGAAACGGCAACAATAATGGCAAAAATGGTGGGAAACGGCCGTATAACGAGCCTTCCACCTCCGACAACAAACGAGCGAAGGGTAATCGTTATGAACCTAGGTTCACTAACTACACTGCCCTCGTCGAGTCTCGGGGAGAGGTTTATCAGGCCACAAGCTCCAGTGTGCCTTACAAAAAACTGGGACCCATTCGAAAAGACATTTCGAAAAGAGACACCACCAAGTTCTGTCGTTACCATAACAACTACGGACATGACACTAACAAATGCAACCAGTTAAAAGACGAAATTGAGTTCCTTATTAAACGAGGACACTTGAGAAGATACGTACGGGCCTCGGGAACTTCCCAACGAGAAGCTCCAGGTGGCAACGAGCAGGCATCTACACGCCAACGCTCGCCCCCATTACAGCCTGCCCCCGTGGCTGGAACACTCTTAACCATTTATGGAGGCCCGCACCTCGCGGGAAATAGCGAAAAGGCCAGAGAACGATACGCTCGGACTCTACGTCACGACCAGGACATCGAGATGATGACTGTGGAGGACCATGCATAGAAAAAGGCTCGCTCAGAGAAGGGTGAGATAACCTTCTCTGATGGCGATTCCCAACACGTCCGGTTCCCACATTCCGATCCGCTGGTCGTGGACGTCCAGATGGCCAATATGATGGTAAAAAGGGTACTGGTCGACACAGGAAGTTCAGTGAACATCCTGTATAAGTCAACACTGGAACGCATGAAGTTGTCCGTAAAAGACTTGGAGCCCTGCAATCAAACCATATACGGCTTCTCTGGAGAAGGACTCGCCCCTGCCGGAATGGTCAAGCTTCCAGTAACGATGGGTATAGCGCCCGCAACAAGGACATTACTCACCACTTTTGTAGTGGTCGATTGCCCTTCGGCATACAACGCCGTTATTGGAAGGCCCATACTGGTTGATCTACGGGTCGTCATCTCTATGTGGCACCTAGCCATGAAATTCCCGACGGACGCGGGGGTAGGACGCGTCTTAGGAAACCAAAGGGAGGCCAGGGAGTGCTCCAACGCCTCGATCACAAAGGCGAAAAGTGGGACATCGAGGAGCACTACCCCAGATCGATTGCAGATGGCAATAGACATGCAAGCCCAATCCGGTGGTGAAGTCACCAAATAGGGTGTTGCCCAAAGTGAGGATGGAGATTTGGATCCTCGCTTTGGGGATTTTGGGTCCAACTCGACAAAAAAGACCCGACCAGAGTCGTAAAGGTTGTGAAGAACTTAGAGCCTACTATAAAGCAAGCACTGGTGGAATTCTTGCAAAAAAACCAGGAGGTTTTCGCTTGGACGCACAAAGACATGGTTGGAATAGATCCTGCAGTAATCAGCCATGTCCTAAACATAGATAAAACCTTTCCACCCGTGCAACAAAAGAGAAGGCTGCTCGATAAAGAAAGATCAAGGGCCTTGAAAGAAGAAGTTGAAAGGCTCAAGGAGAACGGGTTGATCAGGGTAGCGTTTTATCCGTCGTGGGTCTCCAATCCGGTGCTGGTCCCCAAGCCTAACAGCAAATGGCGGACCTGTGTGGATTTTACGGACCTCAATAAAGCCTGCCCAAAGGACTGCTTCCCGCTCCCAAGGATCGACCAGCTGGTCGATGCAACTGCAGGACATGAGATCCTCTCGTTCATGGATGCATATTCAGGCTACAACCAAATCAGCATGCATCCCCCTGACGAGGATCACACCAGCTTTCGGACCGATACGGGCTTATACTGTTACAGAGTGATGCCCTTCGGGCTGAAAAACGCAGGTGCGACTTACCAACGGCTAGTCAACCACATGTTTAAGGAGCTGATCGGTGTAAACATGGAGGTATATGTGGATGACATGCTGGTAAAGTCTAAGAAGGCAGAAGGACATGTGAGGGATTTGCAAGAATGCTTTAATGTGCTAGACAAGTACCGGATGAAGTTGAATCCCCTCAAGTGTTCCTTTGGAGTCGGATCAGGGAAGTTTTTGGGTTTTATAGTAAATTCAAGAGGAATCGAGGCCAACCCCGACAAGATAAGGGCCCTGATCGACATGAAGTCGCCAGAAAGGATTAAGGATGTACAAAGTTTAACTGGGAGGATCGCGGCCCTGAGTAGATTTATCTCGAAATCAACTGACAAGTGTGTCCCATTCTTCAATCTACTTAGGGGGAATAAGAAGTTTGAATGGACGGGAGACTGCGAACAAGCATTCCAGGCCTTAAAAACTCATATGGCGCAACCTCCCATCTTATCAAAACCAATCAAAGGAGAAACTTTGTATATTTATTTGGCAATTACCGAAGTTACTGCTAGTGCGGTACTAGTACGGGAGGAAGAAGGCGTACAAAAAGCAGTCTATTATGTCAGCAAAAGGTTGATCGGTGCGGAATTAAGATATCCGCCAATCGAAAGATTAGCATATTGCTTAATTCTAGCCTCCAGGAAGTTGCGTCCTTACTTCCAAGCCCATCCTATCACAGTTCTAACCGACCAGCCCCTTCGGCAAGTCCTCCAAAAACCTGAGGCGGCTGGAAGATTATTAAAATGGGCAGTTGAACTAGGGCAGTTCGATGTAACTTATTCACCGCGGGCAACAATAAAAGGACAAGTTTTGGCCGATCTTGTCGCGGAGTTCACCGAACTCCCAGGCAGTGAGCAGTGCGAACAACCTGAAGCGCCCATGCCTCAAGACAAAACTCCTTCGTGGAAGCTATTCACGGATGGTTCATCCAACGAATCCCACGCTGGAGTAGGAGTGATATTGATAACGCCAGAAGGGCATCGATTTCACTGCGCAATCAGGTTCGACTTCGCGGCGTCAAACAATGAAGCAGAATACGAAGCACTCCTAGCTGGATTGAGAATGGCCAAAGGTATGAGCATAAAGACGCTTGATATTTACAGTGACTCTCAGCTAGTCGTAAATCAAGTCCTGGGAGAATATCAAGCGCGAGGCTTAAACATGATGGCCTACCTGAATAAAACGAAGGATTTGCTAGCCCAGTTTACAAAGTACACCCTCCAGCAAATCCCGCGAGACCAGAATTCGAATGCAGACGCCTTAGCTAAACTCGCGAGCGCGAAGGACGCTGACACTTTGAACATTGTGCCGGTGGAAAGATTAAGCAAACCAAGTATACAAGCAACTGAGTCCAATATGGAAATTCGAATGGAAGATACATGGATGGTGCCTTACTTGGAGTATCTGACAAATGGTGCACTGCCAACAGATAGAAACAAAGCCAGGACTCTACAAAGGCGAGCTGCTAGGTACATACTGGTCGATGGTGTTATGTATCGAAGAGGATATTCAATGCCACTGCTCAGGTGCGTTACACCAGAAAAAGCTAAGGAACTCATGAGGGAGGTGCATGAAGGCTTCTACGGAGATCATGCTGGGGGCAGAGTTTGGCAAAAATGGTTCTAGGACAAGATTACTTCTGGCCAACAATGAACGAGGATTCAATGGAGTATGTACGAAGATGCGACAAATGTCAGAGGTTCTCCAAGATCCCACGAGCAGCTCCGAATGAACTAAAACAGATGCAGAGCCCATGGCCCTTCGCAGTGTGGGGGATAGATTTGATTGGATCCCTGCCAACAGGGAAAGGAGGAGTAAAGTATGTAGTTGTGGCAGTCGATTACTTCACAAAATGGGCCGAAGCTGAACCACTCGCAACCATCACGACCAAAAAAGTTCTTGACTTCGTCATCAAGAACATTGTATGCCGGTATGGATTGCCCAGAAAGATAGTTTCAGACAACGGGACCCAATTTGACAGTGATTTATTCACCGATTTCTGCGAAAGGCATGGAGTCATTAAAAGTTTTTCTTCAGTCGCACATCCCCAAGCGAATGGGCAAGTCGAAGCCGTGAACAAAACTCTTAAGGACACCCTGAAGAAAATACTTGAAGAAGCCAAAGGAGCATGGCCAGAACAACTGCCTGAAGTCCTCTGGTCGTATAGAACATCCCACCGAACAGCAACAGGGCATACCCCATTTTCCCTAGCCTACGGATATGAGGCCATGTTACCTGTCGAGTTAGAACCCCCCTCACATCGGCGTTTGACTACGACCAGGACGTGAACAGCCAGCTGATGATGGAGTCCCTAGACTCGATCGACAAGATGCGAGAAAAATATCAACTCCGAGTTGCTGCCTACCAGCAAAAAGTCGCCCGGTACTTTAACTCCAAAGTTAAAGAAAGAAAATTCAACGTCGGAGATTTGGTGCTACGATGAGTTTTCTTAAATACCCGCGACCCCACTGCTGGAGTGCTCGGACCTAACTAGGAAGGACCTTACTAGATTGAAGTAGTCCTTCATCCAGGCACCTACAAACTTGCACGCTTAAATAGAGATCTCGTTCTGCGCTATTGGAATGGAGAACACCTGCGCAAGTATTATCAATGAACAGCCCTTCTTAAAGGACTGGCTTGTTTAAATTTCTCTTTTTAATTTTTACAAGTTTTGCAAAGAGGGTTAGCCACGGTGTATGGCTAACTGCTCGTATATGTAAGATTCTATTTCAGAATCACTCGTAAAGACATGTTTAGTCCATTTTTAATACGAGATCATAAGGGACTGTGCTCAGCCAGTCATTCTTGCCAACCTTTGTGAATTTATATTTACAAGTATTTGTTCATTACGTGTGTTGTTTTGCTGTATTACAAGTATCAGTTTTACTACGAACAGGAATGTTCGAGCAGGTTATGGTCAAGGCAAGTGACCAAGGACCTAAAGCTCCTCGATCACTTGGGGGGCATATAAGGCACATCGATAGCAAAGCATACTTCTCAAGGTATGTAAACACATGAACAAAATAAGTGAAAGCATGCTACAGTACTTAGAGTATTTTTCAAAATTTGTGTTTGTTAAATCATGGCAAAGTACTATGCTAAGTTCGGTCATACGGACAAATGTTATAATAAGTAAAGATATTATATCATCAAGATTTAAGCTTTTACACCGCAAGCATCGCAGCTTGGGTGTAACTGTTCAAGTAAAAAGATTTGCTGCCCGTGCAGCAAAGTTTAAAAAAAAATGAAACTACTGTCTTTACATCACGACCCTTGGGTCGTATATCCAAAAAAGAAGAAAAAACAAATGAGAAGAATTCAAGAGGCATTCAGGGCTGGAGGACTCTGGGCAGCATCTTGGTTAGTCACGTCCTCAACAGCATCTTCTTCTTCCAAACCAGCGACGCTTGGAGTGGCAGGGGTCGCGGCTCTTGCCTCCTCTTCGGCCAGTTGGGCAGCACATCGGGCCAGCTCCGCAGTTCTGACTTCCTCTGGAAGGTAGCTAAAGTCAGCACCCTGATTGTGTTTCCAGAAATTGTAGAAACATCGGAGTGTTGTCCTCTTGTACTTTTCCAGATTCTTGGAGTTGTCAAGCTCCAACTGCTTCACTTTGCCCTCGAGGGAGAGAATAGCCTCATCCTTGGTCTTGAGTACCTCCCCCAGATGCTTGATTTCGCGGAGATGGGTTTTGTTGAACTCCTGGTACTCTTGCCTCAACTTGACCGCTGCTTCCTTCGCAGCTTCAGCCTCGGACAGCTTAGTCACCGCTGCATCCCTCTCTCGGATCACCGCCTCCAACTCCTTAGCCTGCTTAGCCTCAGCAGCCGAAAGCTCCTCGGCCGCCTTCACCTGATACCTCTCGATGGCTTTTGCCTCGGCCTGCTCGATGTAAGCCTGGGCTCGGGTACGAGCAGTAATGGCAGAAAGTAAGGCCTGTGCACAAAGAAAAAGGAGTTAGAACTTATCACGAGAACTAAAAAACTAAAGACTCGAAGAATAAAGAAACACTTACGCTGGAGATTTCGTTCAGAGCCCTGTTCAGGATCTGGTCGACTGGCAGCTCTTCAGCTTGAACCATTGCGACCCTAACACGCTCGCCTTTGCCAATGCGATCGAGGCGGTCCCTGGCAGATCAGATGGCACGGTTCCTGAGTCTGGCCCCATGAGCCTCTTCACGAGAAATATGCTCCCTGGCAGGCGCACCTGGAGGATTCGGCCGAACAGGAGTAGTTTGCTGTTCAGAAGAAGCTGAGGGAGGAGTAGGAGTTCGCCCAGTTGGCGCAGGACTTTGTCCAGTAGGCGTACCATGAGGAGGATCTTCTGATCGACCCTTCTTGGCTGGAGGGCCTCGACTGGATTCACCAGTTCTCTTCTTAGGCTTCCGTTGGAGTTGAGGAACTTCCTCTTCCTCCTCGGCCTGGTACATGTCAAAAATGTTGGGAGTTGACATATCTGCATGAAGATAAACATAGCAAGTTTATAAAAAGGAGGCAGGTGAGAGTAAGTTAGACAATTGAAAGGAGGTAACAAAGTAAATACCCAAGCTACAACTACTGGTCGCTACACTATTCAGGAGGTTGTTGCTCGGGAACCCCCTCGGCAGTGGCTTCATCCACCACGGGCCCTCTATTTTCATGGCGAGGAGCCAGGAGGCCAGACGACCTCAAGTTCTTTTCGAGCGTCAGGGTCTTGACACATTTTGCTGCATCAGACATCTTGGCTAGAGTGTTAGACCTCGACACCATGTTTGGTGTTGGGGTCGGACGTAACCAAGGGCCTGAAAAACAGATTAAGTTTGAGAAAAAAATGAAAGGAAACACTCTATGTTAAAGTATCGACCAGACGAAGACAAGTTTATACCTCCTCTCACGAAGGCCAAGTTGTCACTGGTTATGTCCGGAGTAAAGAAGTACTCCTTGTTGTAGTGCCCCACGTTTGATATATGGGTAGTACCACTCAAGAACGTCCGACCGGTCTCTTGGTGGCAGAAGTGGAAAAAGCCCGTCCCGTTGTGCTGTGGGTTGGACTTGAGGTCAAAAAGATAGTTGACCTCGTGGGGTGAAGGTTCTGGCCATTTGTTAAGTTTGTACAGGACATAGGGTGCGGCCAGCATTCTATATCCGTTTGGAGTTATTTGGAAGGGAGCGACGCCGAAATAATTGGCCACCCCCACAAAGAAGGGATGAAGAGGGAGATAAGCTCCCGCCTCGATGTGATACCGGGACCAGGCGCTGTTCGCCCCTCCTGGACAGTTAGCCCTCTGGTCCGCGGTGGGACGTATAATGGTTACCCCCGTGAGGGGGAATTTCCTGAAGCAGTTAGCAACCATTCGAAGGGTCACTGAACTGGCTGGGGGAGTATATCACTCGACATCAGGCGGATTCTGATAACGAGGATGAGCCCTAGTTTGGATATTAGGGTCAGGAACAAGATTTTCTCGACCGCTAGTCGAGGGGGCCCAAGCCTGCGAATCAGGCTGGGCAAGAGGAGTAGGGTTGCTTTCAGACTCGGGCCTTTTCTTGCCAGAATACTTGGAGCGGGCCATTGGAGAGGAAGGATGTGGTCTGAAAGAGGGTCGCGAGAAAGGAATCTTGTGGACACGAACAGCTGGTTGTTCTTCCTCCTCGAGCAGCTGGGCAAGAAGGTCGTCGTCGATGGATCTTTCACCTCCCCACAAATCTGGCATTAAAGTCTGCAAACAGAAGAATGGGGAGGTGAGGAAATAGAACTCTAAAAAGCTTTTTAGAATAATGCTGGTCAAATATAAAAGTTAGGCTTTTATACAACAGCATTCTATCAAAAAGCTAGTTTTTCTACACGAACAGTTTCAAAAGTGGATCAAAGGGTGAAAGTAAAAAGTTTTTCTGTAAAAGCTTTTTCAACTCCCCTTAGGGCAGGAAAAATTTATTTTTCAACTGGCTTAAAAATCGAAATGTTACTTCGGTTTTACGTCCTAAAAAGCATGATCCTGGGTTTTTAAACTAACTCGTAACTCTACTGCGCCTACAAAACATTCTGTCTACAAGCATTTTAAACCAGAAACAGAAAGACTTAAACAGTATACCACCAGAAGCATGCATCACGAGAAATTAGAAGCATGGGGTTTCGAAAACTTACCAAGAAAAGTGATCGTGAAGGTGGAAGAAAGGTCTTCGGAGATTAAAGAGTCCGCGTTCTGAGTCTTGGAAGTGCAGGAAAACGGTCTCCGGAGATGAATAAAGCTTTGGTTTTTAGGGTTTTCTGCAAAGATAATGGCGTGCGTAAAAAGAAAGAAGAGGCTCCGATGGTCTTATATAAGTTTGTCTCTGATATTAAAAAAGTGTAATCATTAGTTTTCCTTTTTCAAAGTATGGGGAAACGTGATGGCCGTCAGAATCATTTCTGGGGAACTGAAAAGACACGATTAGACAGAAGCGGGTTGCTCTTTTCAAGAACACACGAAGGGTTCTGACACGTCAGGAGGAGTTACCGAAGAGTCGTTCGTTCAAAGTTTATTTATTGTTCGTAGTAAATAAACTTTGGGGGGCAAATGTTATCCAATAAATTAGCATTGGTGACATGGAAAATAATCTCTTGACACGTGGCTGATACCTGGAAGCGTCTGCTAGAGTATCGACCAGGAGACACAGTAGAAGCAGGGCAAGCCTGTCTTACCCGCGACCAGTCTGGTCGGTAGTTCCGCATACAAGGCAACGTTTATGGGAAGATCTTTATGAATCCCGAAATTATCTCATACAATCTTCTGGATACCCGATTATTCAGGGAAGAATATCTGTAACAATCTCTTGTAACCCTCCTTGAGCCTATAAATAAGAAGAGATAGCTCAAGGGAGAGGGCTTTTTTCTTGGACTTTGGAATCATAGGTAGCAATAGTAATTCTCCAAGTAAATCTGTATTGTTCTTGAGAAGAGTGTGAAACTCATTGAACCCTGGTTCTTTGATCACCCTTCTGATTTTATATCAATATTATTTTAAGTGGACGTAGGTCATTACCAGATCCTGGGGCCGAACCACTATAAATTATTGTGTTTTCTTTACTTTTGTCATTGCGTTCTTCTCTATACATTCGTCCATATCAATCACGTTTTGACTCTGTGTCAGTTGGCCAAATCTTGGGTCAACACCAACCAACCTCTTCCTCAGAGTCCACCTGAGGACACTCCTCAGCAGGTGTCCCAGCCTGATGAGTCGCAGAACTATGAAGGTGGGGCGGAGTACAAGGAGGATTACTATGAGGAAGAGGCGGAGAATTAGGGGGAATACCACAACGAGGCTGAGGATCCCGAGATCCCAGAAGGAGTGGACCCCAACAAGGAGGATCCGGAGGTGACTAAACTGAGGCAGCAAGTCTTGGACCAAGAAACCAGGATTGCTGAACAAACCGAGGCCACTCGACGGATGCAAGAGTCCCTCCAAGCCTTGTAGGCTCTCATAGCTGCCCAGGCTCCGGCGGCCAATCCCCCAGCTGTGCCACCTCCAGAGACGCAACTACTAGCTCCGCTGGCCAGAAACGGCGCCCTTGAGGATGCGGGGCCGATCCCTCTAAGACAAGCTCCTGAGCAAGGCCCAAGAAACCCGGACAGAGAGAAAATGAATGCCGGGGCAAACTCCCAGAGGAAAAACCCTTTCGTCCAGAGAGCCGGGACCCGTCCCAGGCACTCCTTAGGAAAGAGAAGGTGCGCTCTGTCCCAGGACAGGGCCACCCGACCAATCCGTAAGGGACGTTGCCACAGGGTACCAGGCCCTGGTATGTCCCAGGGCAGGCTAGACGGAAGCAGTCTTTACATCCCAGTGCTTCACTGAACAAAAGCCGCCGAGAACAACCGCATAGCGACGAGCATCATGCCCTCAGCTCTAGGGACGATACATCCTGGGTAGACCTGCGAGATGGGCTGAATGCCCGAAACCAGCAGGCCCACAAGGAAAAGATCTGCCCCCGCGATGGTGACCTTAGAAACAACCTCAACGACAAGAGGAACGAGAGGGTTCCCTTAGAAGATGGTATGGCCAGGCAACTCATGGAGCAATTGGCCACCCTGAAAAAGGTCACAGACCACTTGGTCCGCAAACAGGAAGGAGATGACACTGATTCTGAGGAAGAGGACAAGGAGCCCTGTGCGAGGTACATTCTGAGCGTCATGATCCCTAAAGGATTCAAGATGCCAAGTCTAGCTGCCTACACCGAGAGCACCGACCCCCGGGATGATCTGTCCCGGTATAACCGATTAATGACCGTGGCCCATGTCAGTGACGACAGCAAATGCCTCTATTTTTCAATCACTCTAGGCGAGCCCGCAGAGGAAATGTGGAAGAGACTCAAGTCAGGATCCATCCAATCCTGGTCAGGACTACAGTCGGCGTTTCGCAAATCAGTGCCCTCGCCAACATTAAACAGCTCCCCGCAAAGACATTGAGAGCCTAAATCCATCGTTTCACTGAAGAGGCCTCCAAGACCAAGGTGAACGATGGGCAACGTCTGGTAGCGCTACAATCTGGGATCTGGGCTGGGTCCCCCTTCTAGGATGATATGCAGTGTAGCAAGGCAGCTTCCCTGGAGGAGTTCATAAGGAGGGTCCAAGGATTCATTAACTAGGAAGAGGCCAAATCCAAGCTTTTGGATGGCATCCGGCACCTTAGCACAATGCCCAAGCTTTTCCAGGATACGGGGTGCAATTTCTGGCACAGCAATACGTTGCTCCCCCGCTTGCCCCAGGATCGGCAGCCGCGCCTGGGATGACCTTCACCACGCCCACAGTGTATGGTCCTGTGTCTTCGGGGTATGCCCCGGTCTAGTCCACCCCTTTTTCTGGATATGGATCCACACTGGTTGTGTACAGTGCTGCCCGCGCCAGAGCCTAGCCATCCCAGGCGGGGGGAAATGAGGCGAGTGTAAACCCCAACCGGGGAAAGAGATCCGGCAAGGGTCAGAACCGGTCTGAGATGACTATAAATGCAAGAGGGGCCACGAGCCCCAATATTTGGAGTACACCAACTTGGTGGACACCAGGGAGAACATCTTCCTAGCCACAGAAAGGGTGGTGAATTACCGGAAGCCGACCCGCATGTTCAAAGGAGGAAGGAATCCGAGAGATACTAGCAAGCGGTGCGCCTACCATAAGGAGGTGGGCCACACAACCGAAGAATGCTGACAGCTCAAGGATGAGATTGAGAATTTGATCAAGTTGGGGCATCTCCACTAGTGGATCAGGATGCCTGCAGGAGTCCCGGGCCTGCCAGCAGCCCCCAGACAGTCCATGGCCCCGAGTGCACCTGGAGCATATCTACCTCAGGGAGGGTACGGAAAGGGTCCGGCAGCACAGGCCCCTCAGGGGGTCCCCGCTGTGCAAACACCTGGGCCTGGAATGCCCTACCCGTCCGCCCCCCCCCCCCCCTGAGTAGATGGCTTTGTGGCCACCATCTCAGGCGGGCCTCATCTAGGAGGGCCGTCCCGAAATGATAAAAAATGCTACCTTAGTGAGCTCGACCACGATCAAGAGGTATGCTCTCTGGTCCAGGCCCCTGCTCAACGCCCGAAGCTGATGAACCTCCTTATCACCTTCATGGAGGACGAAGCCCGTAACGCCATTTCCCGCACCATGACCCTCTGGTCATAGAGGCCCAGATCGCCAATAAATTGGTGTCCCCGGTGCTGGTGGATGACGGAAGCTCCGTCAACATTCTATTCAAGCTCCCCTTCGTCGGGATTGGCTTAACTGAAACAAATCTTACCTCATGCCCAACCCAGATCTACGGCTTCAATGGGGACGCCATACTCCCTATGGGAAAAATCTAGTTGCCCGTAACTTTGGGGAACGAGATGCAATGCTCGGTCAAGTTCTGCACGTTTGTAGTAGTGGATGGCCCCATTACTTATAATATCATTTTCGGTCAGCCTGCATTGGTCGAGTTCGGGGCTATCACCTTCATCCGTCATCTATGCATGAAATTCCCTTGTGATAACGGAGGGATGAGAACAGTCCAGGGAGATCAGAAGAGCGCCTGAAAATTCTACCATGTGTCCGCCCGGCCTATCTACATGGTCCGGGAGGAACCCCATGAGGAAGTCGTCGGCCCAGTTCTGCCTCCTCCAATTGGAAGAATTTTTTGGGAGGAGGACGAGATGGACCCGCGGATAGGAGACGACCGCGTACTGGAGCCCATGGACGAGATCGAGGAGGTGTGCATCAGTGACACCGACCCAACCAGGGTAATCCAAGTCGGGAAAAATCTGATAGCAGAGGTCCGGGCTGCCATCGTCGCCCAGGTAAAGGAGAACCAGGATATCTTAGCCTGGTTTCATTCGGATATGATGGGGATCAATCGGAACATCATCTGCCATGCCTTGAACATCGACAAAGATGCGACCCCGGTCCGAAAAAAACGAAGGCCCTTGGGAACAGAAAAGGCCGAGGCTCTCAAGCTAGAAGTCGAAAAGCTGTCTTTGATCAACTTCATCCGCGAAGCTATATATCTCGTATGGCTGGTCAACCCAGTTCTGGTACCAAAGCCGAACAGGACCTGAAGGACATGTATCGATTTCACGGATCTCAAGAAGGCTTGCCCTAAAGATTTCTTCCCACTTCCCCAGATCGATCAGATGGTGGATGCGACATCCAAGTACGAGATCTTGAGTTTCATGGACACATACTCCGGCTACAATCAGATCTCTATGCATATAGCAGACCAAGAGCATACCATTTTCCAAACCGACAAAGGGGTATAGTACTACATCGTCATGCCCTTCAGGCTCAAAAATGCCGGAGCCACCTATCAGAGGCTCGTCAACCGAATGTTCCAGGCCTAGCTGGGGTGGAACATTGAGGTCTATATTGATGACATGCTAGTCAATTCCAAAACCTCCGGGAAGCATTCTGACGACTTGGCCGAGGCCTTCGCGATCATTTGAAAGTGTGGGATGAAACTGAATCTCAAAAAATGCAATTTCGGCGTGGCATCCGGGAAGTTCCTGGGGTTCATAGTGAGTTTCCGGGGAATAGAAGCCAATATGGACAAGATTAAGGCACTAATTGAAATGCCCTCTCCCCGAAAGCATAAAGACGTGCAAAGTCTGACTGGGCGGATAGCCGCCTTAACCCGTTTTGTCTCGAAAGCCACAAACAAGTGCATCCCGTTCTTCAATGTTCTTCAAGGAAGCCAATGTTTCGAATGGTCAGTCGAGTGCGAAGAAGCTTTTCAAAAGCTAAAAGAGCATCTAGCTCAAGCACCGATATTGGCAAAAGCCGGTAGACGAGGAGCCACTATACCTCTATTTGGCCATGACCGAACATATAATCAGCGCCGAACTAGTCCGGGAGGATGAGAAAACCCAACTCCCGGTGTACTACGTGAGCAAGAGGTTGTTGGGGGCGTAGTCACGGTATCCGTTAATTGAAAAGTTGACATTTTTTCTGCTAATGGCATCCCGGAAGCTCCGGCCTTACTTCCAAGCCCACGCCATAAAAGTTCTGACCAACCATGCGTTGCGGCAAGTGTTGTAAAAACCCGTTTCGTGTCGAAGGCCACAGACAAGTGCATCCTGTTCTTCAATGTTCTTCAGGGAAGCCAACGTTTCGAATGGTCAGTCGAGTGCGAAGAAGCTTTTCAAAAGCTAAAAGAACATCTGGCCCAAGCACCGATATTGGCAAAGCCGGCAGACGAGGAGCCACTATACCTCTATTTGGCCATGACCGAACACGCAATCAGCGCCGCACTAGTGCGGGAGGACGAGAAAACCCAACTCCCGGTGTACTACGTGAGCAAGAGGTTGTTGGGGGTAGAGTCACAGTATCCGTTAATTGAAAATTTGACATTTTTTCTGCTAATGGCGTCTCGGAAGCTCCGGCCTTACTTCCATGCCCACGCCATAAAAGTTCTGACCAACCACGCGTTGCGGCAAGTGTTGTAAAAACCTGAGTCATCAGGAAGACTCTTGAAGTGGGCTATGGAATTGATTCAATTCGATATAGCTTACGTTCCTAGAGTCACGATCAAGGGACAAGCCCTAGCCGACTTCATTGTGGAATGCTTCGGAATCACCAAAGGGGACAATCCCGCAGATCCCGCGGCGCCCGTGTGGAAGGAATTCGGGGACGGAGCCTCGAATGAAAATGGAGAAGGGGCCGGGATCATTCTAGTTTCTCCACAAGGGCACCAGTTGCAAAACGCCCTGCGCTTCCATTTCAAGGCGTCGAACAATGAGGCTGAGCACGAGGCCATGCTGGCTGGGTTGCGGTTGGCCCGGGAAGTAGTGGCCGTGAACATGGAGATCTATAGCGATTCCCAGTTGGTTGTTAGACAAGTCTCGGGAGAAAATCAAACCAAAGGGGAGAAGATGGCTTCTTATGTGACTCAGAGGAGAGAAATGCTGCAAACGTTCAAGAGGCACTCTATCCGCTAGATCCCCAAGGAGCAGAACGTGTTCGCTGACACGTTGGAAAAATTGGCCACCCATGCAGAGGCGGAGCTGTCTGGCCTGGTCCCGATCAATCATCTCCCATCCTTAGCATTCGACCCTCCGTGATCAACGCCATCGACCACTCCGCATCTTGGATAGGACCCATTGTCCACTACTTGACAACCGGAGAGTTGCCAGCAGACAGGCCGCAGCCAGGAAGCTTCAGTACTAGGTCCAAAGATACGTCATGATGGACAGAAAACTCTACCGCAAAGGGTTATCCATGCCATACCTCAGATGCATATCTGAGATTGAACTGAGTGCAATCATGCATGAAGTGCACGAAGGCTTTTGCAGAGATCACACAGCTGAACTCAGTTTGTCAAAAAAGATCCTGCGCCAAGGATATTTCTGGCCAACCATGAAGAAAGACTGTGTCGATTACATCCCCAAATGTGAGCAGTACCAAAGGTACGTAAAGATCCCACGAGCCCCTCCAACAGAAATAATCTTGATGACGAGTCCCTGGCCCTTCGTGGTATGGGGGATCGACCTGGTAGGATCGCTCCCGACCTGGAAGGGAGGGGTGAAGTATGCCATCGTGGCCGTCGACTGCTATACCAAGTGGGTTGAAGCGGAGCCCATGAATAGAATCACCTCGAAGAAGGCCTTGGATTTCATCATCAACAACATTGTGTGCCGGTACGAGCTCCCCTACAAGATTGTGTCCGAAAACGGAAAGCAGTTCAACAGCGTCCACTTCACAAATTTCTGTGAAAGACATGGTATCGTCAAATACTTCTCCGTAGTCGCCAGGCCTCAAGCGAACGGGCAAGCAGAGGTTGTCAACAAAATCTTGAAAGGAACATTATAGAAAAAGCTCTAAGCCTGCAAGAGCAAGTGGTTCAAAGAGTTGCCCCGCATGTTATGGGCTTACCAGACCAATGAAAGGACGTCTACCAGGCACACTCCTTACTCCATGGTGTACGGGTGCGAAGCCGTCATCCTGATAGAAACGGTCGTCCCGTCCCATAGAAGAGACACATACGATCCCGCCCAGAACCACGCCTTACTCCAGGAATCCCTAGATCTCATCGAGGAGATCCGGGAAGATTCACAAGTTCAGTTGAAGATGTACCAAGGCAAGATCGCTCGACATTTTAACTCAAAAGTGAAAAGCCGAAGGTTTGAAACCGGCGATCTGGTCCTACAATGAGTCTTCCCTGCAACCCAAGATCCGGGAGCAGGGGTTCTGGGCCCGAATTGGGAAGGGCCGTATGAAATCAAACACAAAGTGTGCCCGGGAACATACCGTTTAAAACGGCTTGACGGTACAAAAGTCCCAAGGGCCTGAACGCGGAGCATCTCCGTAAATACTATCAGTAGTTAGGGGAACGTGTACTAGTTTTATATTTTCGTTGTAAACAATGTACGCCTCAGGGAGATTCCTTGAATAATAAGAATGGCATGTACAAAATGTCATAAGGAAATATTATCAAATAATGAAAATTCTAATCTGCTTCCATAAACAAGTGACTAGAGACCAGTCTCCACACACTTAGGGGGGTATCTCCGGTATGAACAAACCCAGTTGGACACGAGGCTCAGGCCTAGCCCCGCCCCAGACCAGAAAGGTCTGGGCGGTACAAACCCCATGGGACCCAAGACTAGTCCCGCCCCAGACCAACAAGGTCTGGGGGGTACAAACCCCATGGGACCCAAGGCTCAGGCCTGTCCCGCCCCGGACGAATGCTGTCTGGGGGTATGATAAAGAGGACCCAAGGCTCAGGTCTAGCCCCGACCCGGATGTGCGTAGTCCGAGAGATAAAATATCCAGTAGGACGTATGGGCTAGCCCGCGTCCTAACATTTGGTTGACCGTGCATGGTCCCAAGCAACCAAGTATCCATCCACGACATTTCTACAATAGCTCAGGATCATTAGAGCACGGGTCCCAGGTATAAGTTGTCTAAAATTAGTCTTATAAATGGCCCAAGTCGTGGGAACCTAGTCTAGGTTTAAAAATAAGCTAATTAACTAAACCCCGATGTCCAGACCGTCATATTTTCAACAATGAGGACTAGACGAATAGATTCTGTGATAATTATCAACTCCTTAATAGCCCAAGCCGTTGGAACATGAGCAATAAGATTAAAGTGAGTTGATAAGATTAAGTTAGGAATAATCTAGTCCAGGTCGTTGGAATCGGGACCAAACACTCAACTCATCCATGCACAGTGGTAAAACACTTGGTGAAAGCTTAACAGATGAAAATGGGAAAGCAATATGCAAAAGATAACGAGGATAAAACACCAAAAATTGTCTTAGACACATCCGCATTAATAAAAGTATTACAATTAAAAACAAAAAACAGTCCTGAGTATAGGCTTCGCCAGGTCCAGAGGCTCCGCGTCGGCCTTCTCCTTGGCCTCAAATTTGGCTCTCTTCGCAGCGGGGTTGGGATAGAGCAGGAGGTTCATATTTTTGTCCTAGACCCAGGCCATATAGATGGCCTCATCGAAGGTGATGCCCAGCAAATCATCTGCCTGCTCCTTTGCGCAGCGGGTCTCGTCATGCGCCTTCACCTCCTTGTGAAGCAAGCCATCCAATTCGTGGAATCGAGCCTCCAGACCGTTGACCCTCTCCCGGTCCTGGATGGATTGAGTCACAGTCGCATCTTGCGAAGCCTTTACTCGAAGAAGCTCTGCCTCCAGATTGGCCACCAACTCACCAGTCTTAGTTTCCTTCTGGGACAGAGCCTCTTCAAGCTGAAACTTAACCCGGGTGAACTCCGCGTGATCCGCTTTGGCCTTAGCAACCACTTTGGCCAGGGCTGCTTTGGCCTGGGATGTCTCCCTGGCCAGGGCCTCCTTAGTGGCTTCCCTTTGGTTCATGGCCGCCTCCAGCTCCGACTAGGGCATCCCCATCTTCATGGCAGCCTCAGCCACCAAGTCAGCATTCCAATGGGATAGTAAAGTATCCTGGAACAAAGAAAAGTCAGAAGAGACCTTACTAAGCAAGGAAAGGAGAAAGAAAAGATGCAAAGTGAACTTACAGCAGTAACTTGGTGGTGGAGAGCTTGGGAAATGAACAACATGTCCTGATTTGCGACAGTGGCGTATCACTTCAGTTGAAGATTGGACATAGTGTTCCCCACTTGGTCCAGTAGATCCGTCGTGAACGGGGTCGTGTCCTGCCCTAGTTTGGGGCGAAAACCCATCTCGGCGACCAGGCCGATCCACGATTGGGTGAGGGGCACTGAAGGCTGCCGGGCGATCATCAAATTCAACCTGATGACGGATCGTCAGGGCCTTGTAAACCTCCTCCCTTCTTTCTCGGTTGCTTTCCCAGGTCCGAGAAATGAGTTTGGACTACTCGTCCCGCAGAACGGCCTCCCCCTCCTCAGGTAAGGCCGGGTGGACGGGGAGGGTCGGTGCTGGAGCTCTTTGGCTGCAAGGCGACTCTCCCCGGATGACTCCCCAGCCGAGCCAGCCTGCCACATCTTGGCCCTTTCGGTTCATGGTTCTGCCTCCTCAGCGCCCAAGTCCGCGGCTCTTTTACTAGGGCTCCGGCTTTCTGTAGGTTCCCGCTCTAGGTCGATCACCGGGGGGTGAGTGGGAAGATCAGGGACAGTTGCCGGGTCAACGGTCGTGATCGGGACCACTACCAAGGCCGCCTCGCTGGGTCAAAGCTCCAGCCTTGATGTCTGTTTAGACGCGTTCTTGACAGCCTTCCTAGCCGTGGCCCTCGCCTTGGCGGCCCGGGTCTCCAAGAACTGCTTCATCTTGTCCATGGGGTCGGACATATCCGAGTCTTCTGAAATACACAAACAAAATAGAGTTAGTGCAGCGAATAAGCAAGCAAAGAGATCAAGACTAAAAGTGATCCTGGATGAACCCTTATCTAGGCCCCGGACCTGACTCAATTCTGCTAATGCAAAACAGTAGACTCTGTGCCCCATGTCGTCCAGGTGTAGAAAGTCCCCGTATTGAAGGAACCTGGACGAGTACATGAGGATTTCCGAACCTACGGGAATGGGAGACGAAGGTCTCATTTCCCCTTCCACCCCGAACACGGGGCCTCGGTGTGCTAGCCTAACCCTAACTAAGTCCCCAACTTGGGGAGCATAAGTCAAAATCAAAGGTTAGTTACCTCACCCTGATACACGAGCTCCAGGGGTCCCCACGTTTGGCGGTACCTCGTCGAAGAGGGCTTCCAGCTCCTCGGAAGTGACCACCTCCCTCTGCTAAGCTTGGTCCCTCATTCGTTTGGTCGCGTCCGCCAGTGTCGCGGCCTCCACAGCCCTGATGTGTTCCAGGGTCAGCTCCTCCCTCAGTGCGGGGTATTTCTCTCATTGTTTACCCTGGAGGCTTGGGGCCTGGATCGTTTGATGGGCCGTGAGCATCCCGATCACTCGAAGGTTGTCAGTGGTGACGTAGCCCCCCACATCCAAATCCTCCACGTTTAGCTTGGAGTAAAGTTTCTTCCTGTCCAGGATGAACTGGGTGAAGGGAGTCTGGGCATAGGGTCTTGCCGCCCAAGACAATGAGTTGAAAGTGAAGAATAAGAAACCAAGACAAAAAAAAAAAAAAAAAAGGGAAGCCAGTGATCAGGAAACCACTTACCCACTCGCTGGAAGTCCAGCATTAGCGTGGGGTTCTTTTCTATAAGAAACTCGGACGTCATGAACCAGTATTCTCTGACGTCCGGGGGATGCTTCCAGGTGCTGGTAGGAGCAGGGTAGTTGCCCCGCTTTTAAGCCTGTAGAAGCCGTCCAGGGACTTGTCCTTGACGTTGAATTGCGACTCCAGCTTGTAGAAGTACAAGACTTCTGTCGGGGTTAGCTCTGGGATCTCCTTCGCGACATAGAAGACACGCCATCCCACAAGCAGTTGGTATGCTTGGGGCAGAAGCTGGAAAGGTACAATCCCCACGAACGTCAGGAATTGCACGAAATAGTTGTGGAGCGGGGGCGTGGCCCCCGCACTGATATGGCCTACACTCCAGGCCCCGAATCAATGCACGGAGGTGTGGGCCTTCTCCTCTTTCCTAGCCAGGCGGTTGTGGAACAGTCCGGGAGTTGAATCCACACCGAAACGGTTCTCCAAGGCATACAACATCTGGTAGCTCTGGAACAGGTTCGGCACCACGTCCATCTCCCACCTGGTTCCTTTGGGAGTCTTAGACCCGGGCAGAGTGATGGGGGCCGCATTGACTTACTCCTCTAGATGAAGGATGACGTCCGAGGTCATGGCTAATGATTTGGGAACAAAACCAAATAAAACAAACAAACCAAGCAGTCAGTACCGAAACCCAAGAAGGATTGGTTAAGGTACGGGGGCTCTCCTATGAACTGCTTGGAAGAGTCCTCTCCGGATCAGGTCCGGGATCACCAAGGATCTGCAAGATCCTAATCGGGAACAGAAAAGAAAAGACTACACTCCTAAGCCAGGCCATCACCACTTGTCCGGGAATCACCTGAACCAGAAGGGGTCCAGAGCAGCCTGGACCAAGTTTTCTTTCCCTAACACTCTAATTCTAAGCACAGTCAAGACCTAGCAACCTAATCAGATAAGCAAAACAACATAAAATTTATATATGTATATATGGAGGTGTAAAGACGAAGGTAAGGAAAGCTTACAGTAAATTGCTGGTCGTGAAAAATGGTGGTTGTCCGGCAACAGTGATGGTAGAATCTCTGTCTTGAACAGTTGGAAGCGATTCAGCAGCTCGTCGAGAGGGCAGGCTGGTGTCTTCTACTCAGGCGCGGGTGCAGATATCGGAATCGTTGCAAATAGGTGACGGCAAAGACGGAGCAAACGGCGGAAGATGTCATCGGCAAGCTCGGTCATAAACAAATCCTTCGAGTTTCTTTTTCTGGCTCGAGAATGTAACGGTTTCAAATGAAAGCCTGAGGGGTATTTATAAGAGCCAAAGTCCTGGCTTTGATCTAACGGTTGGGATCGATTCCCCCTATCGGATGGTCCAGGATCCTGCAAGGATATTAATGGATCTACTCGAGTGTTGTATCATGATACCCCCGAGGCGCGATCTGCGCTGCTCTGATCCAGCATCCCAGAAAGAGAAGCACCTCAAAGTCCGCCGCATCCTACAATCCTCCTTGTCACAGAGATAATAATGGAACATGTTCGTGCGGATGGTACGCTTCGTGAATCGAGCTGACATAATAGCCCTAGCATAGTGACCCTTGAGGTATTTGTTAACCTTTCAAGATCGCGTGCCATCAATGCAACAATTTCTAGGGGGCACGTGCATCCCCTACAATGAATTGGGCCCTTGGTAAATGAACCCGGACCCTAGCAAACGGTCTGCGCTCGTGGGGCGCGAGCCAGGTCAACGTGGCAGGCGGTGGCTCCACACTCATCCGGCACGCGGTGCCCCTCCCCGCTGGCCGTTGCTCTGGGAAACGAACCAGGAAAATGCCAGGGAAGATTCGAGACTAAGACAAGCCTCCACCGAGCAAGCCCGGATGAAGGCTTGGGGGGTAAATGTTATCTCTGTTTCCTTCCTGGCGCCCGGGTCTTCGCTTGGAGCCCTCAAGCCGCCCAAGTGAGTTTTGGGTCCGGCCCAGGCCCGTTTGGCAAAGAGTAAAATAGAAGTCAGCAGGCCAAGTCTAGGTGAGGCCCAAAGGGCATCTGGGTAGGATCATCCGGCATGGTCAAGCAGGAGATAGTATGAGAGGCTTCTAGATAACAGTCGGGATCGAAGCGAATAATCACGGAGCCTGGTAAACGGTCCGGGCTCCTGGTTAATGATCCGGGCCCATGGTGAATGGTACGGGACCTTGACGAATGGAGGGGGACGTGGGTAAACGAACTCGGATCGGTTCTCCGAGGTTGGCAAGATAAAGCATTCGTGACCCTGACTTCGTCCCATGAAGTGTGGGGGTTGTCCCCATGCTTCACTTGTTGAAAAGGCTACCTCAGGATTGTACGTCTTTGGTTCAGACCTGCGCCGCCACTACTCTGACCAATCTTGTCAGCTGAATCTGCCTCGTAGCTTGAAATGCCCAGCCCAAAGCTCCATTTTGTCACGTGACAGATTTGGTTGGGGCTGGCCCAACCCTTTGTATTGGGCTTCTAGAAGAGAGGCCAGCAATATTTATACCTTTATTGGGCCCGGGTCAGCCCGGCCCAAGCCCAGTACACCTGTGAACCTATAAATACATGTAGTAAGGCACTAGGGAAAGGATCTCTTTTTAGCATATATACAGTT
The DNA here is from genome assembly GCF_963169125.1 of Humulus lupulus. NCBI lineage: Eukaryota > Viridiplantae > Streptophyta > Magnoliopsida > Rosales > Cannabaceae > Humulus > Humulus lupulus. The sequence goes on along the minus strand of NC_084802.1, from coordinate 143,236,582 downwards.
ACTCTGCTGAAACTGGTAGAAACTTCCATTGTTGTAGATTCTCTAAGATCTAATACAACTATCTCGTGGACTAAGGCTCATTAACGTCCCAACCATGTAAAAATTGTGCTTACAACTTCTAAACCCTTTCTCCTTAATCTCTCCTATCTTTTAATATTGTAGTTTCCTAAAAACATGGTAAATAGTAAAGATAGATGAATGTAATGGGTAATTATGAAGATCACATTAAAGTATAGAAATAAGCTCTTTTATAATTATAATGTAATATGTAATTAATTATATTCATAGGGTTGTTAATAAAATAGTAATTAATTTTGAATTGATTGATTAGTTTAATAAAACATATTTTTCTTAAAATAGTAAGTGGTAGAATGTGAATATCTCAATTTGACATATATTCTCCATTATTAGTACAACACAGTGAGATATGAATAGGGCCTCGAGGTAGATTTTTTTATGTCCCCCTAAAGAAGCTTTCTAGACATATTAATACCAAGGTTGGCTTCTTTCGAAGATAGGAAGGAGTGATGTATTTTAGGCTTGATCGACCCTAAGACGGCACTGTAATGCCCTACTTCCTTAGAGTCGTTACTAAGTGAGATTAAAATGTGCAATCAACTCGCTAAACGAGGTTCTTAAAACAAAAGTGTGATTAAGTTAAAGTCTAGGCTGTAGTCTTAAAAAAAAAGTACTTTATTTCATTAAAAGTTCAAGAGTTTAACATTCAGGATCCCATACTTCAGTTTATAAAATATTTGCAACTCAAAACAAGTTTATAAGTAATTAACCATCAAAACTAGGGTTTGTACAGCCATTTCTCAAAAATATCCCCAACCAAAGCAGTCGGGCAAGCCGAACATGTACGCGCCGCCCCCACGCTATCCGTACTCATGGCTGGTTGACTCTCTCTTTGCCCTTACCTGGAACACGGAGCACCCGTGAGCCGAAGCCCAGCAAGAGAACTCAAACAGTACATAACATATGCATAATATACAGTCATTACAGCAAATATCTCAAATCTAGTTAGACAGTCCATATAATCTAACACATATACGGCCATGCCGTCCCAGAAGCGTTACCAAAGCCTGGGATCTCGGTCTACACCATAAGGATATCCCATGTATCCATTGGGGTCTCACCCTAGCCACGATCACTACATGTGCTAAGTGGTACTCCCGGCCTCACTGCCGTTCTCGGCCCTTCGCCGTTCCCGACCCTTCGCCGTTCATTATGCTTTTACCATATTTAGCATTCTCAAATAACAATCAAATATACAATCATTCATATTAAGCTATATCCTAGCAATGATACAATTTAGGGCCGCGCCCTGCAACAATTCTATGGGCCCAAGCCCTGCTCTACGGGTGTTACAGCTCTCTTACCTGTATCCCGAGCTTCCGATGCCCCAAAGCCGCGAGCACGGTCCTCTAACCCGAGCCTCTCCAAAGACCTAGTCACACACACATAAAACACCCTTTAATGCTAACCAATCCAAATCCACTTTCCGGGGCCAATCCCACACTCTCGGAACCCCCAAATCCCTAAAACATTACATCAAAGACATCCCCCGAACCCCCGGAGCAAAAGCTCAAAATTGCAAAATTTCATGTTCTGAAAATGGCCTAGCGCCGCGGCGCCCAGCAAGTCAAAGAGCCTCCCCCTGCCCAGAATCAGCCTCGCGCCGTGGCGCCCAAGAACAGAGCCGCGGCGCTCCATCGCGAACCCAGAAATCTGGGTTTTTCCCCTACATTTCCCCGAGCCAAAACCACTCCAAATCATTCCAAACTCATACCTAAGCCCCAAAACAAATTCAAAACCCCAAATAAACCCTTTAACAACCTATAAACATCATAGACAACCCCAATCACATAATCATATTTCAAAATTCCACTTTTTAGTTTCAAATTTCATAAACTTAAACCATGGCTTCCAAGACTTAAACCATAGCTTGAAAATTGTAAATCATGCCTCTAAAATCCTAAACCACACCAGATACGAAAATTAAGCATGCTAAGGATTCTTACCTCAATCAAACTCAGCTTGAACTCCTCTCAAATCCAGCCTCCAACCTCTTTCCTCTTGATTACCCTAGTTGAATTCCAAGTGAAACCAGCCATATCCCCTTTAGATTCCACATTCATTCTCTGAAAATTCAAACTTAAATTCAACAAAACAGAGTTCTAACTCTTACCTCTGAATAACCTTTGCCTAAGCTTGATCTTGATTACTTCAAACCCCTTGATTCTCCTACCAAGACTCAAATTCAGCTTCCTTCTTCTGCTTTTCTTTTGCTCTATCTCTAGGTCTCAAAATTTAGCATAAACCACTATCACCAAGTGTTATACGTGAACCACCCTTTCCCTTCAGCTCAAGCTTATCTATCCCTAGCCAATTGACCATTTTACCCTTCCTTACATATCCCTTCCTAACTAAACCTCAAGGGCTCTCTTGTCTTTTATTATCTATTACAATTCTACCACTTCTTCCAACCAAACTTGTTACTCTCAGTGGTTACTAACGGTTACACAAGTTACCAAATTACCAGTTACCATTAACTCACAAGAACCCAACTACAAAGTCCCCAAAATACCCCTAGGCTCCTCCTGAGCTGGGTATAAAATCCCATTGTGACTTTTGAGTTATCAAGCTCTCTAGGACCGTCTCGGCACGTGAATCACATAATATCACCACATCCACGCGGTACAAATCACATAATATAATTATCACATTTATGCCCTCAACGGGCTAAGATTACCAATTACCCCTATCACGCAAGCGGGGCCCACATGCATATTTATACCACCTAAACATGCATCCTAATCACATATTCATTTAAATTCACATATTATCATATTAATTCACTTATTTCCCTCCAGGCACGCTAATCAAGGTCCTAAACCTTATTAGCAACTTAGGGTGTTACAATTATCCCCTCCTTACAGGAATTTCGTTCTCGAAATTTCCTGAATAACTCGGGATGCCACTCCCGCATCTCGAACTCAAGCTCCCACGTCGCCTCCTCAAACTTGCTGTTTCTCCACAACACTTTAACCAAGGCGATGGTCTTGCTCCTCAAGAGTTTGTCCTTCCAATCAAGGATCATAACAGGCTTCTCCTCGTATGATAAATCCTTGTCCAACTCTAGGTTCTCATAGCTCAACACATGAGTAGTATCTGTTGACGGTGAGAACTCGTCAACTAAGTTGAGTTGGAAAAATTATCAAATCTAGATCACTAATCGGAAAGCTGTAAAAACTTGAACAATAACTCAAGAACAATGATAGAACAATAATGAAGAATTCAATCTTTCATTCACACTCAAGCCTCTGCTACAGTAAAATTTCCAACTCCCTTTCAGGTGGTCTTAAAGTTTATTTTATAGTAGGCTCTAATGGCCTTAGGTACATAGTGGTTCAGGAGACCATAGGGTACATAAGTACTATGTCAGGGGAATGGCTTCAGAGGTTGTGGTCGTACATCCAGCACAGGAGCAGGTGTCAGGAGAATGCCTCCACTACTTGTCTGTGCCCATGTCTGATGAGTGGTGGCAGGCGTAGTGGCGCAGGAGGTAGTGGTGTCAGCTCTGTCCTATGGCCGTAGACGTACGGACCATGAATCTTACCCTAGCAGTCTCACTGGCACTGGTATCCGTACTCAGTACTAGGTCGTACAAGTATGTCCTATTCGACTCGTACTGGAGCCCCTAAGCATAGGGGTCTCAAGGTGTAAGGAATGGGACCCTTGGTGTGAGGTGGAGATCTTGGGTCCTTGGCATGAGAGACCTGAAGCCTCTTGAGGTCACTCACGAGTCTGGGCGATAGGCATGTGGCCCTGGAAGATGTCTAAGGATGCGTGACGAGACGCCCTCCTTGCGACCCCCTTGATGGCACGGCTCCCTAGCTGTTCAGGAGGCCCTCCTCCTCGCAAGTGGCCATGTGATGGTGTGCGCAAGCCTCCTCGGAAGCTCTCACAAAGCATGCTTTCAATATAGTGCTCTGCCTCGTTATATGAGGCTCTCAATATGTCGCGTCCTCGGAGGAGCCCACCCCTCGCCTGGCCCCTCGCCCGAGTGTTGGCCTCGCGAGATGGGTGGCCTCGCCCATGGTCTGATGCGCGCAGATGGGTGGCCTCGCGAGACGAGGGCCTCGCGAGATGGATGGCCTCGCCCATGGACTGGTGCGTGCGGATGAAGGCCTCGCGAGAGGGGTGGCCTCACGAGAAGGGTGGCCTCACCCATGTGTTGGCCTCGCGAGATGGGTGGCCTCGCCCATGGTCTGATGCGCGCGGATGGGTGGCCTCACGAGACGAGGGCCTCGCGAGATGGATGGCCTCGCCCATGGACTCGTGCGCGCGGATGAAGGCCTCGAGAGAGGGGTGGCCTCGCAAGATGGGTGGCCTCGCCCATGTGTTGGCCTCGCCCATGGTCTGATGTGCACGGATGGGTGGCCTCGCGAGACGAGGGCCTCGCGAGATGGATGGCCTCGCCCATGGACTGGTGCGCGCGGATGAGGGCCTCGCGTATGGCCGAGGTGAGGTGGGTGGACGAGATAGGCCTCGCGAGGCTACTGAGCCTTGGTACCTATGCCTTGCCAATGTGGGCCACCTGGCATCGACTCCACGGGGAACAAACCCAGACTCATGTCGTGATGGTGCGATGGCTTCCCGAGACGACGGTGGCCCAAGGGCCTTGCCTCGGCCTCATATTTTCTCTTGATGAGATTATGAGCATCAACAGTATCTGATACATATTTCTGAAGCATAGACACATGAAACACGTCATGAACCCCTGATAGAGCTGGAGGCATTGCTAACCTGTAAGCTACCTCACCAACTCGTTCCAGAACCTCAAAGGGGCCAACAAACCTGGGACTCAGCTTGCCCCGAACACTGAATCGTTTCACTCCTCTTAGGGGTGAAACCCTGAGGAACACATGATCGTCGACCTGAAACTCCACATTCCTGCATCTCAGATCTGAGTAACTCTTCTGGCGTCTCTGGGAGGCAAGCATATGAGTTCTAATCTTTTCAATTGCCTCATTGGTCCTCTGAACCTCTCAGGACCCAGATATCTTCTCTCACTTGTTTCATCCCAGTGTATCGGTGACCTGCACTTCCTTCCATATAGCATCTCATACAGAGCCACTCCGATAGTCGCCTGATAGCTGTTATTGTACGAAAACTTAATCAATGGGAGATACTTGCTCCAAGATCCCCCAAAATCTAACACACAGACTCGAAGCATGTCTTCTAGTATCTGAATTGTCCTCTCAATCTGCCCATCTGTCTGAGGATGGTAAGCGGTACTGAACCGTATCTGTGTGCCCATTGCCTTCTGCAGGCTCTCCCAAAACTTGGAGGTGAAAGTGGGGTCTCTGTCGGATACTATCGACCTCGGAACCCCATGAAGTCAAACAATTTCCTTCACATAAAGCTCAGCATACTGCTCCACAGTATAAGTTGTTCTCAAAGGTAAAAAGTGGGCGGACTTAGTATTCCTGTCTACAATCACCCACACCGAATCATGCTGACCCACAGTCTTCGGTAATCCAACCACAAAGTCCATTGCAATATCCTCCCACTTCCACTCAGGAATCCCTAGAGGCTACAACAACCCTGTTGGCCTCTGATGTTCAACCTTAATCTGCTGACAAGTTAGGCACCTTGCCACATAGTCTACCACATCTCTTTTCATGCCTGACCACCAGTACAAAACTTTCAAGTCTTAGTACATCTTCGTAGTACCCGGGTGTAGAGAATATGCGGTGGTGTGAGCTTCATCTAGAATCTCCTGTTGAATATCTGGATCAGTTGGAACACAAATCCGCCCTTTGTACCTCAACAGGCCCATTTCAGAGATAGAGAAGTCCTTAATCGCTCCAGCTAGGACACTCTCCCTACGCTCAACTAACTGGGGATCCTTTCCCTGTGCTTCCTTAATCCTCTCAAGGAGCGTTGATTGAAGAGTTATGTTGGCTAACTTACCAACCATTAACTTTATACCCGCTCTGGCCATCTCCTCAGCCAGTTTGTCTGATATCTGTCTTGAACTATACAACTGACCTGGGCCCTTCCGACTCAATGCATCAGCCACAACATTAGCCTTCCCAGGATTGTAACGCCCTACTTCCTTAGAGCCGTTACTAAGTGAGTTTTTAAGACAAAACAGTGTGCAATGAACTCGCTAACCGAGGTTTTGAAGCAAAAGTGTGACTAATAAAAGTTAAGACTGTAATCTTTGAAAATGCGTTGACTCAATAAAAACTTCTAGTATTAGACAATTGGGATCCCAAAATAAGGTTTGAAAACTATTTACATCTTGAAATAAGTTTACAGTTGATCAGTTACAAAATCATAGATTATTACAGCCATTTTCAAATAAACCCCCAACCAAAGCAGTCGGGCAGGCCAAACATGTACACGTCGCTTCACGCTCTCCGTACTCATGGTTGGTTGACTCAGTCATTGCCCTTACCTGCAACACAGAGCACCCGTGAGCCGAAGCCCAGCAAGAAAACTCATGCAGAACATAACATATGCATTTATACAATTTATCCTAACAGATAATCCACATACATAAAAGTCGACCATTAGACTAAGCAAACACGGCCATGCCGCCCCAGAAACCTTACCAAAGCCCTGGGGTATCGGTTCTCACCGCGAGGATAACTCATGTATCCCTTGGGTCCCACCCTGAATATAGCATAACACATGAATTCACCGGGCCCCGCCCTGACTATAGCATCCCATGTGCTAGGTGTTACTTTCGGCCCACGACCGCCCCGGCCTACGCCGTACTCGGCCCTTGCCGTTCATTTCATCATAATCACACATATAGTACATTCGAAATAATCATTCACATACATCATGATTCATTTAAGGTTAAACATTTGCACATAATACAATCTGGGCCCATGCCCTAACCTCGGGTGTTATAGTTTTCTTACCTTTCCAATCAATAGCTTAGATCACCTGACTCCTTGAGCACGATCCCACTCGAGCCTTAGCGCACACCTAGGCACAAACATAGGTCAAAGTCAACACCGAACCCCAAGTCCGAATACCTAGCCTCGGGACCAATCCCGAGCCCCCGGGAAGTCCCAAATCCCCAAAACAAAGTGGCGGAAACAAGCCCCGAACCCTAGGTCAAAATCCCTCATCAAAACTCAAAAATTCCCCTCTGTGAACAGTGCAGCGCTACAGCGCTCTAAAGAGGGCGCTGTAGCGCTACGAGCAGAATGCACCCCCCCAGAAACAGGGACTAGCGCTACAGCGCCCACTGACTAGCGCTGTAGCGCTAGTTGCAGCCCAGAAAACCCAAAATCGCATTTCTGCGATTTCCTTCAACCAATTCAATCCCAAACTTGTCCAAACCTTTTCCAAGCCCAAAATCAAGCTTATACACACCTCACACTCAACCCAAGCATCCCAAGAACTCAATCCCAAGCTCAAGCAACCCAACAACTCAAAATCTACCATGAACAACCCTAAACCAGAAATTCATGAAAACCACAAAGATAGAGTCTTAGAAATCATACCATTGCTGCAATTTCGACCTTGATTCAACCCTAGGCCTCCTTAGCTTGCTCATCATCAAAGCTTGACCTGCTTTTCCCCAAAAGTCCCATCCATTTAGCTCAAAAACACAGCTCAAAACCAGTAAAGCCCTAAAACTGAAATCCTCAAGAAATTACCTCAAGTTTCAGATGTTCTTGCTAATCCTTGCCAAGTCTTCAAGTGTGACCTTAAGATTCTTGATGCACAGCCTATCCTAGCTCCCCACTGAGCTTGACCTCAAGAAAAATGAAGAGAAGAGGTGCTAGAACCCCCAAACCGATCCCTTAGAAAACCCATCAGTTTTCTCTCTTTTCTTTCTTTCCTTTTTCCTTTCTTTTTCAGCCCCTTTACTCTATTCTACCAAATCCACTAAGTGTATAAAGCCTTATTTATTCTATCTTCAAAAGCCAATTGACCAAAATGCCCTCCCTATTAATTCTAAACCCTTTTACCCAAGTAGGGCCATTTTAGTCATTTACCCAATTCCCGCTAATCCTCAAGTGTCTCTAATATTTTCCCGTTGCTTCCCAATACCTGATAAATCACCAAATAATTATCCCCCATCATCAAAATAAATCTCAATCTATTTCTCTGAATTCCTGTTCATACCTCCAGGCTCGCCCCGAGCCGGGTATAAATTCCTGTCATCACTTTCCGCTAGCCGCTCACTGGGATCGCCTCGAGTCACAAATCACAGATACATCCACATCACAATGTGGTCTCAACAATCATCACATAACAATGCAGTTATGCCCAACATGGCCAAAATTACAATTATGCCCTTCTAACACGATCCGGGCCTACATGCATACTAACATACATAGTCATGCATCTCGGATAAACAAATGGTCATATAACATGCTTTAAATCATAACCATGCATTTAAATCATTAAAATCACACATAAATCCCATCATGCCCTCCTGGCACGCTAATCAAGGCCCTTAAGCCTTAATAGCGGATTTGGGTCGTTACAAGGATGATATAAAATGTCACAATCCTAATCCTTTACCAACTCTAGCCACCTCCTTTGGCATATATTCAGATCTTTCTGAGTAAAGAAATACTTTAGACTCTTGTGATCAGTGTATATCTCGCACTTTTCACCATACAGATAATGCCTCCACACCTTAAGTACGAATACCACTGCAGCCAACTCCAGGTCATGTGTGGGATACCTCTGCTCGTACTCCTTTAACTGCCTTGATGCATAAGCTATTACTTTCCTAGCTTGCATCAACACACATCCCAAACCCTGTCTAGAAGCGTCACAGTAAACCACAAACTTCTCATTCTCTGTCGGCAGACTCAACACTGGTGCAGTAATCAATCGTCGCTTTAACTCTTTAAATCTATTCTCACACCGATCTGTCCACACATACTTAGTCTTCTTCCTTGTCAACTCTGTCAATGGAGTAGCAATTCTAGAGAATCCCTCTACAAACCGTCGGTAGTACCCTGCTAACCAAAAAAATCTTCTGACCTCAGGAACGCTGCTCGGTCTAGGCCAATCTCTCACTGCCTCTATCTTACTTGGGTTGGCCAGTATCCCCTCCTTACTAACGATATGGCCCAAGAATGTAACTTGTGGTAACCAGAACTCACACTTGCTAAACTTAGCATATAGCTTATGCTTTCTCAGCCACTGTAACACCAGGCGCAGATGATGCTCATGCTCTGTCTCTGACTGGGAGTACACCAGTATATCATCGATAAACACAATTACAAACTTATCCAGGTACTCCTTAAAGATTCTATTCATCATATCCATGAAAGTTTCTGGGGCATTGGTTAATCCAAAGGACATCACCAGAAATTCATAATGCCCGTACCTTGTCCGAAAAGCTGTCTTTGGTATGTCCTCCTCCTTAATTCTCAACTGATGATAGCCTGACCGAAGATCAATCTTTGAAAACACCGTACTCCCCTGAAGCTGATCAAATAAATCATCAATCCGAGGCAGTGGATACTTGTTCTTAATGGTCAGCTTATTCAACTCCCTATAGTCAATGCACATCCTAAGCGACCCATCCTTCTTCTTAACAAATAGCACTGGAGCACCCCATGGCGAGAAACTCGGTCTGATGAACCCCAAATCCAATAACTCCTGTAACTGAATCTTCAATTCCTTTAACTCCGATGGAGTCATTCTATAAGGTGCCCTGGAAACTGGCTCTACCCCCGGTGCCAACTCTATAACAAACTCAATCTCCCGCTGTGGCGGCAACCCCGGCAAGTCCGCTGGAAATAAGTCTGGAAACTCACATACCAACCTGGTTTCATTCGGTCCCACTGTTACCACCTTAGAGGTATCTACAACACTCTCTAGGAATCCTATGCAGCCTCCCTGCATCAGGTCTCTAGCCTTCAGTGCTGAAATCATAGGCACTCGCGGTCCATTCACCGTCCCCACAAATACAAAAGGCACCTCACCTTCCGGTTCAAAAGTCACCATATGCCGCTTGCAATCAATCATTGCTCCATACCTCGTTAACCAATCCATCCCTAATATCATATCAAAATCATCCATATCTAGTTCAACCAGATCAACAAACAGTTCCCTACCATCTATCTCTACTGGTAATGCTCTAACCCATCTCCTAGAGTGTAACGACCCGAATTTGCTAATCGGGCTTAGGGCCTTGATTAGTGTGCCTGTAGGGCAATAAATGATTTACTATGCTTTAATATGTTAATGGAGAATTAATGTGAATATATGATAGTTATGCATGTTTAGTGAGTTAAATGTGCATGTGGGCCCCGTCTGGATATTAGGGGCATGAGTGTGATATATGTCATATGTGTGATATGTCTGTGCAGCACAATCCGAGACAGTCCTGGGGAGCGCTTAGCCAGAGGGTCACAACGGGGTTGAGATTCGGACTCGGGGTGAGTCAAGGGGTAATTTGGGTACTAGGTGTGTTATGGGATTATCGGGACATGAAAATAAATATTTGGAGATATATTTGGGAATAGAGTGCCTAGGCGGGAATATTGGGAAAATTTACCATTTTTCCTCGGGGATGTTTTGGTACCCCGAGCCTTGAGGTAACCATGTAGACTTAAGCTGAATAAAACAAAATAGAGGAATAGTTTAGAAACTTAAGAAATCGAACTTAGCTTATTCTTCCCAATTGAAGTTAGCTCTAATCTCTTTCTCTCCTTCATTCTCTAAGGCATAACAAAGGGAATTTTTTTTGGTGCAAGCTAGCTTAAGCAAGGGATTGGGCTGAGGCAACTTAGGAGCTTAAAGCTTGAGGATTAAGGATCAACTACAGGGACTGAATTCAGCAAGGTAAGCTTTAATTATTGGGATTATGTTGAGAATTGTTACTGGTTTGCTAGAATATGCATGCTAGTTAAGTTTGATATGTTCTTGAGTACTTTAGTTGGGTTTTGGAGTAGATTTTGATGGAGTTTCAGTGTTGTTATTGAGCTGGAGTATATGTGTTAAATATCTGGGTTAGATAGGTGAGTTTTGGGTGAATTAGCTTGAGGAAAGGTGTGGAAAAATGGTGAAAAATCTGGGTTCGGTGGGGAGCGGCGCGGCCATGGGAGGCCGAGAAGGTTCATGCGCGCCGCGGCCCGTGTGGGGGTCAGTGTGGTGCTAGCCTCTGTTTTGAGGCTAGCCGCGGCTCTTGAGGGTGGGCCGCGGCCTTTAGTGCCAGTTTTCATTTTTAAGGGTGTTTAGGCTTGGGAATTCAATGGTTAAGGCTCGGGATGGATTTTGTCACCCGGATTGATAGAATTCAAGGTTCCAGAGGTTAGGGTTGTGGCTCGAAGTTATTCATTGGATTAGAACTTGATGATTGGATATTGGTGATGTGTTGAAACTAGGGATTTCGGCGAGGCTCCAGTTAGAGGACTGTGCTCGGGACATCGGTGCTCGGAGAGCTCGGGACTCAGGTAAGAAAACCCCTGTTTCCATAGAGCTTATGTGCAGGGCTGAGCCCAATGTGTTTGAATGGATTGATATGCAGGGTCGAGCCCAATACGTTAGAACTGCTGAGCGTAGTTCTTTATCTGTTTATGCTAGAATTCTGTACTTGTTATTATATCATGTATGATATCATGTGAGTGATCGGCATGAGCCGGGAACGATGTAGACCGAGGACGGCGAGGGGCTGGGAATGGCGTCAGGCACGTTGAGTGCAAGGCCGAGAACGGCAAGGGGCCGGGAGCAGCGTTGAGCACGTGGGGTGCGAGTTGCCAGGGCGAGTCCCTAGAAGGATACCTGGGATATCCTCATGGCGTGGTCCGCGAATCCAGGGCTTGGTAAACGCCTGGAATGGCTAGGCCGTATGTGTTTAGCCAATTGGTGGCCTACTTATATGCCTGATATATGTGTTGCATATGTTATCTGTTTGTGGGTTTTCTTGCTGGGCTTCGGCTCACAGATGCTCTGTGGTGCAGGTAAGGGTAAAGAGAAGATCAGCCAACCATGAGTATAGTAGGCGTGGGGCGGCGTGTACATGTTTGGCCAGCCTGGCTGCCACGGCCAGAGGATTTTGGGAGATGCTTGTAAACTAACTCAGATTTTGTCGTCTAGTCGACTTGGTTTAATTAATATGTTGTAAACATTTCTAAACTGTATTTTGGGATCCCAAGTGTAAACCTTTTATGATTTTCTATGGAAACAACTATTTCTAAGGTTTTTCCTATGTTTATAGCTTAATTACACTGTCTGATCTAAAACCTCGATTAGCGAGATGAAAGCACGTTTTTAAACTCACTTAGTAACGACTCTAAGGAGGTAGGGCGTTACATAGAGACTACCAGTTCTCCTGTTGGAAAAAAAGTCTAAAAATTCCTAGCATACACAATACTAGGTCTACAAAGCTGGTCTATCACCCTAGCAGATACAAATGAGTGGGTAGCCCCTGAATCAATTAATGCAGTATACAAAGAACTAGCGCTAGAGATCTGACCTGTCACAACTGAGGGACTAGCCCATGCCTCAGTCTGAGTCAAAGCGAATACCCTGGCGGGAGCGAGACTATCTCCCTGCTTTGGCTCCTCCTTTCTAACTTGTGGCAGTCTTTCTTCAGATGGTTGGCACTCCCATAGACAAAACATGCCCTAATCCGGCACTCACCCTGATGTCGTCGCCTGCACCGAGGACACACTGGAAAACTCCTCCAGTTGTCACCACTGCATTGACGGCCACCAACAGAACCCCGCACTCTCCTATCTGAACTAGGAGGAGTGAATGAATCTGGAACCCTTCTTTTCTGCTCACTAGGGCCACTGCCCCGACTAGACCCAACAAAAGGAGGCACCGTCCTACTGGTATCGCGCCTAACAGCACTGTCCTTCCATATCTGATCCTCAGCCCTCTCTACAGTAAGGGCCTTATCCACCGCTTGTGCATAAGTAGTAGTCTCTGGTACCAGTGTAATATTCACATCACGGGCAATCATCACATTCAGTTCCCGTATAAATCTGTCTCTCTTGGCCGCATCTGTCGGCACCAGGTCTGGCGCAAACTTCACCAGTCTGTCAAATCTCAGGGCATACTCGGTAATTGATAACCTGTTCTGAGTGAGGTTGATAAACTCATCAACCTTCGCAGCTTTGACTGCTATACTGTAGTACTTCTCATTGAAGACACTCTTGAATTCTTCCCATGTCATGACTGCAACATTCCTCCGCTATCTCACCACATCCCACCAGATGCGGGCATCGTCCCTAAACGTATAGCTGGCACAAGCTATCCTTTCACTTCCTTCGACCCTCATAAAGTCCAAGATCAAAGAAATCATGTTCATCCACTGCTCTGCCCGCAGTGGGTCCGATCCACTTTCAAAGGTAGGAGGTTGTTGCTTCCTGAACCTTTAGTACAAGGGTTCCCACCTGTTCTCAGTCACAGGCTGAACCGGCACTAGTGGCACATTCTGCTGTATTGGCAACCCTGCAACCTGTGGAAGGGCCTGCTGCCTCATCTGACGAAGTTCTTCCTCTATTCTCTGCAGTCTAGCCTCCATTTCGACCAATATCTGCTGCCAGTTCTGTGGGGCAGGTGGAGGGTCCTGACCCTGATTGTCATCCTCAGCCCGATTGGACGATTGCCGAGGCATTATAACTATAAGCCTGCAATCAGTGACACCGCTTATCAAGCATGATAACAAAATCCAATTCCACCTCCCATTCTCACCAATCAACCAAAATCAACAATCCAAATGTTACACAAATAGCATATACCACACAGCGGGCCTTGCCCTGGCATCATGCATATGTTATTTCACTTAACATGCTCTTTACTAGCTAAGCAGGAAAACAGGACAACCAAGCACATATTCAAACATAATAATCAACCATACCAATCAACCCTGAGTCGAGCTTTTCAATGGCAGCGTGCGTACATGTTCAGTCAGTCTCCAGAACCAATAAACCTTGGCTCGCTCTGATACCAAGTTGTAACGCCCTACTTCCTTAGAGCCACTAATAAGTGAGGTTAAAATGTGCAATCAACTCGCTAAACAAGGTTTTTAAAACAAAAGTGTGATTAAGTGAAAGTCTAGGCTGTAGTCTTTAAAAAAAAGTACTCTATTTCATTAAAAGTTAAAGAGTTTAACATTCGGGATCCCATAATTCAGTTTATAAAATATTTACAACTCAAAACAAGATTATAAGTAATTAACCATCAAAACTAGGGTTTGTACAGCCATTTCTCAAAAATATCCCCAACCAAAGTAGTCGGGCAAGCCGAACATGTACGCGCCGCCCCCACGCTCTCCGTACTCATGGCTGGTTGACTCTCTCTTTGCCCTTACCTGCAACACGGAGCACCCGTGAGCCGAAGCCCAGCAAGAGAACTAAAACAGTACATAACATATGCATAATATACAGTCATTACAACAGATATCTCAAATCTAGTTAGACAGTCCATATAATCTAACACATATACGGCCATGCCGTCCCAGAATCGTTACCAAAGCCTGGGATCTCGGTCTACATCGTAAGGATATCCCATGTATCCATTGGGGTCTCACCCTAGCCACGAGCACTCCATGTGCTAAGTGGTACTCCCGGCCCCACTGCCGTTCTCGGCCCTTCGCCGTTCCCGGCCCTTCGCCGTTCATTCTGCTTTTACCATATTTAGCATTCTCAAATAACAATCAAATATACAATCATTCATATTAAGCTATATCCTAGCAATGATACAATTTAGGGCCGTGCCCTGCAACAATTCTATGGGCTCAAGCCCTACTCTACGGGTGCTACAGTTCTCTTACCTGTATCCCGAGCTTCCGATGCCCCAAAGCCGCGAGCACAGTCCTCTAACCCGAGCCTCTCCATAGACCTAGTCACACACACATATAACACCCTTTAATGCTAACCAATCCAAATTCACTTTCCAGGGCCAATCCCACACTCTCGGAACCCCAAAATCCCTAAAACATTACATCAAAGACATCCCCCGAAGCCCCGGAGCAAAAGCTCAAAATTGCAAAATTTCATGTTCTAAAAATGGCCTAGTGCCGCGGCGATGCACTAGGCCAAGAGTCACGGTGCCCAGCAAGTCAGAGAGCCTCCCCCTGCCCAGAATCAGCCTCACGTCGCAGCGCCCAAGAACAGGGCCGCGGCGCTCCTTCGCGAACCCAGAAATCTGGGTTTTTCCCCTGCATTTCCCTGAGCCAAAACCACTCCAAATCATTCCAAACTCATACCTAAGCCCCAAAACCAATTCAAAACCCCAAATAAACCATTTAACAACCTATAAACATCATAGACAACCCCAATCACACAATCATATTTCAAAATTCCACTTTTGAGTTTCAAATTTCATAAACTTAAACCATGGCTTCCAAGACTTAAACCATAGCTTGAAAATTGTAAATCATGCCTCTAAAATCCTAAACCACACCAGATACAAAAATTAAGCATGCTAAGGATTCTTACCTCAATCAAACTCAGCTTGAACTCCTCTCAAATCCAGCCTCCAACCTCTTTCCTCTTGATTACCCTAGTTGAATTCCAAGTGAAACCAGCCATATCCCCTTTAGATTCCACATTCATTCTCTGAAAATTCAGACTTAAATTCAACAAAACAGAGTTCTAACTCTTACCTCTGAATAACCTTTGCCTAAGCTTGATCTTGATTACTTCAAACCCCTTGATTCTCCTACCAAGACTCAAATTCAGCTTTCTTCTTCTGCTTTTCTTTTGCTCTATCTCTAGGTCTCAAAATTCAGCATAAACCACTATCACCAAGTGTTATACGTGAACCACCCTTTCCCTTCAGCTCACGCTTATCTGTCCCTTGCCAATTGACCATTTTACCCTTCCCTACATATCCCTTCCTAACTAAACCTCAAGGGCTCTCTTGGCGTTCTGCCTTATCACGGCTTCGCTAAAGCTCAGGCCGTACTTCCAGTCCCACTCGATACACGTCATGACTGATCAACCTTTAAGGCAGGTTTTGCAAAATCCTGAGGCATCGGGACGTTTGTTGAAATGGGCAATCGAACTCAGTCAGTTCTAGATTTTTTACACTCCCCGAACTGCTATAAAAAGTCAGGCCCTGGCCAATTTTATGGCAGAGTGCACGGGATTCCAGGAGGATCCCGCAGAAGTCTCACCCTAAATCAGCTCGCCCCAGGCTTCGTGGAGGATCTTTGTAGATGGTTCGTCCAACGAGAACGGCTCTGGAGCTGGAATCATTTTGATATCCCCTGAGGGACATAGATTCGGATTCAAAGCCTCCAACAACGAGGCCGAATACGAAGCTTTGCTGGCCGGGCTGAGGGTAGCCCAGGAGTTGAAGGCGAGCTCCGTCCAATACTTCAGTGACTCCCAGCTCGTGGTAAATCAGGTTCTGGGAGAATATCAAGCGCGGGGACCCAAGATGGCTGCCTATCTGGCAAAGGTAAAAGTTGAGCTGTCCGCGTTTGAGCGAGGCTCGATCGAATAGATACCTCGGGAGTAGAACGCTAACGCAGATGCTTTTGCCAAGCTCGCCACGTCTGGGGAGACGGAGACCTTGGGGTTAGTACCAATAGAATTCTTGGAAAAACCAAGCATAGAAGATGTCAGGACGGAGGTCGAGATGATCGATGCCAGGCCGACCTGGATGACCCCCATCCTTGAGTATCTCGTCGAGGGAAAGCTCCCTGAAGGGCGTAATGATGCACGGCGAGTCCTCTATCAAGCTCCCAGGTATACGATAGTAGACGGGGTGTTATACCGGCGTGGGCACTCCCTGCCTCTCCTACGATGTGTTCTTCTAGATGAAGCAAAGGCCATCCTGGAGGAGGTGCACGAGGGTTTTTGCGGAGACCACGCTGGGGGGCAGAGCTTGGCCTTAACGGTCCTGAGGCAGGGGTATTACTGGCCAACTCTGTCCAAGGACTCGATTTCATACGTGAAGAAATGCGACAAGTGCCAACGGTTCGCCATAGTTGCCCGAGCTCCTCCAGTTGAGCTAAAGATGATCTCGTCCCCATGGCCATTTGTCGTCTGGGGGAAAGACTTGGTTGGCGCCCTCCCCACTGGAAAAGGCAGGGTCCGTTATGCCGTGGTAGCCATCGACTACTTTACGAAGTGGGCTGAGGCAGAACCCTTGGCAACGATAACGTCCAAAAAAGTACTTGACTTCGTGGTTAAAAGCATTATCTGTCGATTCGGCCTGCCCAAGAAGATCGTTTCCAATAATGGCACTTAGTTCGACAGCGACCTGTTCACCGAATTTTGTGAAAGGTACGGAATTGTGAAAATTTTCTCCTCTGTGGCCTGTCCTCAAGCTAATGGCCAGGTCGAAGCTGTCAACAAAACTCTAAAGGCGAGCCTCAAGAAGAGGTTAGATGAAGCGAAGGGGGTCTGGCCGGAACAGCTCCCCCAGGTCCTATGGGCATACCGGATCTCACATCGGACTCCTACGGGTCATACTCCTTTTTCCCTGACCTTTGGGAGTGAGGCAGTCCTCCCCGTGGAAATTAAGGTGCTTTCGCATAGGGTCCAATCTTACGACCAGGACCGCAACCACGAGCTCCTGTGCAATTCCCTTGACCTAGTTGATGAAAGGCGAGAGGATTCGCAACTCCAGCTCGCCCATTATCAGCAGAAAATCACTCGCTACTTCAACACCAAAGTCAAAAAGAGCGCCTTTTGTGTTGGCGACTTGGTGCTAAGGAGATTTTTCCTGCCCGGGAAAGATCCCAAAGATGGAGCCTTGGGACCAAACTGGGAAGGACCGTACCAGGTCATCGAAATCATTAAGGAGGGAACTTATAAGTTAGCTCGGCTTGATGGAGGGGCAGTCCCGCGGACTTGGAACGCCATCCATTTAAAGAAATATTATCAATGATTTGCTTGTAAGGCCTGGAAGGCCATTTTTTATGTATTAATGAAGATCAACTTTTGTACATATTTGCAAATATAATCTAAAGTGACCACGAAAGACCCTTTCCCAGTTACTTGGGGGGCATATGGTACCTGGATATAACCAGGTCTCCTTAATGACTTAGAAGTTAATTCATATCGATTGACCGTTGTTTTTCTTAAAAAACGCGAGATATTGATAAAGATTAAATGCTAACTAAGTCCTATCCTGGTCATAACTGGGTCATAAAACTTAGAAGTTGATTTAAATCTATTGATCGTTGTTCTTCCTAAAGAGCTCGAGATATGGATAAAAGTTAACGCGAACTAAGTTTTCAAAATAAGTTCCTGGTCATAACCGGCTCATAAAACTTAGAAGTTTATTTAAATCTATTGATCGTTGTTCTTCCTAAAGAGCTCGAGATATGGATAAAAGTTAACGCGAACTAAGTTTTCAAAATAAGTTCCTGGTCATAACCGGGTCATAAAACTTAGAAGTTGATTTAAATCTATTGATCGTTGTTCTTCCTAAAGAGCTCGAGATATGGATAAAAGTTAACGCGAACTAAGTTTTCAAAATAAGTTCCTGGTCATAACCGGCTCATAAAACTTAGAAGTTGATTTAAATCTATTGATCGTTGTTCTTCCTAA
Organism: Humulus lupulus; assembly: GCF_963169125.1. Lineage (NCBI taxonomy): Eukaryota > Viridiplantae > Streptophyta > Magnoliopsida > Rosales > Cannabaceae > Humulus > Humulus lupulus. The sequence continues at coordinate 143,218,058 of NC_084802.1, read as the reverse complement.
AGAGCTCGAGATATGGATATAAGTTAACGCGAACTAAGTTTTCAAAATAAGTTCCTGGTCATAACCGGGTCATAAAACTTAGAAGTTGATTTAAATCTATTGATCATTGTTCTTCCTAAAGAGCTCGAGATATGGATAAAAGTTAACGCGAACTAAGTTTTCAAAATAAGTTCCTGGTCATAACCGGCTCATAAAACTTAGAAGTTGATTTAAATCTATTGATCGTTGTTCTTCCTAAAGAGCTCGAGATATGGATAAAAGTTAACGCGAACTAAGTTTTCAAAATAAGTTCCTGGTCATAACCGGGTCATAAAACTTAGAAGTTGATTTAAATCTATTGATCGTTGTTCTTCCTAAAGAGCTCGAGATATGGATAAAAGTTAACGCGAACTAAGTTTTCAAAATAAGTTCCTGGTCATAACCGGGTCATAAAACTTAGAAGTTGATTTAAATCTATTGATCATTGTTCTTCCTAAAGAGCTCGAGATATAGATAAAAGTTAACGCGAACTAAGTTTTCAAAATAAGTTCCTGGTCATAACCGGGTCATAAAACTTAGAAGTTGATTTAAATCTATTGATTGTTGTTCTTCCTAAAGAGCTCGAGATATGGATAAAAGTTAATGCGGACTAAATTTTTAAAAAAATTGTAACCAAAATTCGTAAGGGCAAGAAAGAGGATCAATTAAAGACGTTAAATCAAATTGTCTCGAGGTGGAAGCACCTCATGCAAAGGTTACACAAAAAATATTAAAAAATAGTGAAGGGCACAAGAGAAGAAACACCCTAGGCTCCACCAGGTGGCCCCTTGGAGGTCGCCATCTCGCCTTGCTCAGCTGCGCCAGAACCTTCCCCGGCCTCGTATGGCGCTTCCTTATCAAGGCGAGCTTGGAACTTCACCAGCAAGTGCTCCCAGAGGCTCGCTGACAGGAAGGAGAAGTCAGCGTCTGGATTGTAGGCCCAAAAATGGTAGAAAAGGTCTTCCAGGGACTTTTTCGAAGTTGTCTGCTCGGCCTTTAGGGTGGCCTGAGCCTCAGCCTTCGCGGCATCTAGGTCTATCCGTGAGGCGGCGAGGGAGGTCTAGAGCTCTCGGACCTTCGAGCGGGTTTTTTCCAACTCGGCCTGCGAGGCCGCCAAGGCATCCTTAGCCGCCTGCAAGGTAGTCTGGTGCTCGCTCCTCATGTCCTCGAGCTGAGTTTTGGTCTTGGCGATGCTTCGGTGAAGGGCAACGGCGCTCTGCGAAGGTTAAAAGACAATTGCCTTAGAAAAAAGAGAGAAAAAATAGGGCAAAGTGCAGTAATAAAATGCCATAAAGGGGTAAAGTCAGCTTACTGTTAGGGTCATGCCCAGTGAAGACTCCAGCACGCCCACCGGGCTCATTGTCTCGATGGCCCGGAGCTCCTTCTCGTTGAACTTTTATATGTGGCTGACGGCATAGTTCGCCGACTCATACACCGTTCCCCGAAAGGCCTCTGGGATCTTCTCCAGGTCTCGGGGATTGACTGGGATGCGTACCTCGGAGGGCACAATCGCCGAGGTCCCGAGCTCCGCTCCTGTGTCCCGGGCGGTGGTAGGAGCTCGCGGAGGATGTGGAGGTGTGTTGCTTCCCCCTGCAGCAGGAGGGACCGCTCCCATGACCTGAGCAGCTGGGGCTTGCTCCTTCTCCTTTGCAGGTGACTTGGTGGGGGTCCCGGCGGCGTGCTTGGACGTCCGGAGCCTCTTCATTTTTGGCCCAGCGGCCCCTGCTGGGGGGTTCCCCCCGAAGAACGCACCTCGCAGGCTCTCCTCGGGCTGAGACATCTCTTTTGTCAAAGCAAAGACATGATTAGTACAAGTTAGCAATCACACAAACAAAAACAAGGGGGGAAAAAGAAAAATTCAAGTATGTGTATACTAAAGGGAATCCTACCCCCCGGGCTAGAAGAAAAATCTTAGTTGATTACTTCCCGAGCTGGCGCAAGTTCTGGGTCTGAGGCTGACTCAGGGCTAGATTCCTCTACATATTGCCTAAGCCCCAGAGCTACGGCACCCCTCATGAGTGATGGCCATGACCGAAGGTTGGTCCCATACTCCTCGAAAAGGATCGACCTAAAGGCTAGGGTGTTATCTACTACTACGGTACCCCTAGGCCGGCTATCTTGGTAGTCCAGCACGAGCCGGTTGACCCAGTGGAGCAGGGTTGTGTTCAGGTCCGGATCACTTCGGTGACGGTGGACGAGCTGCCTAGGATTGAACCTAGCCAGCCGGGGGTCTGCTGCGGCCCTATCTAAACTCCTAAACATGTAAGGGTTACCTTGGCCAGAAGGACCCGCAGCTGCTCCGGATTGGATCCTCTCCTCGCCCGTCCTCGGGGCGACCTCCAAAGCCTGCTTCCTATTCCTCACGAGGGAAACTTTGTCGCCCTCATCCTCCTCATCTTCATCTCCCGCGACCTCCTCCACGATGATGGGTCTGGTGTCGCGAGCTGGGGGAAGCCCCCGGGGCCTCCTGAGGTTCAAAGTCTGATTTGGGAAAATCAGCTTGTAGGCTACCATCGTCTCGTCTGTTACGAGCACGCGGTAATCTTTCTCATTGGGGGGCAAGCCCGCCAGCTTCTCGTATTGGGCCCCGAGGGTCACAGATTTCTCTGTCCTCGCGAAGATGGCTGCAGAATTAGTCTAAGTCAGAAAGGGATACGGGAGGAGCTGTAACGACACTTAACTTACGAGCTAAGGATGAAAAACACTTATGAGGACGATTGAAGTAGTGGAGCTTGCAGTTCCTGAACCCTGTCAACATGAAGAATTGATCCTTAAAGTCGTTGGGGTGGCTGGGCAGCTCGATGACCGCAGTCGTGTTGGGAAATCGGGTCAAGTAATAAAACTCATCCCCTCGCCCCCGTTGATCCGGACTGGCCTTGAGGCAGAAGAAGTACAAAATGTCCGCTAGAGTGGGGACCTCCCACTCGTGCTTCAAAAATAAATATCTCAGCCCCGCCAACAACCGATAAGAATTGGGGGGGAGCTGGAATGGGGCCAACTTCACATAATTTAGGAAGTCAGCGAAGTACTGGTCCAGCGGGAGGAATGCCCTCGCCTTGAAATGCTCGCCGCTCCAGGCCGCGAACGATTCGTCAAGCGGCGCACAGCTCCGCTCGCCTTCCGCGGGAGGTCGGGCAATCACTGACGTCCTCCCCAGCGTGATGTTGTGGGAGAAGAATATCTTATTGATCTTCGTCTGGTCGGTGATCTTTGAGACGATCCTCTCCGCCTCAAAGAAGGCATCAGGAGCGACCTCGACCTCCTGCTCCACGGCCATCCCAAAGTTGGGGATCGGGGAATCCGGCATCACCGCCTTTCCCTTGTCTTGCTGAGAGGCCGAGCTGCCGACGGTCTTCTTTGGAGCGCTCCTCTTCGGCGCCATCTAGTCGCCTAACGAACAAAAGAAAATATTTCAGAAAAGGCTACCCAAGCGTGAGGAAAAATCAAATGTTATTTGCACGAGCTGAGGTAAGCCCAGCCCGTGGAGAGTGGGACCACGCGGTTCAATGAACACGCGCCTGTGCTCCCAACAGATCCCAGATTACTCGGAATTCGTGTGTCAGGAGGGTCAAGATAGAATTTTCCTTGGGGGGAAAGTTTCAATAGGCAAAGATTGCAGAACTGCCTGTGTAGCGTGTCCCCTAAGCTACCCGGTTTTGCACCCAAAATTCCAAAACTCCTACCCAGAAATTTTCCCTAGAAAATGCATCCTATAAACCATACTCCTAAATGATTCCCTACAACAAAAAATACCCTAACCTAAAAGGCTTTCACCCTTCATACCCACAAAACCCAGTAAACCCTTGCATGTGGCTACAGTAAACATTTACCTAAGCTACAGTGGAAAATATTTTCAAAACACTCATGGTCAGGAGACTTACAGTGTTTGGTTGGGAGGTGAATGAAGGTGTCACCTAGGTTGGAGCTTCGTAGGAGTTGCTGTCTCCAAAGATTCGAAGGAATCCTCACGCCTGAGCTTCTTGAACACTGAGAATGGCGGTCGCAGAAAGGAGGGTTTCTTTTTCTTCTGAAATGAAGAGGGAAGAAGGAGAGAAGTTCTGAGAAATTTCAAATGAAAGGGTGGCCCATGCGTAGGGTGGCCACCCCTTTTATATATAAAAAGGATCACGTGTAGAGGCCCGTTGGATGGCCCTGATGTGGGATCCAAGGCCCTCCACTCGAAATACGAAACGACGGCTGGGCATAGGCTAGGCCATTAAATGCGGTTCTCGTAAGACGTACCGTCACCAACCACGATGTTCCACGTATCAGACGCCTGTGTTAGATGTGGAATGTGAAGAGTTCATGGGGAAGCCTAAAAGCCCCTACTGTGGCCTTATACAGCGTCGTATACCACGAGCAGGGGCTTGAGGGGCAGATGTACGCCCTGATTTTCCCACGGGCTGATTAGCGAGCTGAGCTACGGCCTAATCATGATTATCTCATGGACATCCCCAAGACCGGAGCTTCCGTCATAAGGTCGTACCTCCTTAGATCGAGATAACCCAAAGGTTCGCCAAGATTGCCTAAGACTTGAGTCTGGACTTTGAAGGCCGTACCACGAGCTGGATATAGAGGCTACGACCCCTTTGTAAAGTCAACACACGCAAGGTAAACGTGCATATATCAGACATCACGTGTCTGATATGCCCCTGACTTCTCGGACACGCAGCAGGAACGTGCGTATTCAGACACCCACGAATAGGTTGGGCTGTGCGGCCCATTATCTCCTTACCTATTGATTTGACCACACTCATGTGTTAGGTTTAGGAATTAATCATGAATGTCACAGAGTTGATACGATAGGTAAGAAGGTCACGGGATGACCTTCTTACCAACTTCCAGGTGCCTTCTCCTATAAATATGGAGACCCTGGGAATAAATAAGGGTTGGATTATCTCTTGTAAGAAATATCCTGTAATCATATACCCAGAATAGAGCAATAATATTGAATAGTGGAGTAGAAGGATTTTAACCTTTGAACCACTTAAAAACCATGTCTTGAGTCACCCTTTCATTTTCCAAGATCACATATCTGTTTCGGTTCATTATTAGCACTAATCCCTTTCTCTTCCTTTCTAAAATTACCTGTTGGCAAAGAACCGCATCAACAGGTTTCATGAATGACAAGTAATTGACTAATGCGTGATCATGTTATCAATCAAACGTTAATTAACATTTATTTAAATAAATAAACAATAAATAATGGACCAAGTACTATTGAGTATTTCTAAATTTACAACCTTTGAAAAAATAGAAATAAAATTTCAAAATAGTTTTTAATTTGTTTTCAAGACTCCAAAAACGATTCTCCTCTCTTTTAGGTTTTCTTTCTAATCTTTAGGAATTTTTTAGGCCCAACTTATTAATTAGAAACTAAAATTCTAATTAATTTATTTAATTAAAACTATCATTTAATTAAATAACCATTGTTATCATCTTTTTAATTTTGTTGAATTTAAATAATTAAAGAATCAAATTCAAATAATTATATAAACTTAAGATAAAATTTTAATCAATTAAAAGATATTTTATTTTCTAACAAAAATAAAATAAGATAATTAATCTTTTAAATTCAAACAATTTAAAATTTAACTAAATAAAAGATTAATTGCACAAAATAGGATCTAGTTTTGTGCACCAACCACTAGGGCCCGCGACACCATGGAGCCTCAAGGGCTCAGCTTTGCTGGGCATGCAAGCACGCAGGCCAAGGGTACAGGTAGCAGGCGCAGGGGTGTGGACACCAGGTGTAGAGGTATGGGCACGCAAGTGCAGGGGCTCACAGGTGCACGGGTGCAGGCCTACTTGTGGTCGCGGCTCGACTAGTGTATGTGCATGCAACTAGGGCTCGAGCGATAGGCTTGGGTCCTTTCTCTTCTTTGTGTACATATTTCAAAAATAAATTTACAAAAAGTCCTATGCCCTTTATGGCTTACACAAGATCTAGAAAATAAAATTCCTAACACAATAGCACCATATAACTAACGATCCATCATTCAACCATACATTCAACATGCATATAATAAATGTAAGAAACCCACACAACATTTAATATATATATATGTAGACTGCACTGGTATCAATTGTTGGTATTAAAAGAGCAAATCAAAGATACGCATCGGGGAATGGGCCCTTTTTAATAATTATTAATACCAGCCAAGATCATACACATATATATTTTTGTCCGTGTTTTCACAATCAAACACATGAAAATTAGGAATGATAGGTGACAAGGCAAGTCGTAAAGTTCTTGGAGTGTGAACTCTTCCACGCAACCTAGTACGGCCAAGACATGGGTGTCTCTGAGTCAGGCCATGCCCCGAGGTCTGTTGTCGAGGCAAGGATATTTGTGAGTGAGGCCACGTCCCGAGGATGCCCCGAGCCAATCTCAAGGTCATGGATGTCTCCAAGCGAGGCCACGTCCTGAGGTCTTTTCTCGAGGCAGGGATGTCTCCGCATGAGACCACATCCCTAGAAGTTCTCCTTAATCTCCCATCTTCCAGGTTTAGGACTCTAGTCCTTGGACCCGGAGTGGCTACCAGATGTCATTCAAGGCAGCATGGGTGACCAAAAGATCATCTGAATACTTTTGGTGGGTCTCGATTAGTGGGGTTGAGTTCATACACTTAACAATCGGGATTTCCCACAACACCATCTAACATGGGCAAACATGCGCTGCACCCTGTCAGTCACATATATGTTCCCCATAAAGTTGGTACGCGACTTTCTGCAATGGGCCCCGTGCAATCCTCCTAGATCGTAGTCTCTATTTAGTGTAGTCCTTCTTGTGTTAATTCAACATTAAAACCCCAGAATGGGGGAATTTTATATTAATGATAAATGATTAACATTAATGACCCTAGCCTCTATAAATAGGGACGGGGTATCTCCTTGTAAAGGGTTCAGATTTTTAGAGAGTGAAACTATGTAACTCAACGCAATAAATACAGTGCTTGAGAAACACCATTGAAGCTAAATAAGCTTCAAGCTCTACAAAATACCATAAACTCGTTGACCAGGGCTCTTTTATAGCCTAAACCAAGCAAAACCCTTGTGTTCTTTTCTATTATTTTTTGTATACTCTCAAATTTAGTTGATAGCAAAAAAGGTAGTCAACATATACATTAAATCAAATACAACAGAGTATACATTACCTCTTGTAGCCTATCAAGTGTCCTCGAATCTTTTTGTATACAATCAACGATCTTCCTATCCACATTCTGAAAGATCACACCTTGATCTTCCAGACCAATCCTCAAGTACACAAAGACGTGTGTGGACACATATGATTCAGAAGGTTGATTTTATGACTCTCTAGATATACTCAACACATGAGATCTAGAGAGGTTTGATTGAGAGAAGAGGAATTGAACAATTTTCAGGTTTAGGAAAACTACCATTTCTATCTCAAAGAGAGATTCTATTTTTAATCACGAAAAACATTATTCCTGAAAAAATCACTCTATCAGTTTTTATAAACATAATTAATCTAATTAGTTAATTTTTTTTTATTAAAATAGAATTCAAATAAAAACTTATCTATTATTACTATTTAATTATTTAATTTAAATAATATTTAAAATGAATAATTAAAGAACTGATTAAACAAATAATTTGAATTTCAAGTCCTAGGGATTGAGGAATCCCTATGTAAGGATTGAGGAATCCATGTGTGTTGCGCCACACTCATTGCACAATGTGTGTGTCGCCCCACATATTAATATTTTCCCTAATTTTCTTATCTGTTTTTTAATCAATTTTTAAGACAATATATTTATCCAACCATAAATATCATTTAATTCAAAATTAACTTTATCTTAAAATATATGTTTTATATAAATAAATAAATATCATATTTCAAATAAGATAATTATTAATCTCTTTTTATATATTAATCCAAACAAGATTAATATTTATTTTAATCTATAGTTTATCAATATAAAAACCATACAGTTAAATAATTAATTACTTGATAATTAATCAATATCCTATAATTATCACATAATTATTTCCTTGCCCTAGAATATTAATTCCTTAGAAATTAAGTCCTCTCTACAAATATTTCTTTTGACATCCTCACCCTTGACAGCGTAGGACAGAGGTGATTTGGGGACCATGGGCCGATAATATGAAGCCCCAATAAACCACGCAAAAGGCGCTTGGGCCAAGGAGATGCCTAGGGAATTATGGAGTTACCACACTACTACCAGGACCTCCAGTAGCCACTTTCCATTCTCAATGGCCTATCACTACAAGAAAAAATACTTTTAATAACACCGAAAATGTGTTATCAAAACATACGATAACACTTTCTGATGTGTTAAGACCGACTATGTTATCGTAGATCAGGGTACTTTACATAACACTTTATCAGTGTTATACAGATGTGTTATTGTACTGTCAAATATAACACAATTTTTGTGTTATTTTAATATATAGATAAGTGTTTAATTATGTTATTTATAGTCGATTATATAACACTTTTTTTGTGTTATACTACACTTTAGTATAACACATGTGTTATATTAGCTTAGAGAAACATAATCTTTTTTTACTTACACAAAACTAGGAAAACAAATATGAAAGTTGAAGCCAAATAAGGTAACATAAATAGATTTTTATTAATTACTCAAATGTAATTACAATATTTAGTCTTCTAGTCTAGGCTTAAGAAATAATATTACAACATAATTTATGCCCAATTCAGATTCCTTTATCACTAAATACAAAACAAGAAATGTATACAAAAATTAGTGAAATACATTCTTCCATTCTAAAGGCCTCAACTACAAATGTTGTCAAGAATTGCTCCAAAGAAATCATCTCAATATACCTGCACATTGTAAAAAAAAAGTCCTTTTATTTTCACCCTCGTCATCAAATAATAATATCAAGATTGCCAAACAGATGCATACAAAAATATCCTCTCCTGGACATGGAACTCAGATATCAATAGCAGATTGTAATACTGAGGAATATAGACTCATTGCTTGATATGAAACAAGAGATTTATTTTCAATTTTTCATTGATATATAATGTATGGCTGATGTTACATGTATATATCCATGTATATTATATAGATCAAATGGTACCTAAAAAAAAAATCAGGTGCTCCATTTCTGCAATTGATTCAGTTCTTAATTTGTTTGGTTACTGCCCACTCTTGTTATTATACGTTAGGTACTTAATTTATTCTTTACTTATTCTGTTCTTTTTTTTTTCTTTTGGATTAGTATTAGTTTTGGATTTGGAGTATAACATTTTTCAAATATTTTCAGAGCAGTGGAATATCAAAATTATCACATGCTAAGTGGATAAATTTGGTAGTTGAATTAATCTTTTTAATATGTTTTCTAAATTACATAGCCAAAACACATGGTAAAAGTATCAAACTCAATCAAATCATATCAATCAAACATGATACAAGTACCATAAATATCAATTAATCTCTAGGAAGATAACAACTGGAAATATAAAAGCAGAAAAATAATCTAAAATAAAAATTAGAAAAGAAGAAGCAAAGCTTACCCTCATTCGCTTCTCTAGCTGCAGACGCCAGGTCAATTCTTCAACTTGCTTTTCCAGCTTATTTTTGGCAACCTGAAGGGCACCAGTTTCCTTAGCAGCCTGCAAAAGATTGGATGATATCAAAATATATTAAAAAACATAAAATTATTGTCAATACATGAACGTGCATGAGTTCTAGGTCTAAAATCAGGAAGAAGAAGAAAATAATTTTGTCAAGAGAATTTTGCAAATTGTAACCTCAAACAATTTCATAAAACAATAGAACAAGCATGACATCAACAAATAACACTAGAATAGATCTAAATGATGATGAGAAAACCTTAGAAAGGAAAAAGAAATAATAAAAAAGAATAACCATTTTGAGCTTTCGTAATTCTCTGCGTGCAACTTTTCCTCTCCAAGCACATTGTGTGGTCACTGCTGCTTTCTTTATCCTCAAATAACAGCAGCGATTTAAGTATTTTCGGTATTGACTCTGACATAGTCCATAGACAAGAATAAGTTAGCATTGACAATATAGAAAATGGAAATACAAACCACTATCTTTCAATTTAATACTTCTAAAAGTAAAAAATAATCAGCCATATCCTATAACATGCCATGCACCCATAAATTCAGTTGGCATATTGCTCAAATTTCAGTTGAAATAGCTCTTTATAGCAACTGTATATCAATTACACATGATATCTTTACCTGGATAATAATAGCAGCCCTTGTCTGCTTCCGGAACTTAAGATCACTATGAGCAGCCATCCCACGTATACATGTTTGAATTAAAACAGCTGAAGAGTACAACTTTTGGTATGCATTCTTAGAAAGACACATACGATAATGTGTCTGGATTTTAACAGAAGCAGCCTCCCTTCTCTTGCATTCATACTGATAGCGTGCAACTTGTCCTGCCATAGATCCAAAGAAACAAAACATTAGTCATATAAAATTTTGTATCAATGGATAATAGTCTATGTTCAATAGTCTCATGCCCTAGAAAGTGACTTTCACGAACAAGAACAAGTGGAAACTATTGTTTACCTCTACAAAAGGCTTGAATCTGAATGGAAGAAACCCGTAACAAGATAAAGCTTTTCTGAGCAAGATAACATCGAACTTTCCTCTGTATGACACCTATTGATCTTCCTAAGACCTCACTTCGACAAGCATCCAATTCTACCATCTGGCCAGCTCTGAGATACACTTTGGTTTTACCAATCTGTCATTGAAATAGTTAAAACACAAACAGATGAGGAAAATTTTCCATTACGGGTAGCTTCTAACCTTAGAAGTAGAATAAGATTAGTTTATAAAATTCTAGAACCTTTGAAGTATAGTAAAAGTCAACATGGAATTATCAAAAGCTGAAGTATGTGACAATTAATTATTTGAAAGAATGTGTATGTATGAATTGCTATTCTGAATACTTGTGGGTGCAAGAAAGCCAACATGCTCTAATACCCTTCTTAATTTTTGTGAATTGAAGGGGCCCAAGGTAGAACAATTTATATGCCTCACCAACTGATTGAAGTTGAATAAATCCCCTAAAAAAAAAGACCACTCTATACTCAGCAGGGAGGGTGGGGAGTTAAGCAAATCAATAACTAAGTCAAACTTCAAAAATAAACTCTCAAATTATTTCAATATTTGACAGATCATATATATGTCAGCTTCAAGATAAATGTTACAGAAAACACAGTTTAATAAAATTTTACAAATAAGACTCGTACTTGTTATAAATCCATACTAATAAAGTTCCCAGATTTAAAAAAAAAAAAAATGAACTTGTATAAATATATGAAAAAATACAGGTCTGATAGAAGATCAGATTGAAGAAAATTACAACAAGAAACTCCAGTCTCTAGCAAACTCAGTCAGAAAATAAAAACACTTTTGACTCTTTCACATTGAATAACCAAATAACTACCCAATATCAAACTATATCCGATATTTTCCCGGACAATCCCATATAACTTTATATCATTAAATATCCAAATAACTACCCAATATCAAATAAAGTTCTCCGATTAAGATGCATCATATTCAGTAATGTAATAGTCTAAATCATATGGCCTGAAACAACGAAGAAATTACATGTCTTAGAATCCTCATAACAGCAAAAGCACTTGTATATTAAAGATATAAAGCCTCAAGGACCAAAGTTGGAAAGATCATAATTGATTTTAACACAAGTATGCTAAGAAACATGTTTCATAATATGTGTATATATATATAAAGACAGCAACCAACCTTCTCAATGAGATCAAGAACATCTTCATTGTCAATAAACTCTATATAACTCCAGTCAATTTCTTCTTTTGTATATTCTTCTTGCTCCATCTTGAAAACATGCTGTCAAATAGTAATTTAAGTAAGCCAAAAAAAGTTTAGCAGATTCACTAAAACCAAAAGAAGATAAATCTTCTCAAACCATGAGGCCCAGCCCACTCTCTTCCTTTTTGGAGCTTGAAACGAATTCTAAAATAGGCCCATAACATTTGCTTACCAAATAAGTTTCTTCCCCGTGTAGATTTGTTTGTAAGCTTCCATAAATTAAATTTGGGAACGAACACAACTCTCTGAAAACCTAGGTTACAGATCCGAAAGGAAGAAGGGAGAGAGGTTAGGGAAGACTAACAGATTTCCATGGATTCAGCAGCTCGACGAACCGACGGTGGCCTTTTTGAAGGGCTTTACAAAGTGATTATGCACTGGAACTCTGTCTACGTGACTTTCGTCATCGCTGGTGCTTTCCTCGGAGAAAGAGTGAGTACCCAACATACTGATCTAGACTGTTTGCATCGATCTTATTTCTAGAAAATCAAAAACTCTGAAAATAAAATGAATCAGCATATAATCAAGAATATTAACAAAGGAATCACCCCAAACTTCATGCAAGAAAGAGCCATATATAAGTTTATACCCAAAAGTAGAAAAAAAATGCAATATGGATTAGCGCTAGACTTGAACGCTGAAAATGGAGACAGCTAACCTCATTTTGGCATGTTGAAGTTAATATGTTAGATACTGATACAAGGCAATACTTATAAACTGGAGCAACTGGATCCAAGGCTTTTTTACTTGCCTGAGAAACAAAAACAGGGCAGTACTCATATATTTCAGTTGAGGAAACAAAACTAAGTAGACTAGCAAAAACAGAGGACAAATACAATTTTAAATTAGCAGGGCTTATAGAAAAAGTTTTATTGTTATATTAGCACTGCCTTTAAGACTTCCATTGAATGAGATGTTACTTACACTGCCATTTATCATAACATGTAGTTTCTGCCCTGTGCTAGAAGTTCTAAATTGTCCCAGTTCCAACCCAGTTCATATATCTATTCATACAACAGAAGAATCCTTTAGAAATTATCCAATCTAAATCAAACTATGACACAATTAGTTAAGCAAAATTCTAGTTATGTTGCTCACAATCAAGAGATGTGATGAAACTTTTAGGTAAAATTACCCATTCAATGATCTCACTACCCAATATTACAACCTTTCCAATAACAGTTTTACACAGATGGATAAGGCAAAAACATTGCTGCTTTTTATATTTTTATAAAGCGAACCTTTTTTTTTACTTGGCAAACTTGGAAACAATAATAATTATAAGAAAACAATATAGATTCGACAAGCATCATACCATAAGCATTTCCAATTAAATTTGTATCCTGAAATTCGATGGTTATGGCAAGAGTAAGGATCATGAGTATCCAGTTTATTTCTGGAATGTAGATCTGCCCATATATGTGTTTTGAGGTGTGGACAACTTTGACTCTTGGAAAGCAACCAAGGGCATGACATTGCTTGATGATGGAGAACGTAGCAGTTATAACAGCCTGGCTGCCAACAATAGCTGCTAGCGTGGCAACAACAAACACCGGCCAAAATACAGATTCTGCAATTTAAGCAAGAACAGAAAGCACAATTAGAGCAACTCATATATTAAAATGCAATTCTGGAAGCAATATTAATAATGCCAGGGAGTACTAACCAGGGATTGAATTATAAAAGCAGTAATGAATCTTATCAGGGTTTTTGGACAAGTATGCAGCTTGACCCATGTATTGTACAATCAAACATGGGTATACAACAAAAGCAAACGCAAGCTGCACAGACAAAAAAGGGAACCTTAACTATCATTTGTTGATAGCCAAAAAGCATTTACTACATCATGGTGAACAAGGCCTGCAAAAGCACAGTGATTTGGGGTATTAAAATACAGAAGTATAAACGCTTGATTTTGAAGAAATATTTCAACACTATGCTCTACTTTTCCAGCAGCATCTAATGGAGTTACTTCTATACATGACTTGCTAACTCAGTTGGTCCTCTTTTTTGGTTTTTTATTTCAAATTTTTTTTAACATGTTCTCCCATTGAACCTACAATCTTTGGGGGAGGCAGGAAACTCTAACAAATTTCTAGGAAGGTCTCATGAAGAATCAAACCCCGATCTTATGAGAGCAAACCAAGAGCCCAACCAGTCATTCTAACCCTCTTGGATCTCATTTGGTCTTCCTTTTACTTGGCTTTTTCCTACCAGGTTCTAATTCATGTGGTTTTTCCTTTTACTTTGCCTTGCACCAAACTAAATTTTCCAAACCAGCCAATATGTACATGTTTCCTATTATGTGTAGAAAAGAAATTCAATATATTTAGTCAAAAAAAATTATAATAATATAAAACTCACCCTTATTGACAAAGCAGTAAAATGACCAAGGTCTGCAAACATAGCTTCGGTTCCTAGAAGGAATTAGAAGATGCCCATCGTTAATTTAACTAATAGAAACATATACTCTAGAACTATAACGACATTTTTTTTTTGAGGGTATTATAACGACATTTTGTCCTTAGTAAACTACATAGAACTTAATGGTTGACCAGACTTATAAAGATGAGTAGTGGCATAATGGAAATTAACATAACAAAGCCAATGAAAATGATGTTTATTTCCATTAAGTAGGATATAGCACATACCAGTTATAGAAAGAAGAATCCCACCAAGAGAAATCCAACCATCTTTACCAGTCTCCTTAAAGAACTTGACAATATAATGGGGTGAAAAAGCATAAACAACTTTTGGGTTCCAATGTATTGTGTTGTAGAGACCAATAGAAAAAATGGAAAATAACCTGATCAATACGATAGGTGCAAATAAAAAGGCAACTCTATGTGTGCCACAGTGCTGCAGAGCAAACAGACCGACCAAGATGCAACAAGCAATCGAGAGAAGTTCACCTAAAAACAATGAGCAACACATAGTTTGTTAAGTCACTCATAAAGAATCAAAGTGAAAATAAAATATATGTATATATATATAGCAAAACATGACAACTTACCACTAGTTAATTTCTTTTCTGTAACTTCAAGCCCCGAAACCGAAGATAGAACTGCAATTTTTTTTTTTTTTTACAAAGATGTTAAATAGAGACAAGGAAATAATAGTACCAGTAGTTACATATGAAGCAAAATAAGCAATTAGAAAATTGACTTAAGATAGCAGGAGTAAGGACACCATCACCAATGACCATGCAAGCTCCAAACAGCACAACAACTAAAAGGGCAGTCCTTAACCTTTTATGCTTCTCCAAAAATCTCTTCAAGGGAGAGGAACTAGCATGCTGAGAAGATGGACCATATTTATAGGCAGTGAGCTCTTCATCAGCTGCTTGCTGGTTGGGAAGCAAACTAAACTTAGCATGGCGGCAAAGCAGTGAGTAAAGAGCAAAGGTCCCACCTGAAAATGAATTGAATTGAAATGAATCAAAATGAAACAAAAACTAAAATTGAAATTGAATTGAATTGGATTGAATTGAATAAAATTGAATGAAAAGGGAGGAAACAAAGCACTCACCTTCACCATTATCATCAGCACTGAGTAAGACAAAGACATACTTAAGCAAAGGGATAAGAGTAAGAGTCCAAAAGAACAATGAAAAACCACCAAAGATTGCATCTTGGATAATATGTTTCTGTAACTTCCCAGAAAATGTGCTTGAGTAAACATAAAGAGGTGAAGTACCCAAGTCCCCGTAAACTACACCAAAGCTCTGATAAGCTAGTAACAAATCCCTCGACATCCTCGGCCATGAAAATTGCTGCAACAAAAAGGGTTATCAGTAAACAACACTAAGAATCATCATCACCAACCCATCACAAGATCTAACAAAGATTCGCTCCCCAAAATTCTCATCTTTATACACACACATATATATATATAAAGACGTGAAAAGATTGGTACAAACCTGGCCTATAGTAGTAGAAGTCGAGCAGTGAGCAGTGGAAATCCCAGATTCTGGCTCCATAGCCTTGTTTATCTCTCAATTTCGTTCTCGTTCTCTTAATCTAACGAAAAAATTATATACAGAAGAGAAGAGAACAAAAGCTCAGGTCAGGACTCTGCCAAAAATACTGTTTTCCTTTCGGCTTCACTGAGTCGAATCAATCTAAACCAGCATAAACAATAATACAGAACGAGACACATAAAACAAAGAAAAATAAATACATAAAGAAATCGATGCATCTAACATACCGAGCAGTCTATTCGGCCAAAGCTTCAATATTTTCTGTAGGCGAAAATTGAGAAGACGATCCTCCCACTACAGTGCCGCCTTCATTGCCTATATAAAAAAGCTGAATAGCCTCCTCAAGCTTCCAACTTGTGGCCTGTTCTCCCAACAAAATTCAATAAATTATCTCCAAAAGCCCAATTCTCAATCAAAATCTTCCGATTTCAACACAACCAAAATTAAATAAACTAGAAGACCAATGGAGGCAAGTACAAATTGAGAAAGAGAGATAGAGAAACCTGCAAGAACTGCCTAGCAGTCTCGGCAGTTTGTCCAACGGCAATCTCCAAGAACGATGAGACCACTGGGTCGAAGGCACGCAGAGGTGGGCTCGCACCTGGGGTCACTTGGTTCGGGGGTTGGGTTCACGGGTGCCTGAGATTTGGAGCTTGGCTCGGAGAACAACGGGTGTGAGGATGGTGGTTAGGTGGTCGGAGCTGAGGATGATGGTGGTTACGGGAGTGCGGCTAGGGCGAAGGGAAGAGAGAGACGAGAAGGAGAAGGGGAAAAAAGGTATGAGAATTGGGTCTCTCTCGGGTCACACAAATTTTGAGGTCAGAAATGAAAAAAAATCTAAGTGGCGCCCTTTTTTTTCACAAATTGGGTCTTATAGTACTTAGCATAACACTTTTTTATTAGTATTATATTCATGTGTTATGGAAATGGGTATTTGGTGTAGTGTATGGGTATGAGGCCTTGCTTCCAGTTGAGGCAGTAATCTCCACGCACCAACAAGATACGTATGATCAGACCATAGACCACGCTTTACTCTGAGAGTCCCTGGACCTTGTGAAGGAGATTTGTGAAGCTTCTTAGCTTCAGGTAGTGTCCTACCAGTAGAAAGTGTCCAGGTACTTCAACTCTAAAGTGAAGGATAGAAGGTTTGGGGTCAGAGATCTGGTGTTACGAACAATATTCTTAGCCACCTGAAACTCTAGTGCGGGAGTGTTGGGACCCAACTAGGAGGGCTCGTACCAAGTCGAGAGTGTTGTATGTCTGGGGACATACAAGTTAGCCTATGTGGCGGAGGGGGGGGGGGAGAATTAATACCCCACGCTTGGAATGCTGAGCATCTACGTCGATATTACTAGTGATATGAGTAGTAAACTTGTTAATTTTGTAATCTCCTTGTAGCCTTTGGGCACAATTAATGGAAACCGTGCAGACAAAACACACTAAATTTTTTCGAGATTTTATTATATTTGTTAGTTTCCTTTATTCTGTATGTACTACTCATAGAGGACCTGCTCGTTGGCCTGGACAAGTGAACACAGACTAGTCTTCAATCACTTGGGGGGCATGGAGTTACGGCACCCTCGCAAAGTACCAAGCCTCGTAAAGGGTGACCTATGACACAGCTTGTCAAAAGCAGATAAGCCTAAGGTCAGTTTCCTGAGAATAGAAAAACCTAGGAAACTAAAGTCTTGAGTCTGCGACCTGATAAACCAAGCTTGTCAGAGCGGAGTAGGTTTAGCATCTAGGGACTGGATACTAAGAATCCTAGTTGCTCGGGAATGGAATTAGGTCACCTTCGGTGGACATTGCGCCTGAGATGCGAATAAAAGACTGAGTCCTCTTTACTCGGTCTTGAGGCATGGAATTAGATTACCTCCAGTGGAAACTGGGCCCAAGGTGCACTGACCAAGTTCCCATTAAGCCACAAGCAAAAATAACATTGGGAAGTTGATGACTTGGGAAGCTAAGCTAGTCAACATGTAAAGCGTCCCAAATGTCATAAGACCCCATAGCTAATTGGCATGCCAGTGGGGCCCTGAGTCACTAGCACTCAAAGTCCGGAATCGACCAAGAGGAAAAAACACAAGTAATGCGAGAATGGACTTTGGTCACCTGCCATGGACATTGTGCTCGGAGAGCAATAACCTAGTCCTATGATCCAGAAATGTGAATGGAAGTCCGAGTAATTGGAACTCAGAGCTAGACCTCGAGTGATAAAACTAGAGTGTCGCAAAAAACCTAGTCTAAGGACGGGGAACTTGATTTCCCTAACCTAGGATGGTGATTTCATGACTTCCACATGATTAGGCCCCAAGTTATGTACTCAGGGGGTAGATCGAAAGGCCTAAGCTGAACCACCGGTGGCCACGAACCCTAGGGGCAGATGACTTAGTGTAAATGACATCCAAGGGACTCGAGTCATTGGGACTCAGTAACACAGGAAGACATTAAAGTTGCTTTCAAGGACATCAAGCTTGGAAGATAATACTAAAAGTCCTAAGCGTCGAGCACTAAGTAAAAAAAACCTACAGAACAATAGACCTCCTAAAAGCCCGAGTCGTTGAAACTCGAAGGCGTAGGATGGCCAAGTGACCTCACTTGACACCGCATCAAAGTTACTCTTAGGACCACGATCCTAAGAAGAAACACTAAATGCACAAGAATTTAGACACTAGCAGGAGGATCCTCAAGCTCTAAGTATCGCAGGTTGGCCCTGTCCTAAGTTGTTGGAACTCGGGACGTAGGGCCGCGTCAAGTGTATCACTTGACCTCACGTTAAAGTTACTCTCGAGGATTGCGAGCCTACAAAGCTACTGTAATGTCCTCCTAATAAAGGACCGTTACATTGTGTATTTTAAATAGTGCTAGACTTGCCAATCAAGTCATTTTGTTATAAACGTGTAACTACGGTTAGTGACAAGGGTTAGGGTTAAAAATTTTGGTCAAAGGGAACGTTGACTTTTCCCCGCATATGTACACGCCACCATTGAAAAGCTTGTGTGAAAAGCTGTTTTCGGTATATCCCCACATATGTACATGCCACCACCGAAGCTCTCCAACTCATGGATGGTCTAGTATTCCTCTCCGCTTACCTGCACCACATAGCACCCGTGAGCCCAAACTCAGCAAGAAAACTTAAACATATGCATGTACAATAAATACGGATTCCAGATGCATATCTAGAATGCCAAGCAGTAATAACCTACTCATGCATGCATACAATTACAAAAAAAATGATCATCAGATCACTATGGGTCCCGCTGCCCAGAATAGATGACAATAGAGTCAATTCGGGCCCTATGCCCTAACTATGTGACCATAGAGTCACTAGTGGCCCTTTACCCTAGCTCTGAGTAACTAGTAATAGAGCTAACCAAGCGCTCTATTTGGCGATGACCATAGGGTCAGCCAACATAATAGTACGTCGTTGATTAGGCCTAAGACTCTCGACCATCGCGCTATGGCATAACCAGATAGTTCGATAAAAATACAGATAAGCATACTTTAGAAAATACAAGTATGCATACATATTAATCATGTATCCCAGTCAATTAAATGCAAACATAGTAATAACCATGTTCCTTAATGGGGTCGAACCCTAACTACGCAGACAATGCAAGAAATCAGTAAGCAACTATCCAGACACAGAGCATTCCAGCATGTTTAATCAAAGAGCACAGACATATCCCTAATCATGTTCACTCTCAGGGGCCTTAGCCCTATTCATAGTTATAATCAACAACCGAGCCCAAAGCCCAAACCATATATGTCATGTATTTGGTGCAGTTTTCTTACCTTAGGTCTGAGTACAATGTATATTAAGAATGACGTTCGAGCACGATCCCGGTTTTTGAGCCCCTAGCGATAACCTAGTCACAACCAATTTGATAATCTCATCGATAACCTAGCCTCCGGATCGTCGAATTCTACTAAACCGGGTAGTAGGATCGATCATGAGCCCTTAGGTTTGAGTTCCTGCACTAAAAACCCTCCCAGGGATAAAAAAACCCTTCAAGTGTCGTGGCCCAAGGCAAAAGAGCTACGGATCGCTTCAAGTCAGAGATCCCAAGGCTCTCCTTCGGACTACACGTGTCGCGATGCGCCCCTATTGGCATAACGGCTCAAATGGAGGTTCAACACCTCTTTTTCCTTCCCTTTCATGAGAGTCACAGTGCCCCATGAACAGGGTCGCGACTCAACATGAAAACTCAGAAAATTCCCCATTTTCTTCTAGCCAAAACCCACCAAAATCCTATCCAAACATAGCTAAATCCCAAATGTAAAGTTCCCAAACAACTCGACACTTCAATACCCATGAAACCCAAGCCAAAACTTGCCCAAAACCTCATCAATTCTCCAAATTCAGATTGAGTTTCTAAAACTCTGCTAAAATCAAAAGAAATCACAGAGATTTAGGGCTAGAAATCGTTACCTCAGCTGCCCAACATGATGCCAAGCTTTTCCCCAAGCCATCTCAAGCCTAAGCTAGCCTCGATTCCTCCTAAATCGCAAGAATTCCCAAGGAAATTGAGTTAGTGTGTGAACAAGAGAGAGAGAGAGAATTGAATGTGTTTTATTTATGTTTTTGTGTTGTTTACTTAGGGTTCAAGTAACCTTAACCAAATCTCGAGGCTCGGGGTACCAAAAACGTCCCAGTGGGAAAAATTGTCAAAATCTCTGAAATCTCCTCCTAATCTCACTAACTCCAAATATATCTTCGAATATTTATTCCCGTTTCCTAATAACCTAGTAATGAACTAGATACCTAAAATGCTATTGACTCACCCCAAGTCGGGTACTAGGTCCCGTTGTGACTTTCCCACTAACTTGCTCCCTAGGATCGCCTCGTGTCGAGTAACCCAAATATATCCACATAATCATGTGGTTTACACATATATCACATATATGCACATATATTCCAAATATATTCGTAACGGGCCAAATTACAAATATTGCCTTTCTATTAAGAAACGGGCCCACATGCATATTTAATACACCTAAACATGCATATCTTGTCATATTATAATATAAGTCACGTAATCATACAATGATACACATATATATCACATAAACACATATTTCATAATTAAATCACATAATTTTCCATAATTTTCCATCCTGGCTCCCTAATCAAGGCCCTAAGCCTTATTAGGTCATTCGGGACGTTACAACTATCCCCTCCTTAAAAAAAATTCATCCTCGAAACTTTACCTGAACAGCTCGGGATACTGACTCTTCATATCTGCCTCTAGCTCTTAGGTATCTTCCTTGGCCTTACTGTTCCTCCATAATACCTTAACCAAAGATATATTATTTTTCCTCAGGACCTTGTCCTTCCTGTCTAAAATTTGAAGTGGCTACTCCTCATAGGAAAAATCTGTCTCTAGTTCCAGATCCTTGTAACTCAATACATGAGTCGTATCTGATATATACTTCTTCAGCATGGAAATATGAAATACTTTGTGCACAATAGACAGTTCAGTGGGTAAGGTAAACTCATAGGCCACCTGACCAATCCTCTTCATGATCTTAAATGGTCCAATAATCCTAGGGCTTAACTTGCCCTTCTTCCCAAATCTCTTGACCCCTCTTAGTGGTGAAACCTTAAAGAAGACATAGTCTCCCACTTGGAACTCCACATTCCGCCGCTTTGGGTCTAAATAACTCTTATGTCTACTCTGAGACGCGAATATCCGAGCTGCAAGTTACTTAGCTGACCCTGGCTCGCATAGGCCAATCCTCTGATTATTTAGTTGACCTTGGCTCGCTTAAGCCAAGTCCTCTGATTATTTAGCTGACCCTGGCTCGCTTAGGCCGAGCTGCGTCCAATACGCTTATCATCATCCTTGACACCCTTAGGTCGTTCTTTCATATCCCACCTAACAGATATATAACTCACAAAACACATATATTCAATTACAGGGAATCTCAGTCCCAATAACAACCGCATGGGTGCAGTTTTCTTACCTCAGGTCCTGAGCAGCCAGCGTACATCAATTATGAGCACGATCCCTAGTCCCGACCCCTTGCGACATTACCTAATCACAATGTGATAATGGCTAACCATAAGATCCTAAACCATTTAAAAACTTAGGATTAAAATACTAGCCTCCGGGACCTCGATTTCTACTAATCCGAGTAGTAGAAATCTTCCCGAGTGCTTAAGTTTTAATTCCCGAGCCTCCCTGAGCCCTAAGACAAATTCTAGTTAGGGCTGCCTAGGCGATCCGTGACCTTGCCCTAAGGGTTGCAGCGCGCCTCCAAGATAGAGGCACTAGCCCCCACCTAACAAGCATGCGAGCCGCGACCTAACCCAGAGGGTCGCAGCACGCCTCCAAGACAAAGCCCTTCCGAGGCTCCTAGGGCCACATGGGCCGCGACACCCAAGAACAGGGCCTCGGCACGCCCCGCGAACCCAGAAAACCTAGTTCCTTTTCTGCTTTTTCTCCAAACTAACACCCCTAAAATCATTTCCTAAACTACATCTAAGCTCAGAATTAAATTCCAATTCCATAACCTCAAAATTCCAATCTTTGAGGGCAAAACTCAAGAGCACCCTTAAGCCTAATAAAACACAATTAAAAATAAAACCCAATTAAAACCATATTCAAGCTTACCTCATCTGATAATCACAACCCCTGAGCTGCACCTCAACCAAATCCCAACTACAAGCTTCAATTAAACAATTAAATCCATCACTAAACCCAGTCAACAGTCCAAACTCACTAAAGAATTCATAGAAAGAGAAACCAGGTTATAGAATTTACCTCAGAGTTGTTTTGATCCTTGAGCTAATCCTTAAGTATTCCTAGCTTGATCCCTCAGCTGCTACTTGTCAATTCCTAGCCTCAATTCCCTGCTTTTCTTCACAAGCTTTCAATTCTCAACCATCTTTTTCCAAAAGACTTAAACATGCTTAATTACCTCAAGGGGGAGAGAGAGAGAGAGTCACTTAAACATTTTCTGATTGTTTCTCAATGTTTCCAGCCTCAGCCAATATCCATCCAATAGTCAGTAAAAGACCAAATTGCCCCGCCTAAGTAAATGCTTAACCTTAAATGGTCCCAAGGGAAAAATTGTAATTTGCCACATTTCTCGCTAATTCCTCGAGTAGTCCCATAAATTCCTAATTAATCCTGACATGCCCATTTAATGCCTAATTACTTTTCCATTACTCAATAAACCCCAAATATACATTAAACTTCCCAAAATACCCCTAGGCTCGGCCCGAACTGGGTATTAAGCCTCGTTGTGACTATTCTGCCAATCCGCTCTCTAAGATCGCCTCGAGATGTATATTGCAAATATATCCACATGATAATGTGGTCTCAATCATTTACTCATATATAATCATATTTATGCCTGCAACGGGCCAATATTAAAAGTATGCCCTTATTATCAAGAATGGGCCCACATGCATACTTAATACTCATAAACATGCATATGATCATACTCACATTATTGTATATATCATGCATGCCACATAGTCACACATTTAATCATTCAATCACACATCTCTCCAATTATGCCCTCCCGACATGCTAATCAAGGAACTAAATCCTATTAGCATTTTTGGGATGTTATAGTGTAGCACCCGAATCAATCAAAAGAGTATAAAGGGTCCCAGCACTAGAAATTTGACCTGTAATGACCGAGGGACTAGCCTCGACCTCTGCCTGGGTCAAGGTGAACACCCGAGCTGGCATCAAGATGTCAGCCTTCCTGGCTTTTGGGCAATCCTTCTTCAGATGTCTCACACTCCCGCAGATGAAGCAAGTCTTCGTCCGACATTCCCCAATTTGGCGCCTCTTGCACCGAGTACACTCTGGGAATGCTTTCCAGGTCTCACTGCCATCCTGGAGGCCTATCTGTATGCCCTGTGGCCTCCTATCTAGCCTTGGAGCTAAAACTGTGGTTGGAGTATTTTTCTTTTGGTCACTAAGGCGTTCGCTCCTACCAATGCCTGGAAATGGAGGTCCCGACCTCCAAGAATCCCTTCTGGCCGCATTTTCTGCGCTCTCAGCTGTCCGCACCTTCTCCAAAGCATGTGCATAGGTAGTCACCCCTGGCACAGTAGTAATACCTACATCCCAGGCTATCATAGGCTGTAGTTGCTAGAGAAACATCTCCCTTTTTGTCCATCATTAGGCACCAAATCCCCGACAAACTTTTCCAATTTGCCGAACTTCAAGGCGTATTCAGTCACTGACATGTTGCCCTGAAGTTACTTACTGAACTTTTCATCCTTCGCAGCTTTAATTGCATTATCGCAGTATTTCTCATTGAACAGAGTTTTGAATTCCTCCCATTCCATATTATTTACTTTTCTTTGTCTGGGATAACTCCTCTCACCATATTTGGGCATCCTCCCGAAACATGTAAATGGTGCATGCCACTCTCTCATTACGACTTACCCTCATGAAATCCAGGAAGGTGGTTATCATAGTCATCTACTACTCAGCCTTCAGTGGGTCTCAGCTGCCCTAAAAAACTGGAGTGTGTTGTTTCCTGAACCTCTATAGGGGTTCCCATCTATCTCCCCCTACGTGGGGTTGTACTGTTGCTGGTACCACTGGCTGTATCACTGTCGGTATTGTGGGTTGTAGGTTCCCTGCTTGAACCTGTTGCTGTCTCAAGAGGAAAATTTTATCTTCCTGCCTCAGTAACCTGGCTTGCATGTCAGCAAGCACCTGCTGCCAGTTCTCTGGAGCTGGCAGTGGGGCCTAGCCCTGGTCATTCTTTTCCCTGGCCTGTATTCTTGGCCAGCCAACCTCTCTAACCTTCAAGGAAGCATACTGATAATTTTGCACTGATCAAATTAGCCATTAGTAAGTAATAACTATACCTCTTGCCACCTGATGTTCCAATACCGAATAAACAAATAGATGCAAGGCTAATAAGAAAGCCAATACATAATATATTCAATCATGGTGCTACTAAGAACTTCCTGATATTCATTAGCAAATAACAATGCTAATAAGCATTTCTGGCATTCATAAGCAATTAACGATGCAAATAAGCATGTTCAAGGATTTATACATGTATAACAATGTTAATAAGCATGTTCTTTAATCCCTGCTAGTATTAACAGTGCTAATAAGCATTTCTTTATCATTCATGCAATAGTCAAGGGCCAAGCCCTATCAGAATATCTCATTCTCCCTATTAAGGTATGCATATAAGGCGTATAGATTCATTAAAACAGTTTTGCACTTAATAACAGAAGTAGTTACCAAACCCTAAGTTGAGCTTGTCTTTAGTGGCGAGTGTACATGTCCGGCCTGTCTTCAGGAAACCTTAAACCTTGGCAGCTCTGAGACCAATAGTGCTAGACTTGCTAATCAAGTCATTTGGTTATAAACGTGTAACTTAGGTTAGTGGCAAAGGTTAGGGTTAAAAATTTCGATTAAAGGGAATGTTTACTTTTCATTTAAAAAGTTTAGTACGTACATGGGATCCCAAAATTATACAAAAAAATGTTTAAAAGGGTGTATACAAGTCAAACGTTACAACCAGTCAGCCTAAGCGGCAAAATAAGGGATACAACCCTAGTTCCTCTGAGATATCCTCGGCCGTTGTAGTTGAGCAGCCGCATATGTACATGCCACCACCAAAGCTCTCCAACTCATGGCTAGTCCAGCTTTCCTTTCCCCTTACGTACACTACATAGCACCCATGAGCCAAGACTTAGCAAGAAAACTTAAACATGTGCATGAACAGTAAATATAGATTCCAGATGCATATCTAGCATGCCCAGCAGTAATAACCTACTCATGCATGCATACAATTACAAATAAATGATCATAGGATCTCTATGGATCCTGCTGCCCTGAATAGATGACCATAGAGTCAATCCGGACCCTATGCCCTCTCTATGTGACCATAGAGTCACCCAGGGCCCTTTTCCCTAGCTCTAAGTAACTAGCCATAGAGCTAACCAAGCGCTTTGTTTGACAACGACCATAGGGTCGGCCAACGTAATAGTACGTCCCTGGTTTGGCCTAACCCTCTCGACCAGTGTGTAGCGTGCTATTGCCTCCCTTGACTAATAAGTCAAGGCCATAACTAGATATTCAGATACAAATACGTATACAGATACACATAATTCAAACAATACAAGTATGCATACATAATAATCATATATCATAGTCAATTAAAGGCAAACATTGTAATAACCATGTTCCTTAATGGGGCCGAGCCCTAACTACGCAGACAATGCAAGAAATCAGTAAACAATTATCCAAACATAGTGCATTCAAGCATGCTTAATCAACGAGCATAAACACAGCCCTAATCACGTTAATTTTTATGGGCTTGAGCCTTATTCATAGTTATAATGGACAACCGAGCCCAAGCCTTAACCACATATATCACATATTGAGTGTGGTTTTCTTACCTTAGGTCTGAGTGCAATGTATATTAAGAATGACCCTCGAGCACGAACCTAGTTTTTGAGCCTCTAACGATAAACTAGTCACAACTAATTAGAGAATATCATCAATAATGATCGAATAAAGACTTCCTGACCGAGTCCTAGCCTCTAGAACATCGAATTTTACTAAACTGGGTAGTAGGATTGATCCTGAGCCCTTAGGTTTTAGTTCTCGCACTCAAAACCCTCCCAGGGCTCAAAAACCCTTCAAGTGTCGTGACCCAAGGAAAAAGAGCTGTGTCCCGTGTCCATAAGCTGCGGCGCGCCCCTACTGGTGCCGCAACTCAAATGGAGGTTTGACACCTCCTTCTCCTTCTTGTTCATGAGAGTCGCGGTGCCTAAGAACAGGGTTGCGACTCGACTTGAATACTCATAAATTTTCCCATTTTCTTTAAGCCAAAACCCACCAAAAACCTATCCAAACATAGCAAAAACTTGGCCCAAACCTCATCAATTCTCCAAATTCAAATTGAGTATCTAAAACTCTAAAACTCAGCTAAAAGCCAAACAAATTTCAGAGATTTAGGGCTAGAAATCATTGCCTCAGCTGCCAGCCTATGCTAGCCTTAGTTCCTCCAAAATTGCAAGAATTCCCAAGGAAATTGAGTGAGTGTGTGAACAAGAGAGAGAGAGAGAGAGAGTTGAATGTGTTTTATTTTTATTTTGGTGTTTTGTGTGGTTTACTTAGGGTTCAAGTAACCTTAATAAAATCCTGAGGCTCGGGGTACCAAAAACATCCCCAAGGGCAATATGGTCAAAATCCACGAAATCCCCTCCTAATCTCACTAACTCCAAATATATCTATGAATATTTATTCATATTACCCGATAACCCAGTAATGAACTAGATACACAAAATAACCCTTGACTCACCTCGAGTCGGGTACTAGGTCCCATTGGGTCTTTCCCACTAACTTGCTCCCTAGGATCACCTCATGCCGAGTAACCCAAATATATCCACATAATAATGCGCTCTCACACATATATGCACATATATTCCAAACATACTCGTAACGGGCCAAACTACCAAAATTTCCCTTCTAATAAGAAACGCGCACACATGCATATTTAATACACCTAGACATGCATATCTAGTCATATTATAATATAATTCACGTAATCATACAATGATACACATATATATATCACATAAACACATATTTCATAATTAAATCACATAATTTTCTATAATTTTCCATCCTGGCCCCCTATCAAGGTTCTAAGCTTTATTAGGTAATTCAAGATGTTACAGCAACATTAAATGCCTATAAATTGTCTAAGTACTAAGAGAAGTCGATAAAGCCTCGAGTCTTCAAGACTCAAGCACAAGACCTAAGTCAACGACTTAGGACTCTCATGAGTTACGTTACGTTGAGTTGATTTAAATGGAAAAATAGTTACAACAGTGCTTCAGGGCTCGAGCGTTGATTGTCTACACTCATATACACTATGGCACGCAGGCCTAGTTAGCTAAAAATGTATTATACAGGAAAAAATAACTAGGGCCCTTGGCTTGGAGTCACCTCTGCCACTAGCTCGATCAGAGGGTCGTCTTCAGGGATGCAACCCACCGTCGAAGCTTCCCTCTCCTGGGCTACTCTAGCCTCCTCCATCTCAAGGAGCACCTTGAGCATTGTCCTCATGTTGGGTTCCTTGATGAATGAGAGATCCATATCATTGTTGCTCTGCCATGCAACAAAGAGTGTATCATCAACTATCACGTCGAGGTCATTTTCCAGTTCTTATGCTCAGTGAAGGAGGTCTTCATCCTCTTTGGTGGCAAGCTCAGCACGAGTAGTGACCCATGCAGTGTCCTCCCTGATCTTTATCAGCTCCTTGACGCAGGCTAAAGACTCCACCAGTCTCAACCGGAGCTCCTCATGAGCCTTAGTCATCTCCTCCTGCACGACCCAGGTACGACTCACGGCGTCCTCCAACAACTTGGAGGATGTGTCCTTTAGAATGGACAACTTTGACCACTCGGTGGCCAGTAGACTCTCCACCTCGCAGACATGGGCCCCTGTGTTCTCCACTTCCTTCTAGAGATGCGAGTGCTCCTCCAAAGGGACCGCAGTTTCCCCGAACCACGCCAGCTCTTCTGGCCTCCTTCAGCTCAAAGAACCGCATTAGCACGATGTCTCCAAGTCATTGGTGTAGAGCCCCAGTTTGTACAAAATCAGTATCAGATCATTAAAAATATGAATAAATAGATAATGAATTGAGATAAAATTTTGACAACTTACCCTTACAAAGGAATGGCGGCTAGTGGCTACTAGCTAAACTTCATTTTTGCTGCCACAACGGGCGAGGCTGCGAGAAGGCAACTCGCACAGGGGCCTCGCTATCCCTTGGAGAGGCTCCACAGTGAGTGGAGAAGCTTTCTCACCTATTTTCCCCTCGAGGAGAGGCTCTGACTACTCGTGGGTAAGAGGAGCAACAGGATCCTTCGGTCGGTCCTCGCGCAGGAACTCAACAAGGAGTTTGAGGTCCTCGCCGCCCTCATCGGTACGAGCATTGTTGTCCTCAACAACGTGCTTGTGCTTCTTGAAATCTTCCCCATCATAGTGTTCCAGGAAGACTATCAATCGAGGTTCCCTAATTGGAGGGGAGTTGGACACCTTAGAAGGGATTTCCTTACCCTTCTTGAGGGGAGGAAACCTCGAGGTCAATGAGCTCATCTGGAGCCACTATCCTCGGGGTGAGGACTGGTGGAGCAGCTCCAGGGGCTGCTAGGACCACCGGGGCTGGAGCTACAGTAATCGAGGGAGTGGATGCCATGGTTGACACAACCAGGCCATCTATCTGAAAGGGTCCTGACATCCTCAAACTCTTTTACCTGGCTAATTCAGACAGGCCCATGCATTCTACACAAAGGAAACAAACTGGGTAAATCCTCGGAAGGGAATGAAAGCAATAAAAACAAGTAAAAATGCATGGGAGACTAGTCTAATTCTCCTTGGGAGCCCCACTGCTTTCAAGATCCTCTGAGTGGAGAACGGATTGGGAGAATTCACGGATGACCCAACCCATCTCTTGCGTTAAATTGGCCTCGTACTGACAAAACCAAGTGGCGTACATAGTCTTCATCTTGCCCAAAGGAACGAAACCTTCGGGGTGTCTTTTCCTCGTCGGATGGCAGAGGAATACGTCGATGAGGTCTTGATAGTCTTGGTACTCCTCCTCAGACCAACAACATCCCGAGATTTTCCCACACTCATGGAGTGAGGGCGAAAATAAAGAGTGGTCAGACTAGTTCCCTCACCTACAAGCTTAGCATAATGAAGAACAATTGGGGATTTACCTTGGGGCATGGAAGAAGACCCGATCCCCACCTCGAGCTTTGCCTCGAGTTATTCATCTTCCTTTGCCTCCGCGGTGGCCTTGATGGTGAGGACGCTCTTCGCAAGCTCTTCGCGAAGGCGTTACGTATATTCAAACAATGCCATGGCCAACATGTATTCCGTGTGGATCCTTTCTTCGTGACGCGACTGCTTCAAGTCCTGAATTCTGGTGAGCACC
Source organism: Humulus lupulus (assembly GCF_963169125.1). NCBI lineage: Eukaryota > Viridiplantae > Streptophyta > Magnoliopsida > Rosales > Cannabaceae > Humulus > Humulus lupulus. The sequence goes on along the minus strand of NC_084802.1, from coordinate 143,188,254 downwards.
ACCGAGCTTATACTCTGCCCCTCTCGCAGTAGCCCATACTGCTAGAGGTGGGCATCAGTGACGATGAAGGTGAGGTCCAACTCCTCATTGGGCAGGGCGTTCATGGCCTTAAACCTTCCTTTGAAATAATCCACGAGGGGTGTACAACGGAAAGGACCTAAAATGAGATGTTTCAAGACTAAGGATTAGTTACGGGCAGAACTCTGTTAGACAAAATGACTCGAGGACAAAAGAACTTACCAACTCTAGTGAAGTCCATGAGTATAGTGGGATCGGTCCTCGTTGAGAAGCCACTCGCCCAGAAGAAATGATCCTTGTAGTCCCTAGCATGGTTCTCATTGCCGCTCGGAGCCTTGTAACTTATCCTTGGGATCGTGTGCTTCATCAGGTTTGTAGTACCCATCTTAGTTCCCCTTCTTCGGACACTACCAAAAGCTGAAGACATATAGTATCTCAGCTGGGAAAGGGCCGGGCTAGTTCTGTCTCCTATATAGAACATAAAGCCTTACTAGGACCTGATATGCATTCAGAGACAACTAGAAAGGGGCTATACCGATGAACTTGAGGAAGTCGACATAGTACTATTGCAATGGCAAGGTTGCATCAGCTTGGAGATGAGAGGCACTCCAGCTCCCAAGCCCATGGATGCTCTCATGCACCTACTCGTCTTCTCGAGGCAAGTGCACCAATATCTCATGGGTGTCCACCCCGTAGTCAGTGAGAATCTTCTCTAATGAACCTCATTGTCGGAGCTTGCTGGGGATTGCCTCCGCCTCAAACCCTGTGGTGGTGTAGGGTTTATCCATTAGCATCGGACCTACATTGGCTTTTTCTTCTGAGATGCCATCTCGAAGGGCTTTTGTTGCCACCGAGGCGGGATCCTCTCGCACCACGAGGGCTTGACTGCAGCTATCCACTCGCTTCCCTTTCTCAGGGTGTTGCTCAGCTTCTCGAGCCACCTGTAGAATTTCGCTGTCGAAGGCGTAGAACCCTTGTGTGTGTAGTAAGTGAAGCTCCTCGGACATCTGAAACAACAAATAAATCTGTTAGCGTCTTGCCTCGAAGAAAGATGGGTCAAAATGAGAATCCCTAAGACAAATACTCAGGGAGAAGAGAGAATATATTCTATGGACGAGGGGTGTCCTCGGGGCCAAATAATCGGCACCGGAGAACACCACCATAAATTATAAACACCATCGGAATCTGGGAATTTTCCAGATTCTGGTCGAATGTCAAGAAAGGCAAAAATTACCCAAGGTCTACAGTAGGCCATTTTGACCACATCTAACACCAAAATGTGCATAAAAGACCTACAGAAGGTCAAAGCAGCCCCTCAAGTACCACAATATTCTGAACCCCTAACGATCACCTAGTCACAACCATAATATAGAATCCCATAAAAAACGAGTAAATAAAGGCTTATGGACTGACTCCTAGCCTCCAGGATGTTGAATCCTACAAAACCAGGAAGTATGATCGATCCCGAGCCCTAAGTTTAAGTTCCCATGACTAAAAGCCCAACCTAGCCAAAAATGCACAGGTGGGCCACGATTTCGCCATGAGGATCACGACGCTCCTCTCAGACACGCAGCCCTCTACCTGGGCTTCAGGGCGCAGGCCGCGACTTGCCCGCCAAAGTCCCGACGCGCCACCCTGGCAAAACCCTTCCTGGTTTTGGGTTCACACAGGTCGCAACTTCCAAGAACAAGGTCACGACCAGACCTTGAACCCAGGCATTTTCTCAGTTTTCTCCATTTAAAAACCTTCCTAATCCCAAAATCAAAGTTCCCAAACATCTCAATTTTCCAAAACAATTAAAACCCAAGTCCCAATCAAATCAAAAACTCCTCAAAACACAAAAACCAACCAAAGCTTAAAAACTCAAAAATGCAAAACTTAAAACCTGGACTACCTCTGATTGAGTCGTTTCCCAGTTAAATCCTCCGGCTAATAAACTTCTAATATTCCCTAGAATCGTTATGACTCTAACCTTGCTTGAATCCGAGTCCTAAAACTCGAGTTTCCTTCAAAAATGCTAACGACATCAAAAAGAGAACTGGAAAGAGAGAGAATGTACCGAACGTTCTTTTTATGTTTCTGACAGGTTACTTCAAGCGTAAGTAACCTCAAGCAAATCCTAATGCTCGGGGTCCCAAAAACGCCCCCGGGGTAAAATAGTAAAAATTCAAAGAATTCCCTCATGATCTCACTAACTCCCAATATATCATCAAATAATCATTCCCATTACCCTATATCCCGATAATGTGCTAAATACCCAAAATACCCCTTGACTCACACCGAGTCAAATATGGGTCCCGGTGTGACTTCCCCACTAGCTTTCTCCCTAGGATCATCTCATGCCGAGTAACCCAAACATACCCACATAATAATGTGGTCTCACACATATATCATATATATGCCCAATATACCCATAACGGGCCAAATTACAACAATTTCCCAATTAATCAGAAATGGGCCCACATGCATATTTAATACACCAAAACATGCATATCAAATCATATTATAATATAACTCACATAATGACATATTGATACACACACATATATATATATATCATAATCTCCATAATTTTCCATCCTGGCCCCCTAATCAAGGCCTTAAGCCTTATTAGGAAATTTGGGACGTTACAACTATCCCCTCCGTACAGAAATTTCATCCTAGAAATTTAATTTGAATAGCCCGGGATATCAATCCCATATATTTGATTCTAGTTCCCAGGTTGCTCCCTCGACCTTACTGTTTATGTATCATACCTTAACCAAAGGTACAGTTTTGTTCCATAGAACTCTGCTCTTTCTGTTTCATATCTGGATTGACTGTTCCTCACGGGATAACTTAGCCTCCAATTGTAGATCCTCATAAATCAGCACATGAGTCTTGTCTAACACATGTTTCCTCGACATGGAAATATGAAATGCACTGTATACGGCCGAAAGTGCCGAAGATAAGGCCAATCCATATGAAACTTGACCAATCCTTTCCAGGATTTCAGACAATCCTACTAATCTTGGGCTCAACTTGCCTTTATCTCCTCACCCCTTTCCATCGTGATACTCTAGGGAAGATACAATCTTCCACTTGGAGCTCCATGTTTCTGTATTTCAGATCAACATAACTAGTTTGTCTATTCTGAAAAGCGAGCATCTAAGCTCTAATCTTTCCAATAGCCTCAATGATCCTCTAAGCCACCATAAGATCCAAATATAACATCTCACTCATCTTATCCCAGTGATTGAGCGATATACATTTCCTACTATACAACATCTCATAAGGTGCCCTTCCAATAACTGGATAACTCACTCTGATTTACCATCAGTCTGAGGATTGTACTGAACTCCAACTGTATACTCATTGCCTTCTGAAACCTTCCCCAAGACTTGGAAGTAAGGACCAGGTCCTCATCTAATAAAACACACCTCGAATTCCATGAAGGCGTACTATCTCTCTCACAGAGATCTGCATAACTATCAATTGTATCATTCATCCTTACTGATAAAAAGTGACTGACTTTATATACCAGTCCATAACAATCCAAACAGAATCACATAGCATAATCCTTAGTTATTCTAGCTAAGACTTTCTCCTCAATCCTTTCCATCTATGGGTCACTTAACTGTTTTCCTTTGATCTTCTCTACTAGAGTAAACTCAAACGTAATGTTGACCAACTAGCCCACCAGTAACTTTACTCCAGTTCTGGTCATATCCTTCAACAAACATGATGCATAGACAATCAACTTTTCTGTCAATGAGGTAACAATCCTCGAGAACTCTTCCACAAAACACATGTAATATCCTACCCGTCCAAGGAAACTCCTAACCTCTGAGGCGTTCCTTGGTCTTGGCCAATTGCTGACTGGGAATATACCACAATATTTTCAATCAAGATGATCACAAACCAATTCAAATAATCTCTGAATACCCTATTCATCTAATCCATCAAAAAAACTAGGGCATTAATCAAATCCATAAGACATGACTCAACACTCCTAGTGCCCATATCTGATGTAGAAGGTAGCCTTCTGCTTACCCTTCTCCATGATCTTCAGCTAGTAATAACCAGATCGAAGATCCACCTTAGAGAATACCCTCTATCTTAATAACTGAGCCTTTAGTTCCTACAGCTCTACTGAAACCGTTAAGTACTGTGCTCTTGACCTGGTTCCGTCCCTGGCACCAACCCAATCACCATTCTATCTCTTTTTGTAAAAGTAATCCTGGAAAATCCCCTGGAAACACATCCAATAACTCACAGACTAATCAAGTCTATTCTGGTCCCACTGGCACGACCTAAGTGGTATTCACCACACTAGCTAAGAGTCCTATGCATCCTCCTGCAATGGGTCTCTAGCTCTAAGTACAGATGTCATAAGCATACAGGGTCCATGCACAGTGCCAACAAATAGAAGTGTTTCTCACCCATAAGGCCAAGGGTTGCTATCCTTTCCTTACGATCTATCATTGCCCCATACTTGTCTAACTAATTCATATCGAGGATCCTATCAAAGTTGGTCATAACAAACTCTATCAAATTAACTAATGTGTAGTTTCCTGCAATAATCTAACTCATCTTTTAAAATTACCAATGGAGTGTCAAATTCTCATCACAACATACCCATGTAATCTGCACATCAAGTCTATACCTCTCTAGATGCAACAAAGCAAAGAACAACATGGCACCAAAACCAGTCAACATAATACGACAATAAGAACTAGGAAGCTGACCTGCCACTACTGAGGAATCAGCCTCAGTCTCAATCTCAGTCTCTGACTCTAACTGTGTCAGAGCGAACACTCAAGTTGGAGTCGAGCTATCCTCCCCCTTTGGTTCATCCTTCCTCCACCTTGGGCAAAATCCCTCTTGAGGTGCCCAAACATCCCACATAAGAAACATGCCCTTGCTCGACATTCTCCCAGATGACGTCTCTTACACCGAGTGAATTTTGGGTATGGTTTCCAATTCTCGTCCTTGCCCGATCCAATAAGCAAAGGTATCACTGTCTGTGCTCTCCGGCATTTTCCTTCCCAATCTCATTTCCTGTGCTCTCAACAATAAGAGCCTTCCCTACCCCTTAAGCGTAGGTAGAGATTTCATGTTATAATAACCACATAAATAGTTACCATACCCTGAGTGAAGCTTGTCTTTAGTGACGAGTGTACATGCCCAGCTTGTCTACAGGAATCCTTAACCATGGATCGCTCTGATACAAATTTTTAACTCCCTACTACCCAGGGACCGTTACACTGTGTATTTTAAATAGTGATAAACTCGCTAAACGATTCATTTGGACATAATCGTGTAGCTAAATGTGATTAACAGTTTTGGGTTAAATATTTTGGTCAAGGATACAAACGTTTCACTAAAACATTTGTTGTATACATGGGATCCCAAAATACATTTGAAAGGATAATTACAATAAAAGAGTTACAACCTACCAACTTAAGCAACAAAATAGGGTTTGGCCTTAGTTCCTCTGTAAACCCTCGACCGTGGTGGCCGAGCAGCCGCATATGTACACATCATCACCTAAGCTCTCCAACTCAAGGATGGTCCAGCTTTCTTTTACCTTTACCTACACCACATAGCACTTGTGAGCCGAGGCTCAGCAAGAAAACTTAAACATGCTCATAAGTAGTTAGTAACATGTCACCAAATCATAATAAGCATGCCTAGTAGTAATAACCTAACTCATGCATGTAGGCAAGTATAAATAAATGATTATGAACTCATTTTGGCTCGACGCCCTAGGACATGAGATTAATAAGTCACCCCGGGGACCTACGCCCTGTCCTCTGTGTAACAATCTTTTGAGCTGATCTAGCGTACTCGACACTAGGTTGTCTTCTACCAATAGTTCAGTCAAGTGTATGATGTGAATTAGGTTAAGCTAGATCATATGGACCAGTGCTTAGCGCGCTATTGTCCTGCTTGACTTATAAGTCAATGCCTTACAACCAACATTCAATATGTTATTTTTCGTTCTTGACTAATAAGTCAGTGCCTTTCGACCAGCGCTAAGAGCTATTGCTGATCTTGACTAATAAGTCAATGCTAGGATATGTGACTATTAAGTCACATCAGGTCTCTTAGCTATATCTTCTGTATAAGCATACCTGGCGCTGACCAGCACTCAATGTGCTAAGGTCATTCTTGACTAATAAGCCAATGCTAGGATATGTGACACTTCTGGTTAGCCTAACCAATATGAATAGCGCACAACACTATTGCCGCTCTTGACTAATAAGTCAATGCTCTTCCATAAGAACTCATTACTATTGCCGCTCATGACTGATAAGTTAGAGCTTTACAAATAGCACTCAGCATTATTGTCACTCTTGACTGATAAGTCAATGCTCTTCGACCAACACCGAGCACTATTGTTGCTCATGACTAATAATTCAAAGCTTTACGACCAACGTTGAACACTATTGTTGTTTCTGATTAATAAGCTAGTGCTTCCTTAATGAGGTAATGCAAACAAGCATATATCATATGTCAAATATCCAGATATAAGGCATTCAACATGCTCAATCAATAATCAAAAGCATATTCATGCACATTTACAGAGACTCAGGATCTGATCAATTCAATATTCAACATTCATGCCATGCCATAATCACATGCATCATATGAATCACATACGAGATGCAGTTTTCTTACCTTCAGTCAAAGCACAGGTTATCAATAAACGACCCTTTAGCACGATCCTGATTCTGAACCCCCAGCTATCACCTAGTCGCAACCATAATATACAATCTCATCAAAAACGAGTAAATAAAGTCTTTCAGACCGAGCCCTAGCCTCCGGGATTTCGAATCCTACCAAAACGGGTAGTAGGATCAATTCTGAACCCTTAGGTTTAAGTTCTCACGACTAAAAACCCAATATGGCCAAAAATGCACAGGCGGGCCACGACTTGGCCCTGGGGGTCGCAACGCGCCTCCTAGACAGACAGCCCTCTCCCTGGGCTTTAGGGCATTGACCGTGACTTGCCCCCTAGAGTCACGGCGTGCCCCCCAGGCAGAACCCGTCCTGGTTCTGGGTTCACACAGGTCGCGATTTGCAAGAACAAGGTCGCGACCCAACCTCGAACACAACAATTTTCTAAAATTTCTAAATTTAAAAAACTTCCAAAAACCTATCCAAACATATCCAAATCCCAAAATAAAAGTTCCTCAACATCTCAATTTCCCAAAACCATTGAAACCCAAGTCACAATCAAATAAATAACTCCTCAAAATGCAAAATCCAATCAAAGCTTAAAAACTCAAAAACTCAAAACTTGGATTACCTTTGATTGAGTCGTTTCCTAGTTAAATCCTTCGACTAATAAGCTTCTAATATTCCCTAGAATCGTTATGACTCTAACCTTGCTTGAATCTGAGTCCTAAAACTCGAGTTTCCTTTGAAAATGCTAACGGCGTAAAAAAGAGAACGGGAAAGAAAGAGAATAGGTTACTTTGAGCTTAAGTAACCTCAAGCAAATCTTAATGCTCGGGGTCCCAAAAACGCCCCTTGGGGTAAAATAGTAAAAATTCCAAGAATTCACTCCTAATCTCACCAACTCCCAATATATCATCAAATAATCATTCCCATTTCCCTATATCCTGGTAATGTGCTAAATACCCAAAATACCACTTGACTCACACCGAGTCAAATATGGGTCCCGTTGTGACTTTCCCACTAGCTTGCTCCCTAGGATCGTCTCGTTCTGAGTAACCCAAACATATCCACATAATAATGTGGTCTCACACATATATCACATATATGCAAAATATACCAATAACGGGCCAAATTACAATAATTGCCCAATTAATTAGAAATGGGCCCACATGCATATTTAATACACCAAAACATTTATAACAAATCATATTATAATATAACCACATAATCACATATTGACACACATATATATCACATAATCACATAATCTCCATAATTTTCCATCATGGCCCTCTAATCTAGGCCCTAAGCCTTATTAGAAAATTTGGGACGTTACAAAGCACCTTTGGTATTCTTTGTAAATCTCTTTGGTGCCATTCTTCACTTAAAAACTCAATAACTAGCTTCCTTTAAACACAATCAAGCACTAAGAGACCAATTCAAGACACCCCCAAAAATATCAATTCAAACTCCTCTAAATACACCAACAAAGTATCAACTAAGCAATTAAATGCTTCCTTTAAAAAATATTCAACCAATCCCCCATAAAACTTAATTACACTTCTATTATAACTTTTATCAAACACATGGTAGGCATAAGCTAAACCAAGAGTTGAAAATATTTTTATAGTAATCAAATCTCCCAAAACTCTAGATTATCACTACAACAACATAAACACTCAATCCAAGCCAATGATCACAATAGATAAGCAATTCATGTACCAAAAATCATAAAATCCAAAATGCCCCAATTCTTGTTCTTCAATATTCAAAACCCACAAATCAAACAATGAAGAGAAACTACTTACTTGTAATTGACAACAGAGAGACTTGGAAGCTTCATTGTGCCAATAAATTTCCTTGAAACTACTTGGAGAATCTCAATTGTCAAATTCAGAATTATGGGGTTTTAGGTTTTGAAAGGGGAAATTTTACAGAAGATGGGGATTTTTATGAGAATAGGTGAAAATGGAGATTGAGGGTTGGAATGGTGGGGAAGAATTTGAGTGAAAATGAGTTTAAAATGATGGAATTTAGTGAAAATGGGAGAGTACTTTCGGTATGGGAGGCTATGTTTTTGTGGGAAGTGGGAAGTGGAAAAAATGACTTGGGGGGTTTTTAAAATAAGAATTGCTGAAATCATTCGGTGGCTGCGGCCTAGGGTTATTGGTAGCAGCGACTGTAATGCCTCAAAATCCCTAATGCGGTTTAATTTTTGGATTAGTAGGCCGGGAGGGCCATAATATATTTATTATGCCATTAAATTATTATATGCATGTTTATGTGAATTATATTATAATATGATGTTAAATGCATGCATGTGGGTCCACATTTCATCACAGGGGTATTTTGGTAATTTGGCCCGTTGAGGGCGTAATTGTATATTTGTATGCATGTTGGTGATCTATTATTGAGGCCACATTATAATGTGGATTTTTTCGAGCTATTTGGCATGAGATGATCTTTGAGTGCAGGTTAGCGGTTTAGTCATAATGGGATTAAGTTTGGGGCTCGAGGTGAGTCTCGAGGTATTTTAGTTATTAGAGCATTGCCGAGAATTAAAGGGTAACGGGATATGAATTAGTGGAGGGTGTTAATTATGATTAACGAAATAGGAGGAAAATGACTATTTTACCCTTGGGAGCCTTTAGAAAACCTTAAATGACCTAGGGGAAAAAAGATATTTTCACCTTAAGTCATATAAAATCCATTGAAGGTTGTAGAAGGTTGGCAAAAACAGAGCAGAACTCATCTCTCCCTTACCTCATTTTCTCTCCTTTTTCTTTTAGATTTTTGGAGATTTTCTTGAGGATTCAAGCTAGGGAAGTGGATCTTAAGGGCTTAGGATTGTGTTCCACCATTGAAGAGGATCCTAATCTGAGCTTGAGGTAAGTTTCTAGCCATTAAAACTCTAGCTTTGCTCTGTTTTTTTGTTTGGTTTTTAGCTTGGTTTTCTAGATTGGTTAAAGGGAATTGATGGGAGCTTTTGGCTAGGGTTACTTGGGTTGTGATGCCTAGGACATATGTAGATGGTTTTGTTTTCATTTGGGACTTAAAATGAGGTTTGGAAGCTTTTAGTTCAGGTTGGAAATGGTCCAGTCGAATCGGAAAGTTTCAGGGCCATTTCTGGCAATGTGTAGCACTGTAGCGCCCACAAGTGGGCGCTACAGCATTACTCAGGGAGGATTTCATGCTAACTTGGGCGCTACGGGGGTAGCACTACAACACTACCCTGCTTCATCAGATTTTGGTTTTGGGCATTTTTAAGGGTTTTTGGCTCGGGGATTTAATTCCTAAGGCTCGGGATCGAATCTACTCACCGTTTGGGTACAATTCGGGGTCCCAGGAGTGAGGTAGGTCAAGACCCTTTTATTGTTGATTGTCATTAATGGAAGTTATATTTTGTTATGATTAGGTAACCGCTAAGGAATCAAAAGGTCGATCGTTCTCACGGGTCATTCTTTTACTATTTCTCCTTGAACCAGATGTAAGAAAACTGCACCCATATGTGACATGCATGGTTATTATTGAGGCATGTTAAGTGTTTAAATGTGGACATTGATTGCATATCAAATGCTTAGAAAATCTTGCTTCCTTGTGAATGGCACTGACTTACTAGTCAGAACCGACAATGGTGTCAGAACTTGCTGTGAAGCTGTGACATACTAGTCACATTCGATAGTAGTTTTGAGCACTGGTCGTATATTACTGACCTATGAGTCAAAAGCAGCATAAGTGTCATGAACGCATAGCTGATAAAAGATTAGATCTGATCGACATCTGCATTGAATGACTCATCATGTGCATTAATGCCAGAGTGACCCCAAGTTCGATGAAAACTAAAAGTGCTTGCCTAGTTCTATGACTAGTTACTCAGAGCCAGGGCCAAAAGGCCCAGGTGACCGTATCGTCACATGGCTAAGGGTACGGAACCCACAGTAGTGACTCCATGGTCACTCCCTTGGTTTACATTGGCAACTCACTCATCAGTCACTTATCTTGTTTAAGCTAGTGACTTGATCACTCATTTGTAAAGGGTACGGAACCCATATTAGTGACTTTTACAACTGTCACTCCTCGGTTTTGGGCTATAAGTCCTGGATTATTATCATGATCATCATTTGATATTATATACATGTAGTAATGAGTTTTCTTGCTGGGCTTTGGCTCATGGGTGCTATGTGGTGCAGGTGAAGGGAAAGAAAACTCACCCAACCTTGAGTGGAGAGCATTGGTGGCGATGTGTACATTTGCGGCCGTTTGACCACCGCGGCCAAGGAGTTTCTCAGAGGGACTAGGCATTAACCCTATTTTTGCCGCTTAGGTCGGCAGGTTGTAACTTTTGTACTATAATGACCATTTTGTATCGTAAATAACTTGTAAACATTTTTATGGGCCCATGAAAAGTTTTATGTTTTAAATAAAATATATCCTTTCCTTTTGATTGGTTTTTCACCTTAACCTATTAATAACACATAGATGCACGTTTCTAACCAAAGAACTCGATTAGTGAGTTAAGCACGATTCAAAGTTCACTGTAACGGTCTTGGAGTAACCAGGGCATTACAACTTGTTATCAGAGCGTGCCAAGGTTTAGGGTTCCTGTAGACTGGCTGGGCTCGTCACTGAAGTCAAGCTTGACTCATGGTTTGGTAACCATGTATGTGGTTATATATTTAATTTCGTAAATATATTATAAATGCTTTACCTGTATACATGAGATACCTTGATAAGGTAGTGCCTTGAATACTGCATCATCAGCAAGAACGTGCTTATTAGTACTGGTATTGCCAGAACATGCTTATTAGTATTGTTCATTGTGAACTATTATTTGATACATGTTAAATGCTAAATGCTATGATCATTTATCCATCTGTATATTTGTATAACTATAGAATTTGATAATTATTTGCTTGTTCTTGGACCGTGAGGCGGCAAGAGGTTTAGTTATCACTACCTGACTGGCCGTATTGACTATTGCAGCACAGTATAAGTTGATAAGAATGACTCCAATATAGACAGATTCATCAGCTAGCCAGGAAGATCAAGGCCAGAATAATAATCAGGGTCAAGAGAATGACCAAAATCAGATTCCACAACTAGCTCCTGAGAACTGGCAGCAATTATTTAATGATCTGCAGGCTACAGTATTGAGGCAGGGAGAAGAACTCCACCTCCTGAGACAATAGCAGGTTCTTGCAGTAGCCAGTGTACCTAAGGCACCCCTTGTACCAGTGCCAGCAATTGAGTAGCTGCCTGAGGTTGGAAACAAATGGGAGCCTCTTTATGAAAGGTTCAGGAAGCAGCAGCCTCCAATATTTGAGGGCAGTGCAGATCCTGCTAAAGCTGAACAATTGATGAGCATGATTACCACCTTCCTGGATTTCATGAGGGTGACTGGTAATGAGAGAGTGGCCTGTGCCACGTATATGTTTCGGGAGGATGCTCGAATTTGGTGGGAAGTTATATCCCAGACCAAAAACATCAATGCCCTGAGTTGGGAAGAGTTTCAGACTTTCAGCGAGAAGTACTTAATGATGCCATCAGGGTGGAAAAATTTGAAGAATTCATCAAGTTACTTCAGGGGAGTTTGTCAATGACTGAGTATGCCTTGAAGTTTGATCGATTAGCAAAGTTTGCCATGGAGTTGGTACCCATTGATGGGACCAGAAGGGAGAGGTTTCTCAAGGGGCTACAACCTAGACTAGCTCAAGATGTTTGCATTACCACTGTGGCATGGTTTACTACCTATGCACAGGTGGTCGAGAAGGCACTCACAACTGAGAGTATAGAGAACAAGATCTGGCGAGACAATGCAGCTAGAAAAGAGTTCAGGAGAACATGCTCTCCATTTATGGGTTCTGGTAGGGGTGGAGGCCTCAGTGATCAGAAGAGGAAGGTTCCTGACACCTTCCTAGTTCCAGGTTTTGATAGGCGATCTCGCGGTCTTTCATTGGGTCGTCAAAGTGGTAGTGAGGTCTGGAAGACTTATCCCGAATGCCCTAGATGCAAGAGGCGTCATTTGGGAGAATATAGGGCAAGGGCCTTCTTTTTATGTGGAGTAGTGGGTCATCTCAAGAAAGATTGCCCTAAGGCAAGAAAATAAGAACCCAGGAAAGGAGAAAGCTCGGCCCCAGTTTGAGTGTTCGCATTGACACAAGTAGAGGCTGAGGTTTCTTCCTCAGTAGTTACATGTTAGCTTCTTAGTGTTGGAACCCCTTATAATGTTTTGATTGATTCTCGTGCTACACATTCTCTTGTTGCTAGTAGAATTATTGATAGACTATGTAGACCCTGTGATTTTTATGCTGTGGGATTTGGAACTTTATTTCCCAATGGGGAGTTGGTAGTATCCAAAAGATGGGTCAGACCTTTCCAGTGATAGTGGAAGGTAGAGAGTTGTTAATGGGATTTGATAGAGTTAGTTATGACTGACTTAGATATGATTCTGGGTATGGACTGGTTGGTGAAGTATGGGACAACCATTGATTGTAGAAGGAAGATGGTCACCTTTGAGCCTGAAGGTGAGGATCCTTTTGTCTTTATTGGTACTGTGCATGGACCTCGCATACCTATGATTTCTGTTTTAAGGGATAGAGATCTATTGCAAGGACGTTTCATTGGATTCTTAGCCAGTGTGGTTGACACTACTCAGGTCATGCCAGTGAGACTAGAAGAGACCAGATTAGTCTGTGAATTCTTGGATGTGTTTCCAGAAGATTTACCAGGGTTGCCACCAGGGAAAGAGCCAGTGTCTATATCACCTTACAGAATGGCCCCAGTTGAGTTGAAAGAATTGAAAGTACAGTTGCAAGAGCTGTTGGATTTGGGTTTTATTAGACCTAGTTTCTCACCTTGGGGAGTGCCATATCTGTTTGTGAAGAAGAAAGATGGTTCTTTGAGAATGTGCGTTGATTACAGAGAACTGAATAAGTTAACAATCAAGAACAAGTATCCTCTACCAAGGATAGATGATCTGTTTGATCAGTTGCAAGGTAAAAAGGTATTCTCAAAGATCGACCTTCGTTCTGGTTATCATCAGTTGAGGGTCACGGAGGGAGACATACCGAAGACTGTTTTTCGCACCAGGTATGGGTATTATGAGTTCTTAGTCATGTCTTTTGGATTGACTAATGCCCCAACTGCTTTTATGGATCTGATGAACAGAGTGTTCAAGGATTATTTGGACCAGTTTGTTATCATCTTAATCGATGATGTCCTAATTTATTCTCAGTCAAAGCATGAGCAGCATCTAAGATTGCTTCTACAAATACTGAGGGAGCATAGACTGTTTCCAAAGTTCAAGAAATGTGAGTTCTGGTTATCTCATGTATCTTTGCTTGGGCATATTGTCAGTAAGGAGGGGATTAAGGTAGATCCAGCAAAGATCGAGGCAGTCAGAGATTGGCCAAGGCCAAAGAATGCTTCTGAGGTTGGAAGTTTCCTTAGATTGGCAGGTTATTATAGGTGTTTCGTGGAAGGATTCTCAAAGATTTCTACTTCATTGATTGAGCTGAAACGCAAGAATCAGAAATTTGTGTGGCCAGACAGGTGTGAGAACAGCTTCCAGGATTTGAAGCAGAGATTGATTACAGGTCTATTTCTGAGTCTTCCAACAGATCAGGAGAAGTTTGTGATTTACTGTGATGCTTCACATCAAGGTTTAGGCAATGTTCTGATGCAGTAAGGGAAGGTAATTGCTTATGCCTCGTGTCAGCTAAAGGAGTATGAGCAGAGATATCCTACTCATGATTTAGAGTCGCGGTTGTGGTCTTTGCTTTAAAGGTATGGAGGCATTACCTTTATGGGGAGAAGTGTGAGATCTATACAGACCACAAGAGCCTAAAATACTTCTTCATGCAGAAAGATTTGAATATGAGACAAAGGAGTTGGCTGGAGTTGGTAAAAGATTATGATTATGAGATTTTGGATCTTCTAGGTAAAGCCAACGTGGTAGTTGATGCTTTAAGATGGAAGGGTCTGGGGCAGATTTATAGTGCGAGCTTGATAGCCAGAGAATTAGCAAATGATATGACCAGATCTGGTATAGAGTTGCTGGTGGGTCAGTTGGCCAATATTATGCTACAGTCTACACTGTTGGAGAGAATCAAGGAGGGTCAGTTGGGTTATCCACAGCTGATCAAGATCAGAGAGAATGTTTTGGCTGGAGCATCCAGAGATTATACATTGTCTAAGATGGTAAGATATAAGGGTCAGATATGTGTTCTGTTAGACATTGCTATGAGGCGAGAGATTCTGGATGAATCTCATACTACACCTTATTCTTTGCATCCAGGCACCACGAAGATGTATCAGGATGTGAGATCGTTGTATTGGTGGCCAGGGATGAAGAGGGATGTAGTGGAGTATGTGGCTAAGTGCTTGACATGCCAACAGGTCAAGGCTGAGCATCAGAGGTCGGTAGGGTTATTGCAGCCTCTAGATATCCCAGAGTGGAAATGGGAGGACATCACAATGGATTTTGTGAAGGGGTTAACCAGGACTGTTGGTCAACATGATTCTATTTGGGTTATAGTGGATCGCTATACCAATTCAGCTCACTTCTTTCCAGTGAGGACTACATATACAGTTGACCAGTACGCAGATCTCTATGTGAGAGAGATCGTGCGCCTCTATGAAGCGTTGAGGTCGACCGTGTCAGATCGGGACCCTACTTTTACTTCCAAGTTCTGGGGTAGTTTACAGAAGGCCATGGTAACACAATTGAAGTTTAGTGTTGCTTATCATCCTTGGACAGATGGGCAGTCTAAGAGGACAATCCAGATACTAGAAGACATGCTGTGAGTAAGTATCTACCTTTGATAGAGTTTTCCTACAACAACAGTTATTAGTGTACCATTGGAGTTGCACCTTATGAGATGATATATGGTAGGAAGTGCAGATCTCCCATTCATTGGGATGAGACATGTGAAAGGAGGTACTTAGGTCTTGAGGCAGTTCAGAGGACCAGTGAGGCCATTGAGAAGATTAGAGCTCGGATGCTTGCTTCTCAAAGCAGACAGAAAAGTTATGCAGATCCCAAGCGCAGGAACGTGGAGTTCCAAGTGGGAGACTATGTCTTTCTGAGAGTCTCACCATGGGAAGGGGTAAAGAGATTTGGGAAGAAGGGCAAGCTGAGCCCTAGATTTGTAGGTCGATTTAAGATCCTGGAGAAGGATTGGTCAGGTGGCTTACAGGTTGGCCTTGCCTATGGCATTGTCAGCAGTGCATAACGTGTTTCACATTTCAACTCTTCAGAGGTATGTATTTGATGTGACTCATGTTTTGAGCTATGAAGATCTAGAGCTTGAGGAAATCTCTCCTTTGAGGAACAGCCAGTCCATATACTTGACAGAAAGGACAAGGTCCTCGGGAATAAGACGATACCTTTTGGTTAAGGTATTGTGGAGGAACAACAAGGTCGAGGAAGAGACATGGGAGCAGGAGTCAGATATGCAGAATCAGTATCCCGAGCTGTTCAAGTAAATTTCGAGGACGAAATTTCTGTAAGGAGGGGATAGTTGTAATGCCCCAAAATCCCTAATGCGGTTTAATGGCTGGATTAGTAGGCCGGGATGGCCATAATTGATTTATTATGCCATTAAATTATTATATGCATGTTTATGTGAATTATATTATAATATGATATTAAATGCATGCATGTGGGTCCACATTTCATCACAGGGGTATTTTGGCAATTTGGCCCGTTGATGGCGTAATTGTATATTTGTATGCATGTTGGAGATCTATTGTTGAAGCCACATTATAATGTGGATTTGTTCAAGCTATTCGACATGAGACGATCTTTGAGTGCAGGTTAGCAGTTTGATCATAACGGGATTAAGTTCGGGGCTCGGGGTGAGTCTCATTTTGGTGATTAGAGCGTAGCTGGGAATTAAAGGGTAACGGGATATGAATTAGTGGTATTTGAGAATATCGAGAATAACGGGAATTGTAGGGTGTTAATTATAATTAACGAAATAGGTGGAAAGGGACGATTTTACCCTTGGGAGCCTTTAGAAAACCTTAAATGACCTAGGGGAAAAAGGTCTTTTCACCTTAAGTCATATAAAAGCCACTGAAGGCTGTAGAAGGTTGGCAAAAGTAGAGCATAACTCATCTCTCCCATACCTCATTTTCTCTCCTTTTTCTTTTGGATTTTTGGAGCTTTTCTTGAGGGTTCAAGCAAAGGAAGTGGATCTTGAGGGCTTAGGATTGTGTTCCACCATTGAAGAGGATCCTAATATGAGCTTGAGGTAAGTTTCTAGCCATTAAAACTCTAGCTTTGCTCTGTTTTTGGTTTGGTTTTTAGCTTGGTTTTCTAGATTGGTTAAAGGGAATTGATGGGAGCTTTTGGCTAGGGTTACTTGGGTTGTGATGCCTAGGACATGTGTAGATGGTTTTTGGGTTCATTTGGGACTTAAAATGAGGTTTCGAAGTTTTGGTTCGAGTTGGAAATGGTGGAGTCGAAGGGGAAAGTTTCAGGGCCATTTTTGGCTGTGTGTAGCGCCCTTGTGGTCGCTACAGCGCTACTCAGGGAGGATTTCATGCTGACTTGGGCGCTAGGGGGTTAGCGCTACAGTGCTACCCTGCTTCATCAGATTTTGGTTTTGGGCATTTTTAAAGGTTTTTGGCTCGGGGTTTTTATTCCTAAGGCTCGGGATCGAATCTACTCACCATTTGGGTACAATTCGCGGTCCTGGGAGTGAGGTTTAGATCAAGAGCCTTTTATTCTTTATTGTAATTAATGGACGTTATAATTGGTTATGATTAGGTAACTGCTAAGGAATCAAAAGGTCGATCATTCTCAAGGGTCCTTCTTTTACTATTTCTCACTCGAACCAGAGGTAAGAAAACTGCACCCAATATGTTACATGAATGGTTATTATTGAGGCGTGTTGAGTTTTTAAATGTGGACATTGATTGCATATCAAATGCTTAGCAAATTTTTCTTACTTGTGAATGGCTCTGACTTACTAGTCAGAACCAGCAATGGTGTCAGAACTAGTTGTGAAGCTGTGACTTACTAGTCAGGTTCGACAGTAGTTTTGAGCACTGGTCGTATGTTACTGACCTATGAGTTAGGAGTGGCATGAGCGTCATGAACGCAGAGCCGATAAAAGATTAGATCTGACCGACATCTGCATTGAATGACTCATCATGAGCATTAATGCCGAACCGACCACAAGTTCTATGAAAATTAAAAGCGCTTGCCTAGTTCTTTGACTAGTTACTCAGAGCCAGGGTGAGAAGGCCCAGGTGACTGTATCGTCACATGGCTAAGGGTACGGAACCCACAGTAGTGACTCCATGGTCACTCCCTTGGTTTACATTGGTGACTCGCTCATCAGTCACTTATCCTGTTTATGCTAGTGACTTGATCACTCATTTGTAAAGGGTATGGAACCCACATTAGTGACTTTTACAACGGTCACTCCTTTGTTTAGGGCTATAAGTAACTACAACAATTATGCCCATATATTACATTAAAATATAGCATATTTTAATAAGTGTTATTGTCGCATGGTAATAGAAAAAGACACGGAAAATGGGCGGTAAATGAAATACACAGGTGCCAAATGAAACACAAAAGCAATCTCTAAGG
Organism: Humulus lupulus; assembly: GCF_963169125.1. Lineage (NCBI taxonomy): Eukaryota > Viridiplantae > Streptophyta > Magnoliopsida > Rosales > Cannabaceae > Humulus > Humulus lupulus. The sequence goes on along the minus strand of NC_084802.1, from coordinate 143,169,965 downwards.
TTGAATCCCTAATTACTCTACACGCCTCCTCTGTTTCTCTCTCACACTCAGTAACTCTCTCTCTCTCTCTCTCACTCGTTCAATCTTTCTTTCTTTCTCTCTGTTTGTTGCAGCTGTGTAACAAGGTGATGGGGCCTGCGGCTTCAGTCGTGTGACAGGGAGGCTCCACTCTTGGGTCTACGGCGTGGCTGGCTCGTGGGTGTGACGGTGCTTGCGGCGGTGGGTCTACGGCGTGGCTCAACTCATGGGTCTACCACGGTCTTGTACCAGCTATCTGTTGTCTCTACAATCTGTTCCTGTTGTTCGTTGTCTTCCTCCATCTCATCTACCACAACTTCCCTCCCATGTTTCGCCGACTCCGACGTAGATTGACTTGCAGAGTAATGGTCCAGCAGATTGTACAGGGAGGAGCTCCAGCTGCTTACGCCCAAGAAATGGAGAGGCTAACCGCTAAAGAATCCCTTCTTCTTGCTGTGAATCTCAAGTTTTAAGAATTTTTGTATTGTAGTTGATAAGACCTAGCATTTGAGCTTTGAATTTGGGATTATTTATTTATTCACTTTAAGGATTTTGCGGGTTTTTCCAAGATTCAATTTTTATGGGATTTTTACTTGTTCAAGCTAATCAGGTCGCCATTCTTGGAGGGTCGGTGGGATTTTTTTCAGGGCTGATGTCTTCCATGCAGTAGTTGAGGTGAGTCTTTCTTTGATTTTTGTGATCTGGGTTTGTTTTGTTTTTGCGTTTTGTGTGTCTGGGTTCTTCATGTTTTTGTGATTTTTTTGATCTGGGTTTTCAGCTATTATGGAATTCGTTTCCAATTTCTCGTCGAATCGTTGTGTTATTGATTTGCATTGCACGACCTGTTTGTTAATTTCAATTCCGAATGTGTGATTTTTCTTCTTTGCGTTTTGAGTTGCTCCTTTTCTGTTTTGGTGTGTGATTGCTCTAATATGGAAATTTTAACGAGGTGAATGAGGCATTGATTGAGTTACACAACGTGACACATACTTTTGCTAGAAATATTCAGCATTCCTTTTTAGATTCTGATCTTCGAGTTCTAATGGATACACTGAAGGCAGTGTACTCTCCCTTTGAATCATTTAAACAAAGGTAAGCAATCATAAACTTTTTTGCACTTCCACATTCTTCTAAAGTATCTAGGTTTTTTTTTTGAAAACTTTTTTCTGTTATTTTTTCTTCGTTATATACTAGATTCTATAAATGCTATGTTCATTTTTTGATTAATGATTGAATATGTATATAAGGTATGGACAGATGGAGCGGGCCATCCTTTCTTCTGAAATTGCTGGGGTGGATCTCAGGGGAGCTGTTACTCGTGGTGTGGGTGCCCAGGGGATTGAACTCAGTGAAACACTGCACGAAAAGTTGAATTGATTTCAAATGAGGGGAATGGTCCATTGTTCAAGGGGCTTTGCAGATCCTCACAGTTTCAGACTGATGTGCTGTAAATCATTAAAGCAGAAAGGCAAAAAGAAACCATGGCTTCTCCTTCTCCTTCTCACCTCACAGCTATCCCACAACGCATCTCAAAACCCTCCATTTCCCACTGTAAGTAAATCTCTCTCTTTCTCTCTCTATATATAATATATATACGTATATATATGACACTACTAGTACCCTTAAGATGAACTAGTATGAGAAATAACTTAAACCCTTAATTTCATTGCTAAATTTTTCCTTAGTATATGTAAGATTTCTATGAATTTTAGAAGCTGCAATGCATCACGTAATAGTTTGTTTACACCTCATGGTTATTTTCAATAGCATTATTCTAGTAATTTAGTTGTTTTCCATATGGTTATATTCTAGTGGCATCGTATTAGCTATTATAAATTCATTGTTACTTTTTATATTTATTTTTTCATCTTGAATTCTTTGCTTCGCATAGAATTGGAACCATATGTTTGAAATTTAGAGTATTGTGGCCACTTGCTGTTCTATGAACACTATTAACTCCATATATGCTAGCTAATTAAGAAGTGAAGTTTTCTCTTATCTCTGGTTTTGTTGCTTTTTGAGTGTAATATATTATTTTTATGCAGTACTCTATTCAATTTCCATGTACGTAACAATTTCCATGAACAAAGTGTAATCACAGTTTTCTTTTCCTTTTACTGAGAAAAACAAAATCAATAAAAGCCAAGTATTATATATGGTAATATGCATTTGGGTGCATGTTATATGGTAATATGCATCTAGCTATACATGATATGTTTCTTGAATTTTGTTTGTCTTGTTCATGCAGCTTCTAATTGATGGTAACTTATTATTTTAATAACATAATTTCTGGTGCCTTTTGTGTGTTTATAATTTGTTTTTGTTTGCATATTGTAATGTGGTCCTGACAGCTTAAAACAATGGCCATGAGTACTTATCCCCAAAAAAATCACAGCTCAATCTTGCCGTTCTCTTGACTCCGCTAAAAAATTGCATATTGCATTCAATTTACTTGATAAAAAATTCCTTTAATTCTTTAATTATTGAATACGTTTTCACCCATTACTTCTTCTCTCAGCCTTTCTTCTTCTCCAGAATCAAAATCAACCTCAAACACAAACATAACCCCAATTGTTGACCCCATTCATGTATCCTCTGCTTCTTCACACTCCTCTCCCAAACAGCCCAATTCCAGCTTCAATTACGCTTTCGCCAACTCCAGTGGCAGCCCTCTTCTTTGAATTTTCTGATCCACTGAATCCAACATTGAAAGGGTTAGCTAGCTCAAAACTTCAATCACTGTATAAAGTTAAGTTCTTTTGGGGGTTTTGTAGTGAAGGGTCACTACTACATGTGGAAGAAACTAAATGAAATTATGAGATTTGGGTTTGGCAATTATGAAATTGTTTAAATTTTAGTCGATTGTCATGATAATTAAAGCTTGAATCTTTGGAAATAAAACTAGAAAATAGTATACTCAAATGGGTTATGAACCATGTTGAAAATGAAAAGAATTTCTGACTCTTTTGCTGTTGGGCAAGTGATTTTCGACTTCTGATTTTTGGCACTTTTCGTAGTTGCAGGTTCATTGGCTGGTTCCCTCTTGTGCTTTCTAAATGTAATTTCTCTTCTCTACAAAATTATTGAAATACCATAGCCATTATTCAATTCATTTTAGTTATATTTAAGTATAAGTTATAGTGATGAACATAAGTGTATTTGGTACTATATATAGTACATGAATACTTAGACTAAATTCAATCTTTGTAGGGTTGCATTTATATTGTTGATGCATATAAAGTTTACTGGAGTAGCTGTGTTAAAGGGATTCACGCTGGACAAATGGTTTTGCGGCTAGTTGAAGCAATTGGTAACTTTTCAACAGTTCTTTCCTTCTCTCAATGTGTATGCAATTATGTACTAAAACACACATACACAAGCAAATGAACAAGAAAAGAAATAACAGAGAAAAAAATGCAAAGATGTTTGTTTCCTTCTCCACTATCAATTACACAGTTACAACTTCATTCAATACAAGCTTGAGAAACACACTGAGAAGAGTATCCTTTGGAAGCCCTTTCGAGAAAACACCCTCTCAGCCCTGGCTTATCTTCTTTCACTCTTTCTCACTATTACAACTCCCAAGACTTGTTACAACTGATTATTACAGAGCTAAAAAACAATGTAATTGTGCCACTCTATTGATCCAAATGGTTTATTTGAGGACTGATATTTGAATAGAAAACTGTCTCATTCCCTTGTTTTCTGGTCTTATCTTTTTCTCATTACGAGCTTCTTTTGCTAATAATGTAATCCAATGACACATATGTTTTTCTTGCTGGGACTGTCATGTTGATCTTTGGCATGGGCTTATACGGATTGTTTATCAGTAATGTGCCTCCTGATGTAGGTTCTGGGATTATAACAATCTTGCCAATATGTCAGAAGTCATGTGTGTTTGTTGCTTCTTATTTCTAAAATCAAATTGCTTGTTTGGGTTTTGCTCTAATTATTAACACACTGTTGCAGGAGAAAAAAGCAAGTGAAAGGCAATCTTAATGCCAAAGTTGGAAAGATAGCTGGCTGTGTTGATGTTAATGCCCAAAAACGTATCACTACTCTGGGGGCGGCATAATCCTGGGTAGGTTTAATGGCATATATTTCTTAAGTTGAAAGGTCAGGCCCATGGGTTGCTGCCATGAAATCTAGGGTTTGATTTCTCGTATGGACTTATATAGCAATTTGTCTGAGTGTAGGCTTTAGCGGAAGGGAAAATATGTGTGTGTGTGTGTGTGTGTGTGCTTACTCTTTAGTGTTCTATATTCTCCAATAATCATTAAAATGTTTATAGAGTGAAAGTGCAAGGGAGTTACGAAGCAATGTAAAGTTTTCTCTGGACTTTTATTTGGAGAAACCAAAAGTTTAGAGGTTGTTGTTTGCTTAAATAGTGTTTTGACTCGACTTGCAAACCAGAGTCTAACTTATGCAATCATGACTTTAAAACCAGTTTGCAGAACATGCATATATGAGATGCTCTCGGATGAGGAGGTCGATTACTGTTCTGTATGCAAAATTGATTTTGGGCTGTCTTCCAGTGGAGAAACTCAGGTCAGTACTTTGTCTTTAGAGGCTGTAAATATAACCATTCCACTATATTTTTTTACCAGTTATTATTTTTTGTTTTTAGTTTCCCTTTATTTGAAAATAAACAGCAACTTAAGCTATGAAACTGTTTTTTTTAACAGAATATACTTTTTCTCCCTTCTCCTACCAATTTTAGCATAAACAAGTGGGATGAAAGTTAAAGAGCGTCAACCCTTGTAAATGAAAATGTATTAAAGGCCGATATTTGTTGTTAGCGTATTAATATATTAAAATTTACTATTAAAATAGTTGCATTGATTAACATTAATACAATTGTTAGTTTTGTTCTCTTAGTTTTGAAGTAAGCACAACATGTGAACTTAAGATATATGGAAACTAGTGATTTTTTGCTAATTGTGGCCATTGCAACTTGCAAAGCTATTGAGTGTTGAAATTTTTGACTTAATTACTTGTGTTAATACAGGGTTGCCTACAAAATAATTAGACAACTCTGGAATGGACTCTTTTTCCTTGGATACATATTTGAAACCAAGTATGCCTCTCTTTCCGTCCACATATTAAAAGAGGTTTATTAGTCACTCCATTGGGACTGCATTCATACTGTTAACTCTTTTTTCTGGACTTTTCTTTGAACTTTCTTTGATTCATGTACAAACCTTGTTGTTTCTTTTTCATAGTTTAGTTAGCAAGAGAGTAAATAAAAGGTTGTGCTTTTTATGATTGTTGTAGTTGAATTTGATGAATGTGTATATATGTCTATTTCTAACTCAGGTAGCTGGAATTTATAGTGGTTATCTCTTGTTTATTTCTCTGAATTGGTCTATTTTTTGAGTTATTTTATTTTGTTTCTTAGTCATTGAGTTGTTATAATATATGGCTTGAGTGTATTCTAGTTTCTTGTTTGGCCTTTTATTTTCTTGAGTTATTTGATTCCTTCTAGCTTTTCCTTAATTCTGAAGTTGTTTAGAGAGCAATATAAGGGAATTATTTTCTAAGTAGTTGCAAAGAGCAACAATAGAAATAGAAAACAAATTAAGAAAACAGGGCATAAAAAACAACTAGATGATTCTTTTTACTGCAATATGTGGAAACTTTTCGTTTGAGCAGTAGTTTTTATTCCCCTGCCCCATACGTTATTCTCATAATAGAGGGGATTTAGAGCAGTGATTGGTAATCCACCGCTTCAAAATAAAACCAAAACTTCCCCATTAGTTAGTTACAATGCCCCAGCACTCGTACTTTCTCTCTCATTCATCACCACTGTCCTATACATATACATAATTCCTCTTGTTTTAATCTTATTGTGCTGTGAAATCATTTTCCCTTGCTTATACTCTTTATGCCTGGCATAATTTTTCTTTTATCATTTCATCTCTATAGGTACAATGTAGCAATTAAGTGTGCAACTATTACTCTTGCTAGGCACTCCTAACCAAAGTAGAATTATGAATATAGATTACTCTCTGTCATTTTAGATTTTTTGCTTAGAAATCCAAGTCTCTCATCTTTTTTTTCTGCAATTTTGGGTAAAATCTGAATCTTTCTATTTTATTTCAATCTCTTGCCCTAATTTCTCTCTATTCAATTCTATTTCAGATTTTGTTTTTAGAAATTGGAAAATGTTGTTGAGCTATGGGGTAAGCTCTTTTCACTCTGCTATTGTGTGACTTAATATGATTAAGATCTTGAGGTAATATCATTGATTTTATTATAATTATTTTATTTTGATGTTAATATATGTGTTGGCTATTGTGACTTAATATGATTAAGATCTTGTTTCCTAGTAGTGCATACAATGGAATAATACCAAATTCTGATTATATTACTAAGTTATTGAGAATTCAGTAGGAATATGCTTGCTCTTATAAACTCTAGTTAAGATTAAGTTGCATTGATTTGTATTTCCTTGTTTTAATATCAGTAAAGGACATATAGCTGTTTTTTTTATTATTTGAAAAAAAAAACTTTGCTTGATTATGTTTGTAATGTATCAAGCCTTTGCCTTGCTTTATGAAGAAAGTTATGAAACACTTTATGTCTTCATTGCTCCCTACTGTCTGAAAAACTATAATGTCTTAATGGCAGCAAGTTGTTTGACAAGTATGATTTTATTTGCACTGTATTCTCTTTTCTTATTTATAGCTTTGGTAAGTTATAGTTTCTATGATAGTTATGGGATTGGATTTGCATTCACTTGTTATATTATTTATTTATTTTAGTTTTCATCTTGTAGATGTTCCCAAGCTTTGTTTGAATCTTCATTTTGTTTTCTATTATGCTTATTTATATTTTGATATTTCTTTGCTAGTTGATTTTCTGGCATTTCAGGAACTTGTTACTACTTGGGTTGTCATCTTGGCTTGCCTTGTCCATGGGTTTGTTACAGTCTTAGTTGCTAGTGAAGCTCATGCAATAACTCTGGCTGTTGAGGGTTTGTTAGGAGTTGTGTTTACAGTGGTTGCATTAACAGATGAAGCAATGGATGTTGGTGAGTTATTTATTTTTTTTTTTTTTGCTATAAGAGTTCTCTGATATGTCTACAAATTAGTTTATGAATTTTGACCTATATCTAATTTGTTCATGAAATTGTTTAAAAATCATGCTTTAAAGTTTAATTAAGTACTTGTTCTCTTTGTTTAATTAACCCTATTCAATACCCAAATAACATCCAGCCATTTACTACAATTCAGAGTTGTTTCAGTTCTTGGCACAATGTTCCAGTGATATTTCATTATAAGTCTGTAAAAATTATAGTATAGCATTCATTCATTACCTGGGCTAAATACATGTTAGTTTGGATTCCAAGTGGGTTAATGAAATCTTTTACAGGTCTTTGTTAATTTTTAAGCATCTCCATTTTTTTTGTCTTTAGCACATATAAAATAGCTAGTGGTATGAGGTTCATCTCATCTGATGTTCATGCATATCTATGTAATAATCTATTTGGTTTTAAGGGAAATAATATGTGTCTAATGTCCATATGTGCTGTTTTAGGTTCAGATCACTTCCAGGACTTGTCAACCAGACCCAAAGGGATATCATAGAATGTGAGAATTTTGTCTTCCAGACAAGTGCACAAAGGATGATGAATTGAAGGATGGAGAAAGTTTCATGCATGGTTTACTTTTGTGTATCTTGTAATGTTTTTGTTTTTCATTTTTGAAGTAAAAAATGTTCAAGAAACTTTATTATGTTATGCTTTCAAACTTAAGTTAGAACTAAGATCTCATGAAATAGACACATTCATAGTTTGAATTAGTTATTGTTTAATGTAATACTTATGGTTTATCAATATATTGAGAATTACATTTTATGATTAATTTTGATTTTTTTTTATCAAAATACAATAATGAAAATCTTTTAATTAAAAAAAAACTTATAAGTACTCTTATCACAATAAAAAACCTTAATATGTTATGATTTAGAAACATATTATAAGTGTAACAAATTGTTATGATTTATATAATATAACAAACTAAAAACATTATCAAAATAATCAAATGTAACAGTTGAAAAGTGTTATGCAAAAAGTATAATATTAAACTTCAAATTTATAACCAAATACTCTAACTAAATGTTATTATTTGAATATTATAGCAACTAAAAATGTGTTATTGAATAGTTTAAGATAACATCGAACATAACATTCGAATACTGTTATAGAAAAGACAGGACTTTTAATAACAGGGGCTACGTTAGCATTTTCAAAAGCATTATCAATACTCCCGGTTAGCAGTTTTTAAGTGTTATGAATACTGTTTTTTCTTGTAGTGAGTCATGGATGATTATCATGATCATCATTTGATATTATATACATGCAGTAATGAGTTTTCTTTCTGGGATTTGACTCATGGGTGCTATGTGGTGCAGGTAAAGGGAAAGAAAAGCTCACCCAACCTTGAGTGGAGAGCTTAGGTGGCAATGTGTACATATGCGGCCGCTTGACCACCACGACCAAGGAGTTTCTCAGAGGGACTAGGGGTTAACCCTGTTTTTGTCGCTTAGGTTGGCGGGTTGTAACTTTTGTACTGCAATGACCATTTTGTATCATAAATAACTTGTTAACATTTTTATGGGCACATGAACAGTTTTATGCTTTAAATAAAATATATCATTTCCTTTTGATTGGTTTTTCACCTTAACCTATTAATAACACTTAGATGCATGTTTATAACCAAAGAACTCGATTAGTAAGTTAAGCAGGGTTCAAAGTTCACAGTAACGGTCTTGGAGTAACCAAGGTGTTACAGCGACCATTGCTCTCTGTTCTCTAGGTCGCGACTTGGAATAGGGCTAGCCATGGCCACAGACGTTTGGCCCAATTTTTTTTCATGATTTTCACGGTTCTAAAATACATAAGAAAAAATTAAAACTAAGTTCAAAAAGACAAAAAATTACATGGAAAAATAAATTAAACGAAAATGTCTTAAAATAAAATAAAATACATAAATTTTGGCTAATTTTAACGCCGCTAGGTCGACATAAAACCTTTTCATACTTCATCAACATATTCCAGGTCAAAGAGGTGAATCACAGTAGCTTGTTCCTCCTCGATAGACTCATAATAAGGCTTCTATGTTTAACAATTAACCTTGAGTATTTTTCCGGATGATGGACTTGTAATTTCTACTGCTCCACGAGGATAATGGTGTACCACTATGAAAGGTCCAACCCATCAGGATTTCAACTTATCGGGAAAAGAGTTTAAAGGAATGCTATAATAATACTTTCTATCCCGCATCAAATGTCTTTCGAATAATTTTATTTAATACGATATTAAAGAAATAGTCAATAATTACTCTCCACCTTCGACAATCAATCTATCAACAATGACAAATAATATTCCCAATTCCCGATTAAACTATTAACCTCGCAGATAACACATAAGCAGTCAATTATCCCACTTTTTCTGTTATAATTAATTAAAGCTAAGTGCTCTTATTTAATCATTTTTGCCTAGCAATAAGCCCATTAAACATGCAATCTATTTAACCTAGTAAAAGCATTACACTCTATGGAAACAAGTTAATCTAGGCAACAAATTCACTAAGCATGCAATTCATTTGAGCTAGGTTCTATTTTTCATCACAATCAAGATACCTGTCACAATATCCTAATTGCAATTTATCACTCTACTTAGACTCCTAAACTATTAGGTGAATAGAAATCCTAAGATGATAGTAGAATAATGCAAAACCCTAATTAGTTGGCCACCTAACAAGATCTCACAAAATTCATTGCATTAAATTAGAAAACTAGAAACAATTTAATATAAGGCAATAGAAGGAATAAAATTTATGATTGCATTTATGATCTCATGTCTAAGGTTTTGAAATAACGCTCATCTACAAACAAAATCACTCCATAATCACATTCATATTCAGAAACATAAATATTCAATGAAAATAAAGGAGTTTTGAGAAGAAAGAAAAACAAGATTAAAGATTGTAGATGTTGATGTTGATGTCTTTTCTCCTCCTCTGCTGCTCTAGCTTCTAAAATTCACAATCCAAAGTTATATTAAAAGTTAACCCTAACCCCTTTTATAGTCCATTAAAAAATACATTCAAAAATCAAAATTTAAGAAAAAATTATATCGCATGTCACGGTTAGTGATTCTTGGTGGTCGCGACCACCAGACTGTTCTGGGAAAAAAACGCGCTCTGGCCACGGCTAGGAGTTTATGGTGGCTGCGACCACTAGTGTCTGACTCCCATGTCGTGGCCAGTGATTCTTGGTGGCCGCGCCAACAGGTCTTTCTCTACTCACGTGCTTTTTCTTCGTAATCTTCAACTTTAAGCTTGAACCTCAGGTGTAGGGACTTCTAAAACAATTCAAACTCGTCTTAAACTATATTTTCTTGAGTCCTATGGTTTAACCACGAATTCCTAACAACAAAAATATATCAAATTCATCAATAATACCTTATGAAATATTCTCTTGTTTAAAAATCAAAGACTTGTAAAACAAAGCTAAGAAAATCTAAAAACACTAAAAATTAACATTATCTAAATGCGAAAGGATAACAAATATAATATCCATAATGCCCTTATCAATTAGACATCATTTTTTTGGCCAAAAAATCATGTTTTCAATGCATCATCACACAAGCATGCCATCAGCAACGTTACACATCACTAGGCATCGTTTTTTGGCATCAAAACCATGTTTTCAATGCACCATCTCAACAACATCGCACCAGCATCGCCAGGCATCTTTTTTGGCATAAAGACCATGTTTTCAATGCACCATCGTAACGACATCGTACCATTATCGCATTAGCATCGTTAGGCATCATTTTTTTGACGATGCTAATGCGATTCTGATGCAATTTTGATGCGATGGTGCCTTGAAAACAAGGTTTTTAGGACACAAACGATGTCTGGCAATGTTGGTGCGATGTCGTTGCGATGCATTAAAAACATGGTTTTTAGGCAAAAAACGATGCCCAACGATGCATTTGCAATGCAAATGCGATGCATATGTGATGCTCTGTGCTGAAATTTAATGAAAACTTTAGTGATGCATAACTTTTCACTCATATGTCAGTTTCAGATAATTTTTTTTAATTTTAGTATTTTTTTCGAGATTTACAAGTTTAGAATGTATAAAACCTTAATTTTCGGATGTAGAACACAAAATTTTGATGAGTTTTTCAATGGGCGCTTTAATGGAGGTGTTAATGGCCATGGGTGCTTCAATGGTTCTAATGGTTGTGGGTAGAGATCAGATTGAGAAAGGAGAGACGATTTGTGAGAGAAAAAAAGAGCTTCAATGGTGGTGGCGGTGGTGTCTTGATCGTGGAGAGAAAGAGTGTAAGAGATAGTTTGAGAGATAGAATAGTTGTTAATGGTATGGGCAATATGGTCAAATTTTTACAAAAAAGACCTATTTTGTGATGCCTTATAATTTTGTCATATTTTATAAATATGATATATTATCATACATAAGGCATAAAATTTCCCTTAGTTAATCACAAATTATACTCTCATGAATGAATGTATGGACAATTGGAACCACATACAATTCTGGTGTGGTTTACTTTCTTCCATAATTACTTTCAGTTGTTATTATCCTATCCAAGTGCTTCCAGTCCAAAGCTTAAGTGCTCCCAGTTTGGGGCTGTTACAAAATACTTGCAATAACATTATATATTAAAAAAAATGGAATATATATCCCAGAAAAAAAATTGATGTATAAGAATATTAAAAGAAAAAAATCCATAACCGATGTGATACCTAAATTAAAATAACAAGTATGAACACCTTTAAAGATGAAAGATAAACTTTTCTAGAACTACTTTAGAAAAGAAATATCACAAATTTGTGACTGATAGATTGTTTGTGTAACTATTTAATTTGAGTGGAAATATTACATGTATTTTGTGCATTTTCCTACGGAAAATAATAAGAGACAAGGACAGGGGGCAATTGTGTGGATTAGATTTAGATAATTTAGCAACATCTGTCCTCAAAATTTAAAGGGAAAAAAAAAAGATAAAAAAAAAAGGTGAATGTGAACACAATAGAACCAAAATATTCGAAAGAGAGGAAGGTGAATGGAGTAGAAGAAATTAGAAAGAAAATGAAAGAAAAAGGGGGTGGTCCATGAAGCATGATATGCATGGCATGAAAAACAAAACTTTAAAAAATACACTTCTCTCTTTCTGTAGCTAATTTTTCTTTTTTTCTTTCGTCAGATGAAGTGGGTGGGTAGGTTTGGTTTGGGGCTCGATCAAGCGACACCAGCGTCAGACGATGCCATCCCAATCCAACGTGTATGCATACATCAGATAAATATCCCATTAATATGTTTTCATGAACAACAAAAAAATAAAACTCACTCATTTCTTTTTTAATATGTTTTCATCGAAAAAAAGAACTCTTTTTTTTTTTTTTTAATGAGTGGTTTCAATTTATTGTGTATATCCATCAGTATCAAAGTTATATGATAGAATCAAGAATCATACAATTGCAAACCCATCTCTTTAAATTATTATTTAAAGTATTACACTTATTAGGAGAAATAAATTTCTGCTTGACAAATCAATCGAATTTTAAATAAGATATTGAAAAGAAAATAACACATTTTCATATATATATATATTTCTTCAATATAAAAAATTTGTTTGGTTAATTTTAACAAAATATTCTAAATATTTAATCGAATATATACATCTAAAACTAATTAAAATATATATATTTATTAATTATATTAATATAAATTCAAAATACACTTTTAAAACTAATTATTTATTAATTATATTAATATAAATTCAAATTCAAATGTTATAAAGTATCATTATTATAATAATATATAACACAAGACTAGATATTTAATAATTATATTAGTATAAAATATTATTATAATAATAATATATAATCCTAATTTTTAAATAATTATATTAATATGAATTTAAATATTATAAATATTATTATTATAATAATATTCAATAGACTAGCTATTCAATATTTACATTAATATAAATTTAAATTATTTACTTATCATATTATATATATATATTTTTTAAAATCATAAACAATATTTTAGTTTAATTTTTTATTAAATATGTTTAAGTCATTCTGTTATATATAATATTATTTATTTATTTAAAATTTATATGATAATAATACAAATTTAAGAAAAATAATCAATAAAATTTATAAATAAAACTAAACAAATGTACATTTTACGTAGTATTTATATAAAATATTCATATATATATATATATATAAACACAATTTGTTTACCCAACCATTAATTTTGTTGCGGGAGTAAGTACAGAGTATTTTGAACAAAATGACACTTGTTGACCCATGATTTGGCCAACTGACACGGAGTGAAAATATGATTGAAATAGACGAATGTAAAGAGGATAACGTGATGACAAAAGTAAAGAAAACACAGTGATTTATAGTGGTTCGGCCCCAGGATCTGGTAATGACCTACGTCCACTTAGAATGATATTGATATATAATCAAAAGTATGATCAGAGAACTTGGGTTCAATGAGTTTCAACACTTCTGACAAACAATACAAGTTTGCTAAGAGAAATTCTATAATTCCTATGATTCAGAAGCCAAAAGTCCCTCCCCTTGAGCTACATCTTGCTATTTATAGGCTCATGGAGGGTTACCAAATATTGTTACAGATATTACTCCCTGAATAATCGGATATCCAGAAGATTGCATGAGATAAATTCGGGATTCACAAAGATCTTCCATAATTGTTGCCTTGGCTGCGGAACCACCGACCAGACTGGTCGTGGGTAAGATAGGCTGGTTCTGCTTCTGCTGTGCATATTAGTCGATACTCTAGCAGACGCCTTCCAGGTATCAGCCACGTGTCAAGAGAATTTTCTGCCACGTCACAAATGCTAATTTATTGGATAACATTTGCCCCCCAAAGTTTATTTACCACGAACAGTAAATAAACTTTGAACGAGCGACTCTTCAGTAACCCCTCCTGATGTGTCAGAACCCTTCGTGTGTTTTTGAAAAAAGCAACCCACTTCTGTCCAATCATGACTTTTCGGTTCCCCAGAAACGACTTCGACGACCATCACGTTTCCCCATACTTCGAAAAGGAAAAAAAAATGATTACACCTTTCTAGTATCAGAGACAAACTTATATAAGACCAGCAGAGCCTTCTCTTTTCTTTTCACACACGCCATTATTCTGCCAAGAACCCTAAAAACCAAAGCTTTAAACTTCTCCGGCGAACGCTCTCTTGCGTCTTTCACGACTCAGACGGTGGGCTCCTTAATCTCCGAAGACCTCTCTTCCACCTTCACGACCACTATTCTTGGTGAGTTCCTGAAACCTCATTCTTCTAATCTCTCGTGGTGCATGTTTTTCATGGCGTACTGTTTAAGTCTCTTGGCTTCTGGTTTTAGGTGTTTGTAGATAGAATGTTTTGTAGGCAGAGTAGGTTTACGAGTTAGTTTGAAACCCAGGATCATGCTTTTTAGGACGTAAAACCGAAGTAACATTTCGATTTTTAAGCTAGTTGAAAAAAATAATTTTTCCCGCCCTAAGGGGAGTTGAAAAAGCTTTTCAAAAAAACTTTTCACTTTCACCTCTTAATCCGCTTTTCAAACCGTTCGCATAGAAAGATTTAGTTTCTTGTTAGAATGCTGTTGTATAAAAGCTTAACTTTTATACTCGACCAGCGTTATTCCAACAAGCCTTCTAAAGTTCTATAATCTTACCTCCCCATTCTTCTGTTTGCAGATTTTAATGCCAGATTTGTGGGGAGGTGAGAGACCCATCGACGATGACCTCCTCGCCCAGTTGCTCGAGGGAGAAGAACAACCAGTTGATCGTATCCATCAGATACCCTTCTCGCGATCCTCTTTTAGAACACACCCTTCTCCTCCAATGGCCCGCTCCAAATCTTCTGGCAAGAAAAGGCCCGAGTCTGAAAGCAACACTACTTCCCCTGCCCAGCCTGATTCGCAGGCCAGGGCTCCCTCGACCAGTGGTCGAGAAGATCTTGTTCCTGACCCCAATATCCAAACTAGGGCTCACCCTCGTCATCGCAATCCGCCTGATGTCGAGTGGTATACTCCTCCAGCCAGTTCAGTGACCATCCGAATGGTTGCTAACTGCTTCAGGAAGTTTCCCTCATAGGGGTAACCATTACACGTCCCACCGCGGACCAGAGGGCCAACCGTCCAGGAGGGGCGAACAGCGCCTGGTCCCGGTATCACATTGAGGCGGGAGCTTATCTCCCTCTTCATCCTTTCTTTGTGGGGGTGGCCAATTATTTCGGCGTCGCTCCCTTTCAAATAACTCCCAACGGATATAGGATGCTGGCCGCACTCTATGTTCTGTACAAACTTAACAAATGGCCAGAACCTTCACCCCACGAGGTCAACTATCTTTTTGACCTCAAGTCCAACCCTCAGCACAACGGGACGGGCTTTTTCCACTTCTGCCACCAGGAAACCGGCCGGACGTTCTTGAGTGGTACAACCCATATATCAAACGTGGGGCATTACAACAAGGAGTACTTCTTTACTCCGGACATAACCAGTGACAACTTGGCTTTTGCGAGAGGAGGTACAAACTTGTCTTTGCCTTGGTTAACACTTTAACACGGAGTATTTCCTTTCATTTTCTCTCAAACTTGATCTGTTTTCCAGGCCCTTGGTTACATCCGACCCCAACACCAAGCATGGTGTCGAGGTCTAATACTCTGGCCAGGATGTCTGATGCAGCGAAATGTGTCAAGACCCTGACACTTGAAAAGAACTTGAGGTCGTCTGGCCTCCTGGCTCCTCTCCATGAAAATAGAGGGCCCGTGGTGGGCGATGCCACTGCCGAGGGGGTTCCCGAGCAGCAACCTCTTGTGCCTCCTCCTAGGAGGAGGCCAACAAGAGTTACGATCAGGGAACCCACGGGCAGCCCTTCTGTCGAAAGGCCTTCTGCTCCCCAAGGCAAGGGGAAAGAAAAGGCCACAGAGCCTGTTGTTGACTTGGGAGAGTCTTTTGATGACAATGGTAACGTTATTTCACTTTTAAATGGTTTGCCAATTCCCTGTCATATGTTTGATGGGGATGGCAATTTTACATATGCTCCACATCTAGGGCCAGACTTCTTCATGCCAGAAAATGATTATATGACTAATAGAGTCAATAGTGTAGCGACCAGTAGTTGTAGCTCGGGTATTTACTTTGTTATCTTCTTTCTGTTGTATTACTTACTTTCACCTTCCTCTTTTCTGTCTAACCTCTTGTGTTTACTATCATGCAGATATGTCGACTCCCAACATCTTCGACATGTATCAGGCCGAGGATGAAGAAGAAACCCCCCAACTCACACGGAAGCCAAAAAAAAAGATCTGGTGAATCCAGTCGGGGCCCTCCAGCCAAGAAAAGTCGACCAGAAGACCCTCCTTAGGGCATGCCAACTGGGCAAAGTCCTGCGCCAACTGGGCGAACTCCTACTCCTCCTCCAGCTCCTTCTGAACAGCAAACTACTCCTGTTCGGCCGAATCCTCCAGCTGCGCCTGCTAGGGAGCATCTTTCTCGTGAAGAAGCTCATGGGGCCAGACTTATGAGCCATGCTATCCGATCCGCCCGGGACCGCCTCGATCGCATTGGTAAAGGCGAGCGTGTTAGGGCCGCAATGGTTCAGGCTGAAGGGCTGTCAGTCGATCAGCTCATGAACAGGGCTTTGAACGAAATCTCCAGCGTAAGTGCTTCTTTATTCTTTGAGACTTTAGTTTTTTTTAGTCTTCGTGATAAGTTCTGACTCCTTTTTCCTTGTGCACAGGCCTTACTTTCTGCCATTACTGCTCGTACCCGAGCCCAGGCTTATATCGAGCAGGTCGAGGCAAAAGCCATCGAGAGGTTCCAGGTGAAAGCGGCCGAGGAGCTTTCGGCTGCTGAAGCTAAGTATGCTAAGGAGTTGGAGGCGGTGATCCGAGAGAGGGATGCAGCAGTGACTAAGCTGTCCGAGGCTGAAGCTGTGAAGGAAGCAGCGGTCAAGTTGAGGCAAGAGTACCGGGAGATCAGCAGAACCCAGCTCCGCGAAATCAAGCATCTGGGGGAGGTAACCAAGACCAAGGATAAGGATATTCTCTCCCTCGAGGGCAAAGTGAAGCAGTTGGAGCTCGACAACTCCAAGAATCTGGAAAAGTATAAGAGGACAACACTTTGATGTTTCTACAATTTCTGGAAACACAATCAGGGTGCTAACTTTAGTTACCTTTCAGAGGAAGTCAGAACTGCGGAGCTGGCCCGATGTGCTGCCCAACTGGCCGAAGAGGAGGCAAGAACCACGACCCCTGCCACTCCAAGCGTCGCTGGTTTAGAAGAAGAAGATGCTGTTGAGGACGTGATTAACCAGGATGCTGCTCAGGATCCTCCAGCCCCGAATGCCTCTTAAATTCTTATTTGTTTTTTCTTCTTTTTTGGATATGCGACCCAAGGGTCGTGGTGTAAAGACAGTAATTTCTTTTTAAACTTTACTGCACGGGCATTAAATCTTCTTTTTTATTATTTGAACAGTTACATCCAAGCAGCGATGCTTGCGGTGTAAAAGCTTAACTCTTGGTGCTATAATATTTTATTATAACATTTATCCGTATGACCGAACTTAGCATAGTACTTTGGCATGATTTAACAAAACATAAATTTTGAAAAATACTCTAAGTACTATAGCATGCTTTCACTTATTTTGTTCATGTGTTTACATACCTTAAGAGTATGCTTTGCTATCGATGTGCCTTATATGCCCCCCAAGTGATCGAGGAGCTTTAGGTCCTTGGTCACTTGCCTTGACCATAACCTGTTCGAACGTTCCTGTTCGTAGTAAAACTGATACTTGTAATACAGCAAAACAACACACGTAATGAACAAATACTTGTAAATCTAAATTCACAAAGGTTGGCAAGAATGACTGGCTGAGCACAGTCCCTTATAATCTCGTATTAAAAATGGACTAAACATGTCTTTACGAGTGACTCTGAAATAGAATCTTACATATATGAGCAGTCAGCCATACATCGTGGCTAACCCTCTTTGCAAAACTTGTAAAAATTAAAAGAGAAATTTAAACAAGCCAGTCCTTTAAAAAGGGCTGTTCATTGATAATACTTGCGCAGGTGTTCTCCATTCCAATAGCGCGGAACGAGATCTCCGTTTAAGCGTGCAAGTTTGTAGGTGCCTGGGTGAAGGACTTCTTCAATCTGGTAAGGCCCTTCCCAGTTAGGTCCGAACACTCCAGCAGTGGGGTCGCGGGTATTTAAGAAAACTCGTCGTAGCACCAAATCTCCGACGTTGAATTTTCTTTCTTTAACTTTGGAGTTAAAGTACCGGGCGACTTTTTGCTGGTAAGCAGCAACTCGGAGTTGATATTTTTCTCTTATCTCATCGATCGAGTCTAGGGACTCCATCATCAACTGGCTGTTCATGTCCTGGTCGTAGGTCAAACGCCGATGTGAGGGGGGATCTAACTCGACAGGTAACATCGCCTCATATTCGTAGGCTAGAGAAAATGGGGTATGCCCAGTCGCTGTTCGATGAGATGTTCTATACGACCAGAGGACTTCAGGCAGCTGTTCTGGCCATGCTCCTTTAGCTTCTTCAAGTCGTTTTTTCAGGGTGTCCTTGAGAGTTTTGTTTACAGCTTCGACTTGCCCATTTGCTTGGGGGTGTGCGACTGAAGAAAAGCTCTTAATAACCCCATGCCTCTCGCAGAAATCGGTGAACAGGTCGCTGTCAAATTGGGTCCCGTTGTCTGAAACTATCTTCCTGGGCAATCCATAACGGCATACAATGTTCTTGATGACGAAGTCAAGAACTTTTTTGGTTGTGATGGTTGCGAGTGGTTCAGCTTCGGCCCATTTTGTGAAATAATCGACTGCCACGACTGCGTACTTTACTCCTCCTTTTCCTGTTGGCAGTGATCCAATCAAGTTTATTCCACATATTGCGAAAGGCCACGGGCTCTGCATCTGCTTTAGCTCGTTTGGAGCTGCTCATGGGATCTTGGAGAACCTTTGACATTTATCGCATCTTCGTACGTACTCCATTGAATCCTCGTTCATTGTTGGCCAGAAGTAGCCTTGTCTTAGAAATTTTTTCGCTAAACTCTGCCCTCCAGCGTGATCTCCGCAGAAGCCTTCATGCACCTCTTTCATGAGTTCCTTAGCTTTTTCTGATGTAATGCATCTAAGTAGTGGCATTGAATATCCTCTTCGGTACATAACACCGTCGAGCAGTATGTACCTAGCAGCCCGCCTTTGCAGAGTTCTGGCCTTGTTTCTATCTGCTGGCAATGTTCCACTTGTCAGATACTCCAGGTAAGGCGTCATCCACGTATCTTCTGCACGAATCTCCAAGTTGGCTTCGGCCGCTTCAATGTTTGGCTTACCCAATCTTTCTACCGGGACTATGTTCAAGGTGTCAACATCCTTTGCACTTGCAAGTTTGGCTAAGGCGTCTGCATTCGAATTTTGGTCTCGCGGAATTTGCTGGAGGGTGTACTTTGTGAAATGGGCTAGCAAATCTTTCGCTTTATTAAGGTAGGCCATCATCTTTAATCCTCGCGCTTGATATTCTCCCAGGACTTGATTCACGACCAGCTGAGAGTCACTGTAATTATCAAGCGTTTTTATGCTCATATCTTTGGCCATTCTCAGTCCAGCGAGGAGCGCTTCGTATTCTGCTTCATTGTTTGATGCTGCGAAGTCAAACCTGATTGCGCAGTGAAATCGATGCCCTTCGGGCGTTATCAATATCACTCCCGCTCCAGCGTGGGATTCATTGGATGAACCATCCGTGAATAGTTTCCACGAAGGAGTTTTGTCTTGAGGCATGGGCGCTTCAGGCTGTTTGCCTAGCTCACTGTTGGGGAGTTCGATGAACTCCGCAATAAAATTGGCCAAGACTTGTCCTTTTATTGCTGCTCGCGATGAATAAGTT